>NC_141878.1:524575506-524895506 GCF_056163025.1 Triticum urartu
ACACCCCAGCACTCGTTGCATGGGGGCAGAAGCCGACGACTCGCCATCTCTCAAATTTGATAAACGGCCGCACAGAAGGTAATATTTTAAATTCAAAAGCGTTGCTTAGCGCATATGAACAAGTTTTCAGCGTACAGGATCACAAATGCGAGTTTACTCAAAAATTACATCTTTGGAGCATTCATCTGCTATAAGACGGGCACCCTTCAGGACGCCCTCATAATACGCTTCCGGGACGCGATGCTCCTTGCCCGGCAGCGGCCCGTCCTTCACCAGCTTCTCCGCATCCATCTTGCCCCAGTGCACTTTAGCACGGGCAAGCGCCCTACGGGCACCTTCGATGCAGACGGAGCACTTGATTACTTCAAGCCGTGGACAGGCATCCACCAGCCGCCTCACCAGCCCGAAGTAGCTCCCAAGCAGAGCCTCTCAAGGCCACAGCCGAACTATGAGGCCCTTTATGGCCTGTTCGGCAACCTTGTGGAGCTCGACCATTTGCTTCAGCTGGTCGCTCAAAGGCACCAGGTGTCCGGCCTCAGCATACTGAGACCAGAACACCTTCTCCATCGATCTCCCCTCTTCGGCTTGGTAGTAGGTGGCGGCATCCGACGCATTGCGGGGCAAATCTACGAATGCTCCTGGAGAGCTCCGGACTCGGGTAAGTAACAAGTAATTCACTTTCACGTGCTTGCTTTGCATAATGAATGCCTTACCCACCGCTACCTTCTTCATCGCTTCAATTTCTTTGAGGGCTTTCTGGGCTTCGGCCTTGGCAGACTTTGCGCTTTTAAGGGTTGCCGCAAGCTCGGACGCTTGCGTCTTTGAGTTAAGCTCCAAACTCTTGTGTTTTTTCACGAGAGCCTGGAGCTCTTTCTTCACCTCCTCCACCCGCGCCTCCTGCTTCCCCCTCTCCGTGCGCTCCGCGGCCGCTTTGTTTTCGGCCTCGGACAGCGCTTGCTTAAGGGTTGCCACCTCGGTCGTGGCCCCTATAATAGCACGTTGATCCTGTCATTTTTTGCAACCACATCTTCTCTATATACTTGCGCAAGGTATTACTTACCTTCCTTCTCCTCGAGTTGCCTCTTGGCATGGCCGAGCTTGTTCTTGGACCACGCAAGGTTTTGCTTTAGCGTATCCACCTCCGCAGTCAGTGCGGCGGAGGCCAGCAGCGAAGCCTGCATACGCATATTGACTTGATTATGTTAGACTCCTGCGAATGTTATTAGATCCTCTATTCGGCTTTTCTTTCCGAACGCCGAACAGAGCATCAGGGGCTACTGTCTATGCGGTAATATTTTTACATATTCTTTACTTACCTCAAAGCCTGTTAGAAGGCTGGCACAGGCTTCAGTTAGTCCGCTCTTGGCGTACTAAACCTTCTGGATCACCGCACAAATAATAGTGTGGTGCTCCTCGTCGATGGAGGCGCCGTTAAGCGTCTCCAGCAAATTGTCCGGTGCCTCCGGTTGGACGGAGGTCACCGGCTCGGTAGGCTCGCTCCTCTTGGAAGGAGGCCACCTACTGGAGTCCGGAACCATTGAAGGTTCCGGCGCGGTGTCCGGCTCAAGGCCGGACTCGGAGCCCTTGGGGGTTTTATCCCCTTTGCGCCTGGAGTCCGGGAGGTCGCCTTGCGGCGCCTCCAGGACCACCTCCTCCTGGCTTGGAACCTGTTGGGACAGCACCTCGGCGTCGTCCATAGGGTGGGGGAGGTAGCCGTCGGAAGCGAATTCACATCCGACGAATCCAGGGAACCGCTCGACAACACGTCGAGCCGGTCTTTGGGTGGACTGCATAAACATGTTCGACATAAGGAAAAGCTGTGCAATGGAGGAATACTATGAATCAGTCTGGTATCCGGACACTTACGATCTCGCCAGGGGCTTGGCCCTGTGCGGCCACTCCTCTTCGCCATCGTCGGCGTTGGTGGAGCCGTCCGGAGGAAGGGTTTTCCCCTTCTTGGACCCTTCGGCCTCCCCAGTTGGGGCGGCCTTCCTTTTCTTCTCTCCCCCTGCTGGAGGGGGAGAGGTCTATTCTTCCTCCTCCTCGTCTTCACGGGAGGAGTGCGTCTTGGAGTCATCGGATGATGAATCCGACACCCCCAGGAGCCGGGCACTCTTCCGAGTCCCCGTGGCCTTCTTCTTGGCCTTCTTCTCCAGCACCACATAGGGTGCCGGAACCAGCAGCTTTGCCAAGCGAGCATCCGCTGGGCCTTCGGGCAAAGGAGCCGGACAGTTGATCTGTCCGGACGTCTCCTGCCAATCCTGTCAAAGGTAAGGGAGCTTAAGATCCCGCATGGAGTCAAACTATGAAAAACTAATACCCTGTAAAAGGTAAAAACAGCTTACTGCACGAGCGCGACGCTGCGTGCTGAATCCGCGATCCTCGGTACCGGATGTGGGGGCCTCGGCGCCCTTGAAAAGCACCATCCAGGCATCTTCGTACGTCGTGTCGAAGAGCTTTGTAACACCCTCGATGCGACTATAGCTCCCACATGTCGAGGCACGACTTAGAGACATAATCGCATTGAAGGCATATGTCGCAAGTTAGGCAATCTTCACAACATCCCATGGAATATGAATAATAAAGGGAAGAACATAGTTGGCTTACACTCGCCATGTCAATCAAGAACATAAATAACATTACATCATCCAAAACACTCATGGCCCGACTACGGCGCCAAAATAAAAGAGAACCCAACATGCGACACGGTCCCAATCACCCCCAACTGGGCACCACTACTGATCATCGGGAAAGGAAACATAGTATCGCTGAGAGTCTTCGTCGAACTCCCACTTGAGCTCGTACTCGTCACCTGGAGCGGAATCACCTGGACCTGCATCTAGAGTTATAGTATCTGTGAGCCACAGGGACTCAGCAATCTCGCACCCTCGCGATCAAGACTATTTAAGCTTGTAGGAAGGGTAGGCAAATATATGTGGAGCTGCAGCAAGCGACTAGCATATATGGTGGCTAACTTATTCGCAAAAGAGAGCGAGAAGAGAAAGCGAAGCACGAGCGAGAAACTAGAGGAACAACCTGCGCAAGCATTACTCCAACACCGTGTCCACTTCCCGGACTCCGCCGAGAAGAGGCCATCACGGTAACACACTCAGTTGATTCATTTTAATTAATTAAGGTTCAAGTTATCTACAACCGGACATTAACAAATTCCCATCTGCCCATAACCGCGGGCACGGCTTTCGAAAGTTCAATCCCTGCAGGGGAGTCCCAACTTAGCCCATGACAAGCTCTCACGGTCAACGAAGGAATAGACCTCCTCCCAAGACGTTCTGATCAGACACGGTATCTCGGTAACTCAAGACACTTCGACAGGTTAAAACAAGACCAGCAACACCGCCCGAATGTGCCGACAAATCCCGATAGGAGCTGCACATATCTCTTTCTCAGGGCACACTCAGATGAGCAAGACGTCGGGTAGGCCAGCCCAGAGTTTCCCCTGGTAGCCCCGGACATCGCTCGGTTGGACCAACACTCAGAGGAGCACTGGCCCGGGGGGGTTAAAATAAGATGACCCTTGAGTCTGCAGAACCCAAGGGAAAGAAAAGGCTAGGTGGCGAATGGTAAGACCAATGTTGGGCTTTGCTGGAAAAGCTTTAATCAAGGCGAACTATCAAGGGGTTCCCATTATAACCCAACCGCGTAAGGAACGCAACAATCCGGGAACATAACACCGATATGACGGAAACTAGGGCGGCAAGAGTGGAACAAAACACTAGGCGAGAGGCCGAGCCTTCCACCCTTCACCAAGTATATAGATGCGTTAAGATAACATGGCAATATAATGATATCCCAACAAGTAAATAAATGTTCCAACAAGGAACGGCTCCAATCTTCACCTGCAACTAGCAACGCTATAAGAGGGGCTGAGCAAAGCGGTAACATAGCCAATCAACGGTTTGCTAGGATCAGGTGGGTTAGAGGTTTGACATGGCAATTGGGAGGCTGACAAGCAAATGGTAGGCATCGTAGCATTGGCATAGCAAAGAGCGAGCAAACTAGCATAGCAAAGATAGTAGTGATTTCGAGGGTATGATCATCTTGCCTGCACAGTTGTCAGAGTTGACTGGATCCTCAAAAGCAAACTCAACGGGCTCCTCGGTAGCGAACTCATCTCCCGGCTCTACCCAAACAAGACAAACAAGCAACAAGGATACAATCAACCACGTGCAAGGATCAAGCGATATGATGCAATGATGATATGCTATGCGGGATGCGATGCGGGATGCAAAATGCAAGATATGACAGGAAATGCATGAACCTGGCCTCAACTTGGAATTCCAAGGGTGCCACTGGAAAGATGATATGAAATCGCTTGAAAACGATATAAAGAACGCCGGAATCGGAGTTACGGTTTGGAAATGGCAAGCGTTTTAAGATATGACACCGGTCTGCGATTTACAGCAAGTAGGCATCTAAATGCAATGAAATGAACATTCTACAGCCACCAAGCATGACAACAAAATACATGGCAGGGATGCACACAAGATGCTTAACAAAATACTAGCACTGAGCCACGGCCAATTCATCCATTATGAGGTTCAAACAAGCATGGCAAAAACGCAAATGCAAAACAGATTCCAGACTTAGTGAAATTAACACTTGTCTGAAATTTCAGATCACGAAGCCCTCTTCGGAGCAGCAAAACAACATGATACATGACCTGATTAAGACAAGTAAGAACATGGCATGGAGCTACTCAACAAGCTTAACAAAATAACCAAAATGACCTGGGGCCAAAAGGGTTCACAAAATATACTAACGGGCACACGAACATAGCTAAAACACAATCAGTTTTCAGACTTAGTGAAAACTGAGACATGCTGAAATATAACTCACGAAGGCATGTAAACGAGCTCGATGCACTCACTACGGTACAAGTCATGGCAAGGCAAGCATACGTCCATTACGAAGGCAGAAAAATACAAGGTAGACATGGCAAGAACAATGGCATAGCATGCACGGATCAACTACAATTGCATCGGCAAAATCGCAAACGAGTTGATGATCTGCCCAGATTCACCACGAAGTAAAAGTAGAGCTCGATTGACTCAAGCTAGGGTGCTCCAGAATTGCAAACAAAGACATGGATGGATAGAGCATAACATGATTAACAAAACTCCTTTACTTATCATCCTCAAAAGAGACACGGATCACTAGGAAACAACACGAACATATGGCATCATGAACTAAATAATCCCAGACTTAGTGAAAACTACTAAGTCCCTGAAAACAGATTTACCGGGTGCATCACTTTGCAAGCTTGCACAAGTCACCACACATATCCTAAAAATGCATGGGTTACACCTCTGGAAAGATAACAAGATGCTTAAGAAAACATATGAAGGACTCACAGGCATATCATGCACACATTAATCATGGCAAAAATGACAAAAGTCTAGAACTAGCAGATCTGACAATTTACTCACGAAGCCTCCTTCTAACAGCATTTCGGGCATCAAGATGAGCTCAAATAAAAATGATGCAATGGAATGAAATGATGTACTCGTCGAGGCGAACATTTTGATATACTATATGTCCAAATGGGAGCTACGGATGCGGAGATACGGCAGGTCAAAGGTTGCACAAAAAATTAGAGGGAGAGGGGAAAAGTCAACTCTAGGGTTTATTTTCAGATCTGAGATCCGCACGGATTACGAGGTCGCCGGAGAACACTGTAGCGCCCGAGGTCGAGGTGGCCGAAAACGATGGCCGCGGTGGCCGGCATTGGAGGGGGCGGCCGGATCCGAGGCCGGTGAGACGAGGGGGCGCCGGGGCGCGGTCGTCGGCATCGGGCGGTGGCGGCGCGCCTAGCCGGCGAGGTGGCGGAGCTTGGCGTCGGCGGCGGCGGGGTGTGGCGTCGGCGGCGGCGGTCGGCGGCAACGGCGGGGCGGTGGCGGCGGCCTGCGGGCGAGGAGGCGGCGGAGGGAGTGGCCCGCGGTGGCGGAGTCGGGGGCCGGATCTGGGCCTTCGGGCCCGGCGGCGGAGGTAGGTGGCGGCGCCACGTGGCGGTGTCTGGTAGGCTGAGGCGGCGGCGGCGATTTCGTCCGGCCGGGTCGGACACGTCCGGACGGCGCGAGGGAATTTTAGGGTTTCGGGGAGAGGGAGAGATCCGAAAATCGGGGGTCCTATTTATAGGCATAAGTGGAGCTAGGAGAGTCCAAAAGAGGTGCGGTTTTCGTCCAAGCGATCGTGATCGAACTCTCTAGGACATGGAGCAGAGTTTGGTGGGTTTTGGGCCAAATTGGAGGGGTTTTGGGCTGCAACACACACGAGGCCTTTTCGGTCCCTCGGTTAACCGTTGGAGTACCAAACGAAGTCCAAATGATACGAAACTTGACAGGCGGTCTACCGGTAGTAAACCAAGGCCGCTTGGAAAGTCTCGGTCCAATCCGGAAATGTTTAATCCCCACACACGAAAGAAAGCTAGAAATGACCACCGGAGGAGAATGAAGCGCCGGAATGCAAAACGGACAACGGGGAAAATGCTCGAATGCATGAGATGAACACGTATGCATATGCAATGCACATGATGACATGATATGAGATGCATGAAAACGAAAACAACACACGGAGACAAAGACCCGAACCCGAGAAATAAATATAACTTAACGCCGGAAACGGCAAGAGTTGGAGTACAAATTGGGCAAGTTATATCTGGGGCGTTACAACACTCCACCACTACGAAAGGATCTCGTCCCGAGATCTAGGACTGAAAGAACGCCGGGTACTCAGAACGGAGGTGATCCTCGCGTTCCCAGGTAGCTTCACGGTCGGAATGGTGTGACCACTTGACTTTGAGAAATTTGATTGACTTGTTGCGAGTCTTGCGTTCAGTCTCTTCAAGAATAGCAACTGGGTGCTCACGATAAGAGAGATCTTCTTGGAGCTCAATGTCCTCAAAGTTGACAGTGCGGTCAGGATTCTTGAAGCACTTTCGAAGCTGAGAGACATGGAACACGTCATGAACATTTGCAAAGTTTGAAGGAAGCTCGAGTTGATAGGCGAGGTCACCTCTCTTGCTGACAATCTTGAAAGGTCCCACGTATCTAGGGGCAAGCTTCCCTTTGATACCGAAGCGACGAGTACCTTTCATAGGAGAGACACGGAGGTAAACATGATCTCCGATCTCGAAAGCCAAATCACGGTGCTTACTATCATAGTAGCTCTTCTGGCGGGATTGGGCTGCTTTGAGGTTATCTCGAATGACTTTGCACATTTCCTCTGCTTCTGTGATTAAGTCATTACCCAGCAGCTGACGTTCACCGATTTCAGACCAGTTGAGAGGGGTACGGCACTTCCTGCCATACAGAATTTCAAATGGGGCCTTGCCCGAACTTGCTTGAAAACTGTTGTTGTAAGAGAATTCAGCATAAGGAAGACAATCCTCCCACTTCATGCCGAAGGAGATCACACAAGCCCTGAGCATATCTTCAAGAATCTGGTTGACACGCTCGACTTGACCGCTTGTTTGAGGATGGAAAGCAGTGCTGAAGCGGATGTTAGTGACCATGGCCTTCTGGAAAGAATCCCAAAACTTCGAGGTAAAGATGCTGCCACGGTCTGAAGAGGTCACTTGAGGAATACCGTGCAAAGAGACAATGCGGGAGGTATAGAGTTCCGCCAATTGAGCTGCAGTGATTGACTCTTTGATAGGCAGAAAGTGAGCCACTTTGGTGAGCTTGTCGATGACAACGAATATAGCATCATTGCCACGCTTGGACTTTGGAAACACAGTCACGAAGTCCATTTCAATGTGGTCAAACTTCCATTCTGGAATGGCAAGAGGTTGGAGGAGACCAGCTGGCCTTTGGTGTTCTGCCTTCACTCTTCTGCAGACATCACATTCATTCACGAATTGAGCGATCTCGCGCTTCATTCGAGTCCACCAATAAGCTTGCTTAAGGTCCTGATACATCTTCGTACTCCTAGGGTGGATGGAGAGGAGAGAATTGTGAGCCTCGTTCATGATCACTTTACGAAGTTCACCTTTGGGCACAACAATACGATCCTCGAAGAAGAGAGTGTCCTTGTCATCAAGGCGGTAGCACTTGTACTTGGACTGACTCTTGGCAATCCCAATCTTCACCTTTTTCACCATAGCATCAAGAAGCTGGGCTTGGCGAATCTGGTCTTCTAAGGTAGGAGAGACTTGAAGGTTGGCGAGGAAACCTTGAGGAACAACTTGCAGGTTAAGCTTGCGGAAAGCTTCACAAAGCTCGGGTTGATAAGGCTTGAGAATCAAACTGCTGCAGTAGGCCTTTCTGCTCAAAGCGTCAGCAATCACATTGGCCTTGCCTGGAGTGTACTCAATACTCGGATTATACTCTTGAATCATTTCGACCCATCGAGTTTGCCTGAGGTTGAGATTAGGCTGAGTGAAGATGTACTTGAGACTCTTGTGATCAGTGAAAATGTCCACTTTTCTTCCCAATAGAAGATGTCTCCAAGTCAACAAAGCATGCACAACTGCCGCCAACTCGAGATCATGAGTGGGGTAGTTCTTCTCATTAGGCTTCAACTGGCGAGATGTATAAGCAACAACTTTCTTCTCTTGCATCAAAACTGCGCCAAGGCCTTGGAGAGAGGCATCACAAAAGACCTCGTACGGCTTGGATTCATTAGGCGGAGTCAGAACTGGAGCAGTGATCAATTTCTCTTTCAAAGTGTTGAAAGAAATATCGCACTCCGGAGACCAAACGTACTTGACGTGCTTCTGAAGAAGATTAGAGAGAGGCTTCGCGATCTTAGAAAAGTTTTCAACGAATCTTCGGCAATAGCTTGCGAGACCGAGAAAACTGCGGAGTTGCTTCACGTTCTGAGGAGGTTCCCAATTCACAATCGCAGACACCTTCTCAGGATTCACGGAAATGCCCTTGGCAGAGATGATATGACCAAGATAAAGAACCTCATCGAGCCAAAATTCACACTTGGAGAACTTGGCGTAGAACTGATGTTCTCTGAGCTTATCAAGAACCAAACGCAAATGCTTGGCATGATCTTCCTTGTTCTTCGAGAAAACCAGAATGTCGTCGAGATAGACCAAAACGAAATCATTGGTGTAGGCATTAAAGATGAAGTTCATCATGCGAGAGAACGTCGGAGGAGCGTTGGCGAGGCCAAAAGACATGACAGTGTATTCATATGAACCAAAGCTTGTTCTGAATGCTGTCTTGGGAATATCTTCTTCACAAATGCGAATCTGGTGATAACCCATATGGAGATCAAGCTTGGAGAACACTTGGG
Source organism: Triticum urartu (assembly GCF_056163025.1). NCBI lineage: Eukaryota > Viridiplantae > Streptophyta > Magnoliopsida > Poales > Poaceae > Triticum > Triticum urartu. The sequence goes on from NC_141878.1 coordinate 524,584,771, forward strand.
CACCTTTGAGTTGTTCGAACAGCTCGTTGATGTTGGGAAGAGGGTATTTGTTCTTGATGGTCTTCTTGTTCACCGGACGGTAATCAACACAAAGTCGGTCCATTCCATCCTTCTTCTTCACAAAAAGAACACCACAACCCCACGGAGAAGAACTAGGCCGGATGAGACCCATTCTTTCTTGCTCATCGAGTTGCTTCTTCAGCTCCTTCAACTCTTCAGGTCCGAGCTTGTAAGGACGTTTGCACACAGGTTCCGTACCAGGCTCAAGATCAATAACGAATTCAACTGGCCGGTGCGGAGGCATTCCTGGAAGCTCTTCTGGAAAGACGTCTTGATATTCGCAAACGACTGGAATTTGAGAGATGGCATCCAATTCACCCTTCTCATTGAGAGAAAACAGACGGATAGTATTATCCCGAGCGGCAAAGACAATTACATCCTCAAACGAATGAGTCAATTGAATCTGCCTGGCTGCACAATCAAGCTAAGCCTTGTGCTTAGAAAGCCAATCCATTCCGAGAATAAGATCAATATCTGAGTTACCAAGCACCATAGGAGAAGAAAGGAACTTGTAGTCGCCCAATGTGATAGTAACATCCGGAGCCATCATTTTGGTGTTCATGAACAAACCCGGAGAAGAAACCGCTATCGGCTTAGGCAAATCAATAGTATGCACATCATGCATGGATGCAAAAGGCTTCGACAAAAATGATAAAGATGCCCTAGTGTCAAAAAGAACTCTTGTGGGAATGTCATTAACAGGAAGGTTACCCATGATCACATCTGGTGATTCCTCTGCCTGAGCTGCATTCAGCAAGTTGACCTTGGCGGACTTGGGGTTATGCTTGACCACAGCTGTACTTGCCGATCTGACAGGAGGAGGAGGAGGAAGACGCCTCTGGTTGAAACACTTGTTGGCATAGTGACCCTTCTGTTGGCACTTGTTGCACGTGACCTCTGAAAGCGGACGGTGATACGGAGCACTCGATCTTGGAGCTTGAGACAAAGTCTTGTTCTGAAAGCCAGGGTTGGGTGGGTGGGAAGAACCACTGCCACCTTTGCTCTTCTGCTGATACGGCTGACGGAACGGAGGAGGAGGAAGCCAAAACTTCTGCTGCTTGGCCACTTGAGTAGAGGAAGAAGGAGTAACATCTCTGACTCGCTTCCTGGAAGCATCACACCTCAACTGAGCAGCCTCTTGCTTCAGTGCCATGTTGTAGAACTCATCGTATCTCAAGGGCTCAAAGAGAACAAGAGCGAGCTGAATATCTTCTCTGAGACCACCCCTGAACTGGTATATCATGCTCTTCTCATCAGGCACGTCCTGCTTGGCAAAGCGGGCAAGCTTCTGGAACAACTTGTTGTAGTCATAGACAGACAAAGAGCCTTGCTTCAGATTGCGGAATTCCTCACGCTTGCTTTCAACCACGCTCTGCGGAATATGATGAGCTCGGAAATCTCGACGGAAATCATCCCAAGTGATAACACGTCCACCTCTGGAATCCTTGTACTACTGGAACCATTCTGCAGCTTGATCTTTGAGTTGGAAGGAAGCGAACTTCACAAAGTCCTCAGGCCTGACGTTGCTGCACTCGAAATGCTTACACAGATCCACAAGCCAATCGTCAGCATCGGTTGCCTCAACACAATTGCTGAAAGTCTTTGGCCCGTTAGCAAGGAACTGGTTGAGTGTAGCAAAGTGACTCTGATTGCTGCCTTGATTCCCTTGACTGCCTTGATTGCGCTCTTGAAGAATTTGCATGATCAGCTGTGTGTTTGCATTGGTTGCGGCCATCACAGCTTGCCATGCCTCTGGAGGAGGTGGAGGCGGTGGCGGATCAGGATTCGGAGTCGTGCGTGTTGGAGGAGCCATCCTGAAGAGGTTGACCACCATTAGCACATTGACAGATAAATATTGAAGCCGAAACCAATGGAATGAAAATTGCAACATATAGTCTTCACATCCGAACAAAATGAACGAATGCATTCCTCTTGAAATGGTCACATATCCATAAATTGAGAAGCCACGTACAATTAAGGTAGAGAAATAAATCAACAAGGTATGGATCAAGAACGAATAATCGGTAAGAAATCCCAATCTCAAACCAATATCCGTGGAAGAAGAACTAGAGCTACTAGAATTCCCACCTATGAAACTCCCGAACCTTTCCGGTTATGCAATCAGGTGTTGGGGATACAGGGGAAGCATAATATCTCACCCAAACTAGCAAATCCTACATCCAGCTGTATCCATCCTTCAACACATAACCAAGAAAACTTCGGAAACCATCTACCTCAACCTTCGAAAAGCATCCGTTATGCAAGTTATGGCGATACTCCTGAACTCCCGCCCCAGTACTGGGTGGCGTCGAGGTTATCTCACCAACGAACTGCATAAAAGAGATTTTCGATGTCGGCGAACATATCTCAAGTATTCCAGAATTGCAACGATAAAATTATGATGACAACACCTCAGAGCTCAACTCCCCGGGACACTTCCACTAAACCCCTGACAGGAGGCACCAAGTCAATGTTCTCATCATAAGCCATCGGAACGATTCCAAGATACTCGCGTGATCCTAAAAAAAATTTAGTGAAATTTGAGAAGAGAAGAGTCAAAACTCTACGTCAGGATGCCTTACTAGAGCGATAAGGAGACTGGGAAGTAAAAAGAATTCCTAAACTCTCTGATATATAATTCCTAAAGACTCAAAACATTTTTCTAGACACAACTCGGCCGCTAAAAACGATCAAGCAATGGGGCTTCTAAGGTCGGGGATGGCTCTGATTACCAACTTGTAACACCCTCGATGCGACTATAGCTCCCACGTGTCGAGGCACGACTTAGAGACATAATCGCATTGAAGGCATATGTCGCAAGTTAGGCAATCTTCACAACATCCCATGGAATATGAATAATAAAGGGAAGAACATAGTTGGCTTACACTCACCACGTTAATCAAGAACATAAATAACATTACATCATCCAAAACACTCATGGCCCGACTACGGCACCAAAATAAAAGAGAACCCAACATGCGACACGGTCCCAATCACCCCCAACTGGGCACCACTACTGATCATCGGGAAAGGAAACATAGTATCGCTGAGAGTCTTCGTCGAACTCCCACTTGAGCTCGTACTCGTCACCTGGAGCGGAATCACCTGGACCTGCATCTGGAGTTATAGTATCTGTGAGCCACAGGGACTCAGCAATCTCGCACCCTCGCGATCAAGACTATTTAAGCTTGTAGGAAGGGTAGGCAAATATATGTGGAGCTGCAGCAAGCGACTAGCATATATGGTGGCTAACTTATTCGCAAAAGAGAGCGAGAAGAGAAAGCGAAGCACGAGCGAGAAACTAGAGGAACAACCTGCGCAAGCATTACTCCAACACCGTGTCCACTTCCCGGACTCCGCCGAGAAGAGGCCATCACGGTAACACACTCAGTTGATTCATTTTAATTAATTAAGGTTCAAGTTATCTACAACCGGACATTAACAAATTCCCATCTGCCCATAACCGCGGGCACGGCTTTCGAAAGTTCAATCCCTGCAGGGGAGTCCCAACTTAGCCCATGACAAGCTCTCACGGTCAACGAAGGAATAGACCTCCTCCCAAGACGTTCTGATCAGACTCGGTATCTCGGTAACTCAAGACACTTCGACAGGTTAAAACAAGACCAGCAACACCGCCCGAATGTGCCGACAAATCCCGATAGGAGCTGCACATATCTCTTTCTCAGGGCACACTCAGATGAGCAAGACGTCGGGTGGGCCAGCCCAGAGTTTCCCCTGGTAGCCCCGGACATCGCTCGGTTGGACCAACACTCAGAGGAGCACTGGCCCGGGGGGGTTAAAATAAGATGACCCTTGAGTCTGCAGAACCCAAGGGAAAGAAAAGGCTAGGTGGCGAATGGTAAGACCAATGTTGGGCATTTCTGGAAAAGCTTTAATCAAGGCGAACTATCAAGGGGTTCCCATTATAACCCAACCGCGTAAGGAACGCAACAATCCGGGAACATAACACCGATATGACGGAAACTAGGGCGGCAAGAGTGGAACAAAACACTAGGCGAGAGGCCGAGCCTTCCACCCTTCACCAAGTATATAGATGCGTTAAGATAACATGGCAATATAATGATATCCCAACAAGTAAATAAATGTTCCAACAAGGAACGGCTCCAATCTTCACCTGCAACTAGCAACGCTATAAGAGGGGCTGAGCAAAGCGGTAACATAGCCAATCAACGGTTTGCTAGGATCAGGTGGGTTAGAGGTTTGACATGGCAATTGGGAGGCTGACAAGCAAATGGTAGGCATCGTAGCATTGGCATAGCAAAGAGCGAGCAAACTAGCATAGCAAAGATAGTAGTGATTTCGAGGGTATGATCATCTTGCCTGCACAGTTGTCAGAGTTGACTGGATCCTCAAAAGCAAACTCAACGGGCTCCTCGGTAGCGAACTCATCTCCCGGCTCTACCCAAACAAGACAAACAAGCAACAAGGATACAATTAACCACGTGCAAGGATCAAGCGATATGATGCAATGATGATATGCTATGCGGGATGCGATGCGGGATGCAAAATGCAAGATATGACAGGAAATGCATGAACCTGGCCTCAACTTGGAATTCCAAGGGTGCCACTGGAAAGATGATATGAAATCGCTTGAAAACGATATAAAGAACGCCGGAATCGGAGTTACGGTTTGGAAATGGCAAGCGTTTTAAGATATGACACCGGTCTGCGATTTACAGCAAGTAGGCATCTAAATGCAATGAAATGAACATTCTACAGCCACCAAGCATGACAACAAAATACATGGCAGGGATGCACACAAGATGCTTAACAAAATACTAGCACTGAGCCACGGCCAATTCATCCATTATGAGGTTCAAACAAGCATGGCAAAAACGCAAATGCAAAACAGATTCCAGACTTAGTGAAATTAACACTTGTCTGAAATTTCAGATCACGAAGCCCTCTTCGGAGCAGCAAAACAACATGATACATGACCTGATTAAGACAAGTAAGAACATGGCATGGAGCTACTCAACAAGCTTAACAAAATAACCAAAATGACCTGGGGCCAAAAGGGTTCACAAAATATACTAACGGGCACACGAACATAGCTAAAACACAATCAGTTTTCAGACTTAGTGAAAACTGAGACATGCTGAAATATAACTCACGAAGGCATGTAAACGAGCTCGATGCACTCACTACGGTACAAGTCATGGCAAGGCAAGCATACGTCCATTACGAAGGCAGAAAAATACAAGGTAGACATGGCAAGAACAATGGCATAGCATGCACGGATCAACTACAATTGCATCGGCAAAATCGCAAACGAGTTGATGATCTGCCCAGATTCACCACGAAGTAAAAGTAGAGCTCGATTGACTCAAGCTAGGGTGCTCCAGAATTGCAAACAAAGACATGGATGGATAGAGCATAACATGATTAACAAAACTCCTTTACTTATCATCCTCAAAAGAGACACGGATCACTAGGAAACAACACGAACATATGGCATCATGAACTAAATAATCCCAGACTTAGTGAAAACTACTAAGTCCCTGAAAACAGATTTACCGGGTGCATCACTTTGCAAGCTTGCACAAGTCACCACACATATCCTAAAAATGCATGGGTTACACCTCTGGAAAGATAACAAGATGCTTAAGAAAACATATGAAGGACTCACAGGCATATCATGCACACATTAATCATGGCAAAAATGACAAAAGTCTAGAACTAGCAGATCTGACAATTTACTCACGAAGCCTCCTTCTAACAGCATTTCGGGCATCAAGATGAGCTCAAATAAAAATGATGCAATGGAATGAAATGATGTACTCGTCGAGGCGAACATTTTGATATACTATATGTCCAAATGGGAGCTACGGATGCGGAGATACGGCAGGTCAAAGGTTGCACAAAAAATTAGAGGGAGAGGGGAAAAGTCAACTCTAGGGTTTATTTTCAGATCTGAGATCCGCACGGATTACGAGGTCGCCGGAGAACACTGTAGCGCCCGAGGTCGAGGTGGCCGAAAACGATGGCCGCGGTGGCCGGCATTGGAGGGGGCGGCCGGATCCGAGGCCGGTGAGACGAGGGGGCGCCGGGGCGCGGTCGTCGGCATCGGGCGGTGGCGGCGCGCCTAGCCGGCGAGGTGGCGGAGCTTGGCGTCGGCGGCGGCGGGGTGTGGCGTCGACGGCGGCGGTCGGCGGCAACGGCGGGGCGGTGGCGGCGGCCTGCGGGCGAGGAGGCGGCGGAGGGAGTGGCCCGCGGTGGCGGAGTCGGGGGCCGGCTCTGGGCCTTCGGGCCCGGCGGCGGAGGTAGGTGGCGGCGCCACGTGGCGGTGTCTGGTAGGCTGAGGCGGCGGCGGCGATTTCGTCCGGCCGGGTCGGACACGTCCGGCCGGCGCGAGGGAATTTTAGGGTTTCGGGGAGAGGGAGAGATCCGAAAATCGGGGGTCCTATTTATAGGCATAAGTGGAGCTAGGAGAGTCCAAAAGAGGTGCGGTTTTCGGCCACGCGATCGTGATCGAACTCTCTAGGACATGCAGCAGAGTTTGGTGGGTTTTGGGCCAAATTGGAGGGGTGTTGGGCTGCAACACACATGAGGCCTTTTCGGTCCCTCGGTTAACCGTTGGAGTACCAAACGAAGTCCAAATGATACGAAACTTGACAGGCGGTCTACCGGTAGTAAACCAAGGCCGCTTGGCAAGTCTCGGTCCAATCCGGAAATGTTTAATCCCCACACACGAAAGAAAGCTAGAAATGACCACCGGAGGAGAATGAAGCGCCGGAATGCAAAACGGACAACGGGGAAAATGCTCGAATGCATGAGATGAACACGTATGCATATGCAATGCACATGATGACATGATATGAGATGCATGAAAACGAAAACAACACACGGAGACAAAGACCCGAACCTGAGAAATAAATATAACTTAACGCCGGAAACGACAAGAGTTGGAGTACAAATTGGGCAAGTTATATCTGGGGTGTTACAAGCTTGCTCAGAGTTCGGTGCTGCACCGGGTCGAATTCCCACAGGTTGAAAGCCCGTTGTTGACACGAGAGGATCCGGCAGATGAGCATAACCTGGACTACGTTGACAAGTTTGAGCTTCTTGTCCACCAGGGTTTGGACGCATGTTTGGAGTCCAGTCAGCTCTCCTTCTTTACCCCATGACAGGCCCGTCTCTTTCCAGGAGGTGAGCCGTGTAGGGGGTCCGGATCAGAACTCAGGGGATGTGACCCATTCAGGGTCGCACGGCTCGGTGATGTAAAACCACCCCAATTGCCACCCCTTTAGGGACTCCACGAAGGAGCCCTCGGGCCATAGGACGTTGGGCATCTTGCCCACCATGGCGCCTCCGCACTCCGCCTGGGTGCCGCGCACCACCTTCGGCTTGACGTTGAAAGTCTTGAGCCATAAGCCGAAATGGGGGCGGATGCAGAAGAAAGCCTCGCACACGACGATAAACGCCGAGATATTGAGGACAAAGTTCGGGGCCAGATCGTGGAAATCCAGGCCATAGTAGAACATGAGCCCCCGGACAAATGGGTGGAGAGGGAAGCCCAGTCTGCGGAGGAAATGGGGGAGGAACACCACCCTCTCATGGGGCCTAGGGGTGGGGATGAGCTGCCCCTCTTCGGGAAGCCGGTGCGCAATGTCGTTAGACAAGTATCCGGCCTTCCTCAGTTTTTTGATGTGTCCCTCTGTCGGTGTCAAAACCGGCGGATCTCGGGTAGGGGGTCCCGAACTATGCATCTAGGCCGGATGGTAACAGGAGGCAGGGGACACGATGTTTTACCCAGGTTCGGGCCCTCTTGATGGAGGTAAAACCCTACGTCCTGCTTGATTAATATTGATTATATGGGTAGTACAAGAGTAGATCTACCACGAGATCAGAGAGGCTAAACCCTAGAAGCTAGCCTATGGTATGATTGTTGTTCGTCCTACGGACTAAAACTCTCCGGTTTATATAGACACCAGAGAGGGCTAGGGTTACACAGAGTCGGTTACAATGGTAGGAGATCTACATATCCGTATCGCCAAGCTTGCCTTCCACGCCAAGGAAAGTCCCTTCCGGACACGGGACAAAGTCTTCAATCTTGTATCTTCATAGTCCAGGAGTCCGGCCGAAGGTATAGTCCGGCTATCCAGACACCCCCTAATCCAGGACTCCCTCAGTAGCCCCCGAACCAGGCTTCAATGACAACGAGTCCGACGCGCAAATTGTCTTCGGCATTGCAAGGCGGGTTCTTCTCCAAATTCCGTGTACCTGTTGAACAGTGTCCGGTTTCTTGTAAATGTAGTGCTCCTTGGCTTCTACGCCCAATAATGGATGTTTTCCACGTGTCAAACGAATACGAAAAGTCAGGGTGTTTTTATATTTACACCCCTAGCCGCGTGAATGAGCCGCCTATTTTAGGGGACAAGGATTTAGATCCAAACCACACCTTCTCCCTTCCGCGAGTATTCATCAGAGCGTATCCGATAGAGGTCCATTCCATCATGGCCGGCCACCGCAGCTCCTCCTCTCGCCCTTCCAGCCCTCAGCCTGGAGATTGGAAGAGGTGCTCCATCCCGCACAGCGAGCTAGTGACGCTCCAGACCAAGGGATTTCTCCCCCGGCCTATATGGTCCCGGTTTGAGCCGGACTTGCCACCTATAATGGCGGAGAGCAAGCGGAGAGCGCCCCCAATCCCAAAGGAGAGCGGGTATGCCTTGCCCCTTACTTAATAAGAGGGCTCAGATTTCCAATTCATCCGTTTCTCCGGGGGCTTCTAGAGTTCTATGGCCTCCAGCTGCACAACCTCACGCCTGCCTCCATATTGCATATCGCGGGTTTCGTAGCCCTTTGCGAGCTGTTCTTGGGCTACGAGGCTCATTTCACGCTATGGAAAAGGCTATTCTTCCTTGTGCCCCGCTCTAAGGAGGGGTCAATATATCAAGTGGGCGGAGCCGAAGTGTGGCGCATCGCCGGGACCGGATATCTATCCGGAACCCCAAAGAAGGCGTCCGAAGACTGGCCTTCGGAATGGTTTTATATAGAGGACGTCCCGCTGCCGGATCCTGTCCGGATCGGCCTCCCTGAGTTTGACAGTGCTCCCCTAAAGAAGCGCCTAAGCTGGCGTCCACGGAGCCCTCAGAGGGAAAGTGACAGGGACGTTATTTACTTGATGGGCCGGATAAGATTGTTAGCTCATTCCGGACTGACCACGATCGGGGTCATGGCCGCATGCATCATGCGAGGGGTGCAGCCACTTCAGTATAGAGGCCGCCCCATGTGGGACTTCAACGGGGAGGACGACGCCACCCGCTACGGCCGTAAGGGGCCGGATTCGGCTGCCGCTCTAATAAAGACCTTGTCCGCTTTGTACAAGAGAGAAGAGGAGGAATTTCTCCACGTCAACCCACAGGGTGGATTTTCTATGTACAATCCCCCAAGTTGGGTAAGTGGACACTTTTACTTGCCCATCCGTTTTATATTCCCATTGTTAAATTTTTAGTCTAACGACTTCAACGCAGGAACTGCGCCAGGCTGTTAAAGAAATAAACAGCCCTCCTCCACAACCCGAGGATCCGGGACGGTCCCTCGACCCGGCCTCTCAAGAGGATCCGGACTTATCTATGGAGCTGATTGATGGAGTGTTTCATCAATTGAGCAAGGACAACGCCTTGGTGGCCATTACGGCCGATTATCCAGGGCTACTCCCAGCCTCACAGGTAACTGAGACCGGAGTCGTAGCACTTTGAAAAGGGATCTGTCCTCGCGTGTTTTCGATTGCCGTATGACAACCGTGTTTTGCAGGGGAGGACCTTGAGACGGGAGGCCGAACCTGCGGTGACTAGCCACCGAGGGGCGGCAAGGCCCCGCGAGCTGAAAAGAAGTGCGGTCCGAACTGAGGCACCGGCGCAAAGGTATAGCGCGCCGCCTTATTCCCAGGTGTTATTCCTTCGAGTCATATTAACGCTCATGCTCTCTTCGGGATGAAGAGACCTCGCCGGACTATATCCGGAGAGGCTGCCAATCGCGCCTCCACCAGCCAGGCTCCAAAGCCTGGTCCGGAAGCGGAGGCGAACACGAGGCGCGCACCGGACGCTCCTCTGACGGAGGATGCGGACAGGCTGTCTGCCACCAATTCTGAGGTGGAGAGTGCCATGAACCACAGGCGTCGCCGGACAGTTCTTCGCGACGCTTGTTTCTCCCAAGAGGCATTGGATGCCTTCAATTCGGGAGACGCGTACCTCCGTGCCGCTCAAAATGGTCTAGCCAGAGCCACGGAGCAGTATGTGAAAGACATACGGGTAAGAAAATTTTGGTAATTATATATATATACCAGTAGCCCCCGAGACTTGAAACAGTTGGAATAACTGTTTTAAAGATCATTTGTTATGCAGGTTCTTACAGAAAAGAATACCCTACTGTCCCAGGAGCTGGAAGAGTGCAAAGCCCAACTTGAGGCCGCACTAGCCGCGGCAGGGGAGCCCAAGGAGACCCCCTCTGGTAATATACGCTTCGAAAGATAAGTATTTTGCAAAGTGCGGCGTGGGTGCAAATCTGACAAATGAAATTGCAGATGGCGCCGGATTAAATCCGGAAGTGCAACAACTCCGACGCCAGCTAAAGGCTGGTGAGAGCGTGCTGACAAAGTTGAGGCGGGAGAAGAATGATCTCCAAGATTCCAACACCAAGCTGGGCGTTGAACTGAAGGACGTTCGTGCCCAGCTGTTGGACTCCATGAAGGAGAATCAGCGGCTTCGACGCGGCATATATAGTAAGTGCTTAAATGAACTTTGAAAGAAGAGTTCGGCGAGGAAGTCGACTAACAAAGTAATGTCTGTAGGTATGCTGACAGGTCGTCCTGCAGAGGAAATGCCCGATTCTACGGGTGACCTTCTTCCCGAGCTCTCACAACTGCATGAGCGAGTTCGGCAGGTGATGCAAGGCGTCGCCCAGGCCTTGTGGCCATCCGTCTCCATGCCCGAAGGCCTTGGAGAGCTTGTAGAGAAGATGAAGGGAGCGCGGCGGCGCTTCCGATTATGGAAGATGCCGGCCTGCCGTCAAGGCGCCAGGGAGGCCTGGGCCATGGTGAAGACGTGGTACACGAAGGCTGACCCAAACCACATGGACGAGGTCGGGCCCGCAGGGCCCGATGGGAAGGAGATCCCTGTGAGCTTAGTATACGTCCAAGTAGAGTTGGCCGCAAAGTATTCCCAACAGGACTGTAAACTAGACAGCCTATTAGATGGTATTGAAGAGGAATACAATCAGTCATATTGACTATGTAATTTTAATTGACATGTGTAATGCCTTCTAGCCGGATTGTAGATCGTTTGTCATGGCCAACCTTTTCGCTTCAACCTCGGGACCTGACGGTCCGGAGTGTGTCCGAATACCCTCGTGGTTATATAAGAACCAGAGTATGCATGGAGACTAGGCGTAGGGGTCATTAGTGCTTGAACAGACAAGTGCCCAACTAGTTATGTTATATTACATGGTTAGTAAGAAACATCTTCCAGGGAGAATAGTTCCGTTAGGGGTTCCTTTCCCTGGGAGGCATGCCCTAAAGTGCATGTCTATTCTGCGAAAAGAGACGCAGGAAAAACATCTGAGGGTGTATAGATAAATAAGTGAAAGAAAAGATCATCTTTAGTTCACCGACCGAATATAATCCCTTAAGAACGCTAGCTTTCGGCTTCACCCAGTCTGAGGTACACATCCGGCTGACCCGGCAGTAACAATCGCAGAGGTGCTCCCTTTACCACCTAGCCAAACAATCGGGAACATAGGGGTAAGCACAGAAGCCAAGCAACCCAGCTTGGCCAAAACTTAAGTCATATTGATGCATATAATGGCGAATAAAAGGTACACGCGGAAGTATGACACATGTGTTGGGCATGAAGCCCGTATAAATAAGCTTCTGTTTAAAGAAGCCCCCAAGTTTAATGAGCGCGGATAGCGCGTCACTTTATGAGCCTTTAAAGGCTATAAGAGAGAGAGGAGAAGGAGAGAAATGTAAGACAGAAAGTATATAAAAAATGGACAGAGGAAGGAGACGAACACAGAGTCCGGCGCTAGGCATAGAATCTTCGTAGACAGGCTGCGTTCCATGGGTTCGGCTCGAGTCGGTTATCCGATGCATCTCGCAGGCGCTACGCTCCACCAGTTAGGACTTGGTCGATTATGAGGGGACCTTCCCACTTGGGCTTGAGTTTGTCCTTTTTCTTGTCCGGCAGGCGTAGAACTAATTCGCCAACGTTGTAATTTTTGGCCCGTACATCTCTGCTTTGGTATCTTCGAGCCTGCTGTTGATGGAATGCGGAACGGGCTTTTGCCACGTCACGCTCTTCCTCCAAGGCATCCAAACTGTCCTGCCGATCGAGCTCGGCTTCTCTTTCTTCGTACATGTGCACTCGAGGTGAGTCATGAATTATGTCGCAGGGCAAAACTGCCTCTGCGCCGTACACCATGAAGAATGGTGTGTATCCGGTGGTGCGATTCGGCGTGGTCCGCAGCCCCCAGAGTACGGAGTCGAGCTCCTCTACCCAGTGCGTATTAGATTCCTTAAGGGACCGCACTAATCTGGGTTTGATGCCGCTCATGATAAGACCATTTGCACGTTCGACCTGGCCATTGGTTTGTGGGTGATAGACGGAAGCATAATCGAGCTTGATGCCCATGTTTTTGCACCAGAGTTTTACCTCATCGGCCGTAAAGTTCGTGCTGTTATCAGTGATGATGCTGTGGGGGACGCCGTAACGGTGTACAACCCCGGAAATAAAGTCTATCACCGGTCCGGATTCGGCCATCTTAACAAGCTTGGCTTCTATCCATTTGGTGAACTTATCCACCATGACCAGTAAGTATTTTTTCTTGTGGGTTCCGCCTTTAAGGGGTCCAACCATGTCAAGCCCCCAGACCGCGAAGGGCCAAGTGATGGGGATAGTTTGGAGGGCGGTGGGTGGCATATGGCTTTGGTTTGCAAAAAGCTGGCAACCGACGCATCGTTGGACTAAGTCCTGGGCGTCTGCCCGGGCCGTCGGCCAATAAAAGCCTGCACGGAAGGCCTTTCTTACAAGGGACCGAGCTGCAGCGTGATGTCCGCCGAGTCCGGCATGAATTTCCGCCAGGAGGTTCCGCCCTTCCTCTTCGGAGATGCACCTTTGAAGGACTCCGGTAGTGCTTTTCTTATAAAGCTCTTCCTCATGGACTTTATAGGCTTTAGATCGCCGCACTATGCAGCGTGCCTCATTTTGGTCCTCAGGGAGTTCCTGCCTGGTAAGGTAGGCGAGGAATGGTTCTGTCCACGGGGCGATGATGGCCATTATTACGTGGGCTGAAGGTGTTATTTCATTGGCAGAGCCTCCAATTATGTCAGAGTGTTCGGTGTCAGGCAGTGCGGTTGGGTCCGGGCTTTTATTGCCAGGTTCCCCTTCCCATAATACGGACGGCTTGAATAGCCTTCCCAAGAAGATGTTGGGGGGACTACATCGCGTTTTGCACCGATGCGTGCCAGGACATCTGCCGCCTGATTATTTTCCCGGGCTATATGGTGAAATTCAAGCCCTTCGAACCGAGCTGACATTTTTAGGACGGCGTTGCGATAAGCTGCCATTTTTGGATCCTTGGCATCAAAGTCTCCATTTATTTGGGATATTGCGAGGTTCGAGTCCCCGCGCACCTCTAGGCGTTGAATGCCCATGGATACTGCCATCCGGAGACCATGTAACAGGGCCTCATATTCAGCTGCGTTGTTGGAGTCTGTGTACATTATCTGGAGTACATATTGAACTATGTCTCCTGTGGGGGACGTCAAAACGACGCCAGCCCCTAGACCGGCCAACGTTTTGGAGCCGTCGAAGTGCATGACCCAGTTTGAATATGTGTCGTACTCTTTAGGGAGTTCGGCCTCCGTCCATTCTGTGACGAAGTCGGCCAAAACTTGCGACTTGATAGCTCGCGGTGGCTTGTAAGTTATGTCAAACGAGAGGAGCTCAATGGCCCATTTTGCAATCCGGCCCATCGCGTCGCGGTTGTTTATAATATCGTTAAGTGGCACTTCCGAGGCTACTGTTATTGAACACTCTTGAAAGTAGTGTCGCAGTTTCCGGGATGCCATAAATACTGCGTACGCAATCTTTTGATAATGCGGGTACCATGACTTGCACGGAGTAAGGACAGTGGACACGTAATAGACCGGCTTTTGAAGGGGGAATTTGTGTCCGTCCGTTTCTCGTTCAACGACGAGCACTGCGCTTACGACCTGATGGGTTGCTGCAATGATTAATAGCATTGGTTCGCCAATGTTTGGCGCGGCCAGGACTGGGTTTGTTGCCAAGATGGCTTTTATTTCGTCGAGTCCGGTCGTGGCTGCATCCGTCCACTCGAAGTGTTCGGTGTGCCGAAGGAGGCGGTAAAGGGGTAGGGCCTTTTCTCCTATGCGGGAGATAAAGCGGCTTAGAGCCGCCACGCATCCGGTTAATTTTTGTATTTGTTTGAGGTCCTTCGGGATATCCAATTGTGACAGAGCTCGGATCTTAGCTGGATTTGCTTCAATTCCTCTACCGGATACAATGAAGCCCAAGAGCATTCCGGCTGGAACGCCGAAAATGCATTTTTCCGGGTTGAGCTTGATGTCGTATGTTCGGAGGTTATCGAATGTTAGCCTCAAGTCATCTACTAGAGATTCGACATGTCTTGTTTTAACGACCACATCATCTACGTATGCCTCCACTGTTTTGCTGATCTGGTTTGCCAGACATGTCTGAATCATGCGCTGATATGTTGCGCCGGTGTTTTGAGCCCCAAGGGCATTGTGTTGAAGCTGAATGGGCCGTATGGTGTGATGAATGCCGTTGCGGCTTGGTCTGACTCTGCCATCTTTATTTGATGGTAGCCGGAGTATGCGTCGAGGAAACACAACGAATCGTGTCCTGCGGTAGCGTCGATAATTTGATCGATGTGGGGGAGAGGGAAGGGATCCTTTGGGCAAGCCTTGTTAAGGTCTTTGAAATCAACGCACAGGCGCCAGGATTTGTCCTTCTTTGGTACCATCACCAGGTTTGCTAGCCAGTCCGGACGTTTTATATCTTTGATGAATCCGGCCTCCAATAGCTTGGCTAGTTCCTCTCCCATGGCCTGTCTCTTAGGTTCGGAAAAACGCCGAAGAGCCTGTTTGACTGGCTTGAATCCTTTTAGGATATTTAAGCTGTGTTCGGCCAGCCTGCGTGGGATTCCTGGCATGTCTGAAGGGTGCCAGGCGAAAATGTCCCAGTTCTCTCGTAGGAACTCTCGCAGTGTGGTGTCTACATCAGGGTTTAACTGTGCCCCGATGGAAGCTGTTTTATTGGGGTCCATTGGATGGACCTGGAATTTGACTATTTCGTCCGCCGGTTTAAAGGAGGTGGACTTGGATCTTTTATTGAGTATCACATCGTCCCTATTTACCGTGGAGCGCAGCGCAGTCAGTTCCTCAGCCGCTAGGGCTTCGGATAGCGCCTCGAGGGCCAGTGCGGCTGTCTTGTTTTCGGCGCGGAGTGCTATGTCCGGATCACTAACGAGAGTGATGATTCCGTTAGGCCCGGGCATCTTGAGCTTCATGTACCCGTAATGGGGTATTGCTTGGAAGACTGTAAACGCTTCCCGCCCTAGCAGAGCATGATATCCGCTATTGAACGGGGCCACCTGGAACATGACCTCTTCGGACCTGTAATTATCCGGCGTGCCGAACACCACATCTAGTGTGATTTTTCCTGTACAGCGCGCTTCCCGACTAGGGATTATTCCTCTAAAGGTTGTGCTGCTTCGCTCAATGCAGTTCCAGTCTATTTCCATTTTTTGAAGGGTTTCCTCATAAATGAGGTTCAATCCGCTGCCGCCATCCATGAGTACCTTGGTAAGACGAAAGCAGTCCACTATTGGACTGAGGACCAATGCGGCTGGTGCTCGGGTTGTTCGGAATTTAGGTTCATCACTGGTGTTAAAAATAATAGCCGTGTCACTCCATGGGTTTATTGTTGCTACTTGGTAGACTTCGGCAAGGCCGCGGAGTGTTCTTTTTCACATATTATTTGATGCGAAAGTCTCGAAGACTGTTAATACCGTATTGGTTTCTCTGGGGTGGCTTTATGTGGCTTCTGGAATTAGAAGATCTTCGCCAATTTTTGCCACCTGCCGGAGTATCCAACATGCTCTAAGGCTGTGAGTTGGTGTGGCGCCCTCTGCACTGTGGATTTTACAGGGTCCATTAAGCCATCCTTCCAATACAGTTCCGTGCCCTGTAGAGGGCTTTTACTTTTTGGTATTGAACCCGGGTGTCTGGCGATGATGCACCCTTTTGTTTCGGATTGGGTTTGTATTCAGGGCCGGATTGTCCCAAAATATTATTTCGGCTTTCCAGGCGCTTTCCATCGCACAGTACTTTCGTACTATGGACGCCAAGTCAGCGAAGCATGTAATATCACGGCGACTTATGGCGTTGAGGATTCCCTTGTCCGTGCAATTATTGCAGAAGAATAAAATTGCGTCTTCCTCGCGGCAGTCCTTTATCCTGTTCATAACTAGGAGGAATCTGGCCCAGTAATGATGTACTGTTTCTTCGGGCTCTTGCCTAATTTGGGATAGATTGCTTATGTGCGGGTGGGTGGGCGGAATCAAATCCGAAACCTCACCCAATCTGAGACCCAGGGGCCAAGGAGTTTCCGAACTCGGAAGTTTGGATTCTTGGATGTTGTCCAATGAATCTAGCACGTCACCTGACTTTAAGTTCAGGTCTTGAGTGATGTCCTCCCCTCCGCGGGTGTCCGACTTGGAGGGATCGGGGATCCGTACATATCTAGTCCTTAAGATAGATGAAGGGTCGCCGCACTGTCCCTCTACCACGGCAACATAATGGGTGACCTGGGGGGAGTTAATCTCTCTCAGATCGGGTTTAGACCCAATCTGGACGTAATCCGTAGCGACTCCCAGGGCGGCGAAGCGATCCAAGAGCTCGTTTAGGGAAGAGAGCTCCATTGGATCTAGCTTCTCGGCGAATTCCAAGCTGATGTGAAGATTGCTTTCGATGACCCGAGAGGTCATTGTCGGCGCAGCAGCCGAACGGGTGGTCATAAGGAAACCACCTAGCCTGAGAGTCTGGCCGACAGCCAAAGCTCCCTTAGCAACGGTGCCGTCTTTAAAGACGGGATGAGGCATCCTTCCTAATGGTGACGGCACATAGGAACTCTCAATGAAAGCACCAATGTCGGTGTCAAAACCGGCGGATCTCGGGTAGGGGGTCCCGAACTGTGCGTCTAGGCCGGATGGTAACAGGAGGCAGGGGACACGATGTTTTACCCAGGTTCGGGCCCTCTTGATGGAGGTAAAACCCTACGTCCTGCTTGATTAATATTGATTATATGGGTAGTACAAGAGTAGATCTACCACGAGATCAGAGAGGCTAAACCCTAGAAGCTAGCCTATGGTATGATTGTTGTTCGTCCTACGGACTAAAACTCTTCGGTTTATATAGACACCGGAGAGGGCTAGGGTTACACAGAGTCGGTTACAATGGTAGGAGATCTACATATCTGTATCGCCAAGCTTGCCTTCCACGCCAAGGAAAGTCCCTTCCGGACACGGGACGAAGTCTTCAATCTTGTATCTTCATAGTCCAGGAGTCCGACCGAAGGTATAGTCCGGCTATCCGGACACCTCCTAATCCAGGACTCCCTCACCCTCCGTGACGGAGGAGACCATCCACTTGCCTCCCGCTCCGGACATGGCTGGAGAAGGTTGAGGTGGGGTGTGCGGACTTGGGCGCTAGAGCTCGAGTGCGCGGAAATGGATAGGCAAAGGAGGAAGAAGGCGTGGATGAAAAGGTGGATCCTTATCCCCTTATATGGGCGGACGCGACTATGCGCCCCCACCAGCCTGGTAAAACTCGCTTATCTCCCAAGCGCCGTAGTCAATGGCGCGGTTGGGTTACCCACACCTGTATTGATGGACACGATCTCTGCTTTAACAAGACTTGCCAAGGAAACCGCCTCACTAAACGCGCTGAGGTGGGACAGTAAAACGATTCGAATAAAGACTTGGCCGTGGTGTGATGTCACGCTACGGAATACGTCAGCAGATTAGATTTGTGTAAATATTATTCTCTCTATGGCAATATGTGGAAACTTATTTTGCAGAGCCAGACACTACCTTTGTGTTAAAAATCTTCTATGAAGAACTTGGAGGAGGAACCCGCCTTGCAATGCCGAAGACAATCTGCGCGCCGGACTCGTCATCATTGAAGCCTGGTTCAGGGGCTACTGAGGGAGTCCTGGATTAGGGGGTGTCCGGATGGCCGGACTATACCTTCGGCCGGACTCCCGGACTATGAACATACAAGATCGAAGACTTCGTCCCGTGTCCGGAAGGGACTTTCCTTGGCGTGGAAGGCAAGCTTGGCGATACGGATATGTAGATCTCCTACCATTGTAACCGACTCTGTGTAATCCTAGCCCTCTCCGGTGTCTATATAAACCGGAGAGTTTTAGTCCGTAGGACAAACAACAATCATACCATAGGCTAGCTTCTAGGGTTTAGCCTCTCTCATCTCGTGGTAGATCTACTCGTGTACTACCCATATCATCAATATTAATCAAGCAGGACGTAGGGTTTTACCTCCATCAGGAGGGCCCGAACCTGTGTAAAACATCGTGTCCCCTGCCTCTTGTTACCATCCGGCCTAGACGCACAGTTCGGGACCCCCTACCCGAGATCCGCCGGTTTTGACACCGACAGGGGGTGAATGTAAAAACGCCATGGCGCCTCGTATTCATTCAATGCATGAGAAATTGCCCTTATTGGGCGCAGAAGCCAAGAGGATCAACATTTATGGGGCCGGATACTATTTACAAACACTTGGAAATTGGAGAAGAACCCGCCTTGCAATGCCGAAGACAATACCGCGCGCCGGACTCGTCGTCATTGAAAGCCTGGTTCGGGGGCTACTGAGGGAGTCCTGGATTAGGGGGTCTCCGGACAGCTGGACTATATCCATTGGCCGGACTGTTAGACTATGAAGATACAAGATTGAAGACTTCGTCTCGTGTCCGGATGGGACTCTACTTGGCGTGGAAGGCAAGCTAGGCAATACAGATATGTGTATCTCCTCCTTTGTAACCGACCTTGTGTAACCCTAACCTCTCCGGTGTCTATATAAATCGGAGGGTTTTAGTCCGTAGGACAACATACAATCATACCATAGGCTAGCTTCTAGGGTTTAGCCTCTCCGATCTCGTGGTAGATCTACTCTTGTACTACCTATATCATCAATATCAATCAAGCAGGACGTAGGGTTTTACCTCCATCAAGAGGGCCCGAACCTGGGTAAAACATTGTGTCCCCTGCCTCCTGTTACCATCCGCCTTAGACGCACAGTTCGGGACCCCCTACCCGAGATCCGCCGGTTTTGACACCGACAAGCGTCGTTACCCGAAAGGGATTGACAATCTCTTTAACACGTCGGGTTGCGAGTGGTTGTTATTTGTGTGCAGCGGTTGATTACGTTGTGTTTCTTGGTTCTCCTACTGGTTTGATAACCTTGGTTTCATATTTGAGGGAAATACCTACCGCCGTTGTGATGCATCATCCCTTCCTCTTTGGGGAAAAAACCAACGTAGCTTCAAGCGACATCAATAACTACCAGAGGGGCCCACCAGGTGGCCACAACCCACCTGGGCGCGCCAGGGAGCCCAGGCGCGCCCTGGTGGGTTGTGCTCACCCAGGACCACCTTCGGTGCCCATCTTCTGGTATATAGGTCATTTTGACCTAGAAAAAATAGAGAGAGGACTTTCGGGACGGAGCGTCGCCGTCTCGAGGCAGAACTTGGGCTGGAGCACTTTTGCCCTCCGACGGAGCGATTCCGCCGAGGGAACTTCCCTGTCGGAGGGGGAAATCATCGTCATCATCATCACCAACAACTCTCAAATCTTGGGGAGGGCAATATCCATCAACATCTTCAACAACACCATCTCATCTCAAACCCTAGTTCATCTCTTGTGTTCAATCTTGTTACCGGAACTATAGATTGGTGCTTGTGGGTGACTAGTAGTGTTGATTACATCTTGTAGTTGATTACTATATGGTTTATTTGGTGGAAGATTATATGTTCAGATCCAATATGCTATTTAATACCCCTCTGATCTTGAGCATGATTATCATTTGTGAGTAGTTACTTTTGTTCTTGAGGTCACAGGAGAAATCATGTTGCAAGTAATCATGTGAACTTGATATGTGTTCGATATTTTGATAGTATGTATGTTGTGATTACCTTAGTGGTGTCATGTGAACGTCGACTACATGACACTTCACCGTATTTGGGCCTAAGGGAATGCATTATGGAGTAGCAATTATATGATGGGTTGCGAGAGTGACAGAAGATTAAACTCTAGTTTATGCGCTATTCCGTAAGGGGCCAATTGGATCCAAAAGTTTAATGCTATGGCTAGAATCTATTCTTAATACTTTTCTCGTAGTTGCGGATGCTTGTGGGAGGGTTAATCATAAGTAGGAGGTTTGTTCAAGTAAGAACAACACCTAAGCACCGGTCCACCCATATATCAAATTATCAAAGTAACGAACACAAATCGAACCAATATGATGAAAGTGACTAGATGAAATTCCCGTGTATCCTCAAGAACACTTTGCTTATCATAAGAGACCATTTTGGCCTGTCCTTTTCCTAAAAAGGATTGGGATACCTTGCTGCATTTTTGCTACTACTATCGTTACTTGCTCGTTGCAAATTATCTTGCTATCAAACTACTCCGCTACTTACAATTTCAGCACTTGCAGACATTATCTTGCTGAAAACCACTTGCCATTTCCTTCTGCTCCTCGTTGGGTTCGACACTCTTACTTATCGAAAAGATCTACAATTGATCCCCTATACTTGTGGGTCATCAGTAAGCCGTAAAGCATGGTGCACTAAACTATCAAGTAGTCATCATACCGAGCTTGTCAAACGTTCATAATGTTTGCATCTGCTCCTGCAATAGGTCTGTCACCTAGCGGTGCATCACGAACATAATTCTTCTGTGTAGCAATGAGGATAATCCTCAGATCATGAACCCAGTCCGCATCGTTGCTACTATCATGTTTCAACTTAGTTTTCTCTAGGAACATATCAAAAATAAAACATGGGAGCTATACGCGAGCTATTGATCTACAACATAGATATGCAAATACCATCAGGCCTAAGTTCATGATAAATTAAGTTCAATTAATCATATTACTTAAGAACTCCCACTTAGATAGACATCCCTCAAGTCATCTAAATGATCACGTGATCCATATCAACTAAACCATGTCCGATCATCATGTGAGATGGTGTAGTCTTCAATGGTGAACATCTCTATGTTGATCATATCTACTATATGATTCACGTTTGACATTTTGGTATCTAGTGTTCCGAGGCCATGTCTGTACATGCTAGGCTCGTCAAGTTTAACCCGAGTATTTCGCACGTGCAAAACTGTCTTGCACCCGTTGTATGTGAACGTAAAGCTTATCACAGCCGATCACCACATGGTGTCTTGGCACGACGAACTGTCGCAACGGTACATTCTCAGGGAGAACACTTATACCTTGAAATTTTAGTGAGGGATCATCTTATAATGCTACCGCCGTACTAAGAAAAATAAGACACATAAAAGATAAACATCACATGCAATCAGAATATGTGACATGATATGGCCATCATCATCTTGTGCCTTTGATCTCCATCTCCAAAGCACCTTCATGATCTCCATCGTCACGGGCTTGACACCTTGATATCCATCGTAGCGTCGTTGTCGTCTCGCCAACTATTGCTCCTACAACTATCACTAACGCATAGTGATAAAGTAAAGCAATTACATGGCGATTGCATTTCATACAATAAAGCGAAAACCATATGGCTCCTGCCAGTTGCCGATAACTTTTACAAAATATGATCATCTCATACAACAACGTATATCTCATCATGTCTTGACCATATCACATCACAACATGCCCTACAAAAACAAGTTAGACGTCCTCTACTTTGTTGTTGCAAGTTTTACGTGACTGCTACGGGCTTCTGGTAAGAACCGTTCTTACCTACGCATCAAAACCACAATGATTTTTTGTCAAGTGTGTTGTTTTAACCTTCAACAAGGACCGGCCGTAGTAAAATTCGATTCAACTAAATTTGGAGAAACAGACACCCGCCAGCCACCTTTATGCAAAACAAGTTGCATGTCTGTCGGTGGAACCGGTCTCATGAACGTGGTCATGTAAGGTTGGTCCGGGCCGCTTCATCCAACAATACCGCTGAATCAAAATATGATGTTGGTGGTAAGCAGTATGACTATGATCGTCCACAACTCTTTGTGTTCTACTCGTGTATATCATCTACGCATAGACCTAGCCCGGATGCCACTGTTGGGGAACGTAGCATGGAATTTCAAAAATTTCCTATGATCACGCAAGATCTATCGGAGATGCATAGCAACGAGAGGGGGAGAGTGTCCACGTACCCTCGTAGACCGAAAGCAGAAGCATTAGCTTAACGCGGTTGATGTAGTCGAACGTCTTCACGATCCAACCGATCAAGCACCGAACGTACGGCACCTCGAGTTCTGCACACGTTCAGCTCGATGACATCCCTCAAATTCTTGATCCAGCAAAGTGTTGAGAGAGAGTTTCAAGACCACGACAGCGTGGTGACGGTGATGGTGATGTGATCCGCGCAGGGCTTCGCCTAACCACTACAACAATATGACCGGAGGCGTAAACTGTGGAGGGGGCGCCACACACAGCTAACAATGTTTGTTGTGTGTTCTAGCGGTGCCCCCCCCCCACATATATATAGATAGGTTGGAGGGGAGGAGAGGTAGCCAAGGGCGCGCCCCAAGTAGGAGAAATCCTACTTGGGGTCCTCCCAATTCGGCCTCCCCCCTTTCCTATTCCTATTCGGAGTAGGAAGGGAAGAGGGGGAAGGGGGAATCATATTCCCTTTTTTCTTTCCTTCTTCCCCTTTCTTTCTCCAATTTGGCCAACTCATAGGGGGGGCACACCAGCCCCTTAGTGGCTTGTGTGTTTCCCCTCTTGGCCCATTAGGCCCATATAGTTTGCCAGGGGTTGCCCGGAACCCCTTCCGGTGATCCAATACATACCCGGTACCCCCAGAACACTTCCGGTGTTCGAATATTATCGTCCTATATATGAATCTTTACCTCTCGACCATTTAGAGACTCCTCGTCATGTCTGTGGTCTCATCCGGGACTCCAAACAACATTCGGTCACCAAATCACATAACTCATATAATACGAAATCGTCATCAAACGTTAAGCGTGCAGACCCTACGGGTTCGAGAACTATGTAGAAATGACCGAGACACTTCTCCGGTCAATAACCAACAGCAGAACCTGGATGCTCATATTGGTTCCTACATATTCTACGAAGATCTTTATCGGTCAAACCGTAATGACAACATACGTTATTCCCTTTGTCATCGATATGTTACTTGCCCGAGATTCGGTCGTCGGTATCTTCATACCTAGTTCAATCTCATTACTGGCAAGTCTCTTTACTCGTTCCGTAATGCATCATCCTGTAAGTAACTCATTAATCACATTGCTTGCAAGGCTTATCATGATGTGCATTACCGAGAGGGCCCAGAGATACCTCTCCGATACTCGGAGTGACAATCCTAATCTTGATCTATGCCAACCCAACAAACACCTTCGGAGATACCTATAGAGCATCTTTATAATCACCCAGTTATGTTGTGACGTTTGATAGCACACAAGGAATTCTTCCGGTATTCAGGAGTTGCATAATCTCATAGTCAAAGAAATATGTATTTGACATAAAGAAAGCAATAGCAATAAAACATAACGATCATTATGCTAAGCTAACGGATGGGTCTTGTCCATCACATCATTCTCCTAATAATGTGATCCTGTTCATCAAATTACAACACATGTCTATGGTTAGGAAACTTAACCATATTTGATTAACAAGCTAGTCTAGTAGAGGCTTACTAGGGACACCGTGTTTTGTTTATGGATCCACATGTATCAAGTTTCCGGTTAATACAATTCTAGCATGAATAATAAACTTTATCATGATATAAGGAAATATAAAATAACAACTTTATTATTGCCTCTAGGGTATATTTCCTTCAAGAACCGCGCCATCTGGAGGATGGCCGACTACATCGACTCCTCGTCCTCTTCCAACGTCACCGACGGCTCTAATGACCTCCTGGCGCCGAATCCTACACAGCCGGCTACAACTGTGCCAATGACCGTGAGGGCAAAGGCCGGCAAGAAAGTGGTGAAGAAGCTCGACCCTCTCCATCTTTATTTTGGTTTTTTAGTAATTTTAGTTTAGAACTATGTTTCTGGACTGAAGTGTGGTGCTTTTTTGTCTAATGTTCGGATTATGTGGATTTGTATGTCCGTTTGTTTATTTCATTGATCACCTATCATAATAGCTTTCATGTTGTTTGCCTAGTACTTCCTCCTTTCCATAATGTAGTGCATCCACACTTTTCGAGATTTAAACTTAACCATAAATTTAACCAGCATGGGTGATTGCGGCGGGAGCAAAAATTATACCATTGAAAACTTCTTCTGAATACGAATTCATACCATTGAAAATTTCTTTTGAATACGAATCTGTACCATTGAAAACTTCTTTTGAATACGAATTCAATGGTATAATTTTTGCTCTCGCCGCAGTCATCCATGTTAGTTAAATTTATTATTAAATTTAAATCTCAAAAAGCACGAGTGCACTATATTATGAAATGAAGGGAGCATAAATTAGTGTTTTCAGATATGAGATAAACGACTGTGGACCGAGTTGAAGATTAACCAGTCACGATGTACGGACGCGTCCGCGGCAGATTTATATGGTGTCGTGTTTGGTATGTATGGCTGGAGATGCTGTTATATGCCTGAGATACTGGACGGTACGATGGCTACTCCATGGCTTGCTGTGGCCCATTGGTGATCGATCGGTCGATCGTATCCAAACACGCACGCTCGATCAGGTCCATCTGCTTTCTTTCTTATCCTTTGGGATGGGGCGGTCAATAGCGGTCCTTTCTCCATTCCTCTCTACATATTTGAGACAAAAGTTATCTGAGACAAAAGTGAATCCTGATCATCATCATTCTGAAAAGAAGAATCGACAGCCATGATCAAACTGATACCTGAACGGATAGACGAAGACACAGCCCAATTCGCTGTGGTATGCCTGGAGCTGCGGCCACAAGGAATCCAGATCCAGGCTGCTGCTTGGCCTGGACTCGAAAAAAGATAGACCCACGCTGGTCTACATAATTAAGCGTTCCCTTAAGCGTATTATACAACGAACTGACAGCAGAAAGATAGACAGCTATTTGGCCTGAACACGAACAAGCGCCATTATCGTCTCCCGTCAAAACCTGCTCACGTACAGTACATGCACAGTCAGCCGCCAGCAGTGCAATGATCTGCTGCCTGTCAGCAAAATCAATTCCTTAATCATACAGTGCCAGAGTCCATGCAGCTGCGAGTAAGCAAAACCTCGTGCCGGCGAATCCGCGGGCCGTTCGCGGCGCAAATGGCACGCCGCTCGCAACCGCTTCGCACGACCGGCAGCAGCAAGATCTCCCGCTCCCCGTCACCCGCAGGACAGAGCGCCCGATGTGTCCCGGCCAGCTTCGTCCCCCGGTGTCCGCGCTGTCGCTTCGATCCCTTCCGACTCCACCCGGCGCACTTCATCATTCACTAAAGCAAAAGGCGCAGATAAATGTGATCTTTTTGGATAAAAAAGCACGGGATGAAATGAATCTCATGTGACTAGTAACGCACTACTATGCCGATCGCCGTCAGAAACAACCGTGAAGCAGCCTGAAGCTGAATGTTTCTCCAACGCCACCACCGGATAATAATAGTAAAAGATCCACAGCCTGTTGATCGGACCGTGTCATGTTTACCACGACTCCAAGTGGACAGTGCCAACGAGCAACCTCTTCGCTGATCTGCTGCGAGACGAGGGAGAAAAGTAGTAAGCGTGTCAGTTTTTTTTTTAAGAATTAGGAAGCGTGTCAGCTTGGTAACAAAAGATCTACTCTGGCGAACGTTGGGCCCCGCGGATTCCGGCCCACGTCAGCCGGCCGCGCCCACCGTTGACTCCCCCACCCCGCCCACGGCCTGCCCGCGGCGGGCGGCCCCCCGATAAAAGGCCCGCACGCCATCCGCTGCCACGACACGGCGCAACTGCACGACAGGCCGAAGAGACCAGACCCAACCACATCGGCTCGGCGGCCGGCGCAGGGGTTTCCTTCCCTCCTTCCATCCACGATCCACGGCCGCGGCGAGGCGAGGCGAGGCGATGGACGCCGACCACGGCGGCGGTGTAGACGAGGCGGAGGCGGCCTTCTTCGCGCGCCGGGGCAGCCGGTGCTGCTGCTTCCCCTGCTGGCCCTCCTCCGCGCCCTCCTCGTCCTCCGCGCTCTCCCACCAGCGCGCCGGCGGCGGGGCGGCGGCGGCGACGCTGGGCGGGGAGGAGGAGCACTGGTGGCAGGGCGCGGTGGACGCGCTGCTCAAGGTGCGGGAGTGGTCGGAGCTGGCGGCGGGCCCGCGCTGGAAGACCTTCATCCGGCGCTTCGGCCGCGGCCCCCGCCCGCACCACCACGCCTTCGGCGGCGCCCGCAAGCTCAACTACGACGCGCTCAGCTATGCGCTCAACTTCGACGAGGGCCACGGCGCCACCCCCGACGCCGGCGGCGACCACGCCGGCGGCTACCGCGACTTCTCCTCCCGCTTCGCCGCCCCGCCCGCCTCCGCCAAGTCCTCCATGGACCTCGGCGGCCGCGACGCGCCGCCGCTCTTCCCCCCGCCGCCCGCCGACGGCGCCCCGCGGGCCTGACCTCCCCTCCGCCCCCCGTCCCCCCGGATCACACAACACCACAGGGAAAGTAAAGGTATCGGTCGATGGATGATGGTGGTCAAACTTCAAACTTTCAAAGCGTGGCAAAAAGACGGTGGCCTTTTCTCGGATGGTTCGGCTGCGATGGGGATCGTTTCTTTCTTCCAGTTCTTTCTCTCCTCTCCTGCTCCCATGATTGATTGATATTTCGTCGCTGTACAAAGAAAAACGAAGAAGAAGAGAATCCATTGTTACATTCGTTGTCATACTTATTCATCCGTCTTATCAAAGTTTTGTCCCCGATTACGGCTGAGAAATTCTTCACTCGCGTCAGCAATTTCGCCATTGTTTTGCTTTGCATAAACAAAAGTTGAGTGTCCGGCCGGAAACTTGCGCGATTGGTAAGAAGAAGAGGAATTCTGAGCCGAATTCTAAACGCTTGGCGTGCTCCAGCTGGGACTGATTGCGACCCAAGAAACGACGGGTGACCTTCGGCTGGAGGCGTTCGAGAGCCAGGATAGAGATGCTTGTCGCGACCGTGCACGTCTTGCACGAGACGGCGGTGTTCTTGGCCTCTTGGGACGCATGTCCCCACTTTTCTCAAGCCTTCCACGGCTCGGTACATGTGAACGATTATCAATCGCTGTTACTCCTCGCTGTGAATTGGATGGTGGAGGGAATTGATGTGAATTCATCGCGGGAGCCGTGATCTCGAGAGAATCACGGACCGCGGTATCGAATTCCAGACGGACAGCCTTGCTTGATGTTAACCTCCAACCATCCATGGCCGGACCAGAATAGAATGCTCCTGGGTTGTCGTGTGGATACAGGTCGCACTGGGAGCACAAAGTACTCCTACAAACTTTGAATGGTTTGTGCAATGAAGCCATCATCAGCCCATAGTGGATTCCTCCCTGGAGTATGTAGACCATCTTTGACAAATATGAAAACCATACGCCATGCTCATCAATCATGGTCAGGTGCATGAATATATGTAGCATCATCTTAACTTTGTCACGACCCACGGCTGTGACGAGCTCATGCAGTGCTCCGTCCATTTCAATCATGCAGAGGAATAATAATCCTAGTCTCAGGGCTTTGTTGGGTATTGCAATGCTGATCTGTGCCGAGTGCTCTGCCATCAGATTTTGTAAGGGGCGAACCTGGCTTTCCAACAGAAAGTATATGTTATAAGCTGTATCATACCATCAGATATGACAACTAACAGCAGCAACTGAAAACTATGGTGTAAACAAACAAACAATGATGATGCACTGCCGTATCAGCATCTGGTTGATGGATGATTGCAGCAGCTGTGTGGGCATCTGGTAGTATGTTCATCCCTAGTAGTTGAACACTAATCATTTCCACACAAATACATAATTTAGTAGACCAGTAGCATTAGCAGTAGTAGCTCACATCTCAAAAGCAAACTGCTGGAATTATTGTCGGCATCTCCGGTTGTTTAATCATCAGTATGGGTGTGTGTGTGGAGGGCTGTCAGTTGTCACCTCTTCTTGCTGTCTGATTAAGTATGCTGGCTATCATGATATGATAATCAGATAACGTACATAACTTGCACTGTTCCACACCACTTACAGCTTTCTGTCAGATAACAACATTATAAAATCTCGAGTGCAGCCAGAAACCTGGCAATCTCGAGTAAGCAGAAGGTGGCGGGATTTCGATTTGGATGCCGAATACTTGCGGACACGATGGGCTGAACAGGGTGCAAGGGTGCAGGGATCGAACGGAACTGCAGAAATTGCACTGAAATTTCAGTGGACATAAGCCGATGCAGAGCATGAATTGGAACAACGGCTCGAGAGACTGGCGCTGAAAGAAATTAACGGTGAGAGCATTCTGGCAACAGTTTAATTAACCATGTGTGCGTGCAGGCAAACACCCTGATCGGATCCCTGACAAGGCAGCAAACAGGACTGCAATGTGGCATGACTCATGTGTCATGCCCCAGATGCCATCGACAGATGCAGTTTATTCGACGTTGATCTTGGCTGGTGAATGCATTTTCTATAAAATTTTACTATCCAAATAGGGCTACAACATAACATGAAAGAAAGGGAGGTCGTTGGTACGTGAGATAGGTCTATTTGACCCCTAAACTATGTCTTTTTGGACACTTCTCTCTTTATTTCATTTTTTGGTCTATTGTAGCTTGTCCGTGTCCGGTAATCCACATCTGAGTCCAGGCTCAAATATCCCGTGAGCAGTAAATTCTGGAAATAGCAACACAAATTAGAAAAAAACTATTTTTTTAATTCAAGATGGTCGAGTTTTCTAGGAGCGTGTAAATTTTCATGCTCAAATGCAAGGATTGAAAAGGCGGTAGGCGTAAGTGAGGCGGTTGGCCTTCGCCTAATGCCTAGGCGGTGCCTAAGCGCCCTAGGCACGGCCTAGGCGGTAATATTGTTTTTACTCCTAGTATATATGTGATTATTATATGGGTGTTGATATTAGTTTAGGACATATAAATAAGTGAATTACTGCCATTGGAATATAACCTGTTTGATATGTCAGTGTAGTATGTGGCATGATTTCTTGCTTGGGTAGGCAATTCCTTACTTACCCTGCCTAGACCTCCATTTATACCCTAGACGAGGCGTTTGGCAATTGCCTAGTGCCTAGGCGTGCCTAAGCGTCTCCTAGGCATTGCCTTTTTCAACAGAGCTCAAATGATATTTCGAGAAGCTCATACAAAAAAAGTAGGGCCTAAGCAACGCAACTTTTCAAAGTTTCTCCCAGAGACATTTTTTCTCTTTTCTTTTTGCCACGAGCTCCTCACCCATCTGAGGTAAAGAAAATGTTTTTTAATGAATTTACTGTTCACGCATGGGTGTGCGTGCATTGATGTTGTCTTGTGCATCTCAACTCTGCTAGGTCGGGTGGGTGCCCATTGTGTTTGTATCCTCCTAATGCTTTACTTTGAGCCAATAAAATCCATACTTTGTCGATAAAAGAAACTTCGGGGCTTAGGGTTGACCGCCGTCACTAGGTGGCGCCCAAAAATCAAGCTACCTATTTAAGAAAAGTATACCAAGGGTTGCAATCCTGCAAAATTCATTAGAAACCCCTTTACATCAAAATCAAATAAGCAAAGAATCAAACCATCGCAAATACCCTAGCCGGCAGCAAGTCTCCTCCACGCCGCCGCCTGCCCTCCCTCCCCTCTTATTTCCCGTCCAACAGTTCATTGGCCGCTAGAGGAGTAGGGACTTCTCCCTTCCATTTTTTAAGGTCGAATGTGTTCTTGTTTTTCTTAGATTTTCTGTTAGCTTGGTGTGTCAACAACGGGGTGGCGGCGATGTGCATTGGGATAAAGTCTCTTCTGTCCCTTCCTACCTCAACGACATCTTACTCAGTTCCAAGCGAAGGGCCTATGAGTGTAGGTGTCATCAGATTTGTTGACTCTTTTCAGATATTACCAACTGGCGTGTCAATCAATGAAAACCGTTGGCTGAATTTTGGTGTGACGACTTCGACATGTTCTTTCGAGTTATTTTGCGGCATGGCTTGATTTCTCTACCCATCTGGACTGATGGTGAAGAACTGCAAGCATGCATTGCGTGAAATAATGCCTCAACTAATGTTTCTTCGGTGGCTACTAGATCTTATTTTCCAGTGATGATTGGCTATTGCCTCCTTCAAAGCGTGTTATGGGCAAAGCGTTTGTAGTGTCCATTTCCCTTACTATTGGTCCACTATGTTTTTCAAACTCCAGCAGGCTGCGTGCAATCGAATGAAAAATACAACCAATATGATCTTTTATGTAAGTTTATTTTTTTACTGATTGTTTTTGTCTTGATGCCTTTACATAGTACCGTTAACTTTGTTTTATTTAATGATATCTGTTTTTTAAATGCCACTCAAAAGCCCAAGGGCGTTTGATATTTGATATTTATCAAGAAAAATAGTAGACAATACAAATGAACGAGACACAATACAATATGTAAAAATAATAAAATTACATAGAAAATCATACTAGTCATCTTCTTCCTTCACTTGTTCGTCGCCCGTCGAAACTTTAAAAATACACTAAACATGCAATGAGCGACATGGACACATGCAAACTCCATTGTCATACAAGACTTTGAAGATCATAATAGCCACTCGCTGCAAACAATAAGATCTCGTAGCTGCTGAAGGAATTTCGGTTAGGGCAACATTCCACGCAGCATAGACCACAATCCTTCACAGCCAATCCAAAGGGTTATAAAAACAGGACATTGTTGTGGGACAAAATAAATGAAGAGGTTGAAATCCCACCCGAATAATCAGCCAACTGTTTCCTGTCTTAGACACATCAACTGCCAAGATCCAAAGAGAACCAACAGATCTGGCAAAGCTTACCGTCACACGCCCTTCGTTGAAGCTGAATTGAACTCCCTTGAGATAGACAGAGGCCGAAGAGACCTTATTCCAGTTCCACGTTGTCGCCGCCATCTAGCCGATGCCGCTATGGAAACAAAATCTAAAAAAACACACGACTTACTAGAAAAAACAATGAAGAGGACAGGTCTCCACTACTCTAACCCTCGGCGTGGCCGCCAAAAGGAAGAGAGAAAAGAGTCGTGAAGACGCTGCAAAAAACCCCCTCACAAGAGTATTTTGAGTTTGATTTCGTCGACAATAATATTCAGTTTTATGGATTTTTGGTGCCTTTTCTCAATAATATTATTTTGAAATGGCAAACTTCTGAAGAAAAATCCTTGAAAATTAGCAAACCTTACCCAAAACCCTTGTGTGAAATGAGAGTCTTGTGTGCAAAAACGACCCCAGAAAACAGAAAAATCGCCGTGTCACCCCTCCTTATCCTCTTCGTTTCCTTTTTCGATTTTGCCTCCCCACTCCAGTGTCGACGGCCACGGCGGCAAGGCCACCACCGCCAAGCAGAAGACGGCTCGACGCCTACTTCCCCCGGCTCCCAGATTCTCACGGCACCATCACCCCTCGCCGCCGGACGCTCCCCCGAGCCCCTCGCCGTCGGAGCACGCCACCGCGAAGGTATTCTTCTCCCACAGCCCCCCCCCCCCCCCCCCCCCCCCCCCCCTACTAAACTGGAGTGGAGATCCGTCCGGGATTGGGTTGATTCCTTCCGCCGGTAGAGTACTCTAGCTTGCTTGGATCGTTGGAAGAAGTTTGTTCTAGTCTTCGCTGCTGTGAGCAATCTAATCTAAATCGTTATATCTGGGATGAGATACTCCAGTTGATCCCATGGTTGGATTTTTTTGTACTCCAGTGGATCCAGTTTCCTACGGATTCGTTTGCTCGGCGGAGTAATGCTAGCTGGTTGCAGGTTATAGGCAGTTACTAACGACCATGTTGTTTAATGCTTTCAGAGGACTCAGATTCCCGGGGTGTTTGATATCTGAGGAGGGGGGAAGATGGGCAGCGTGGACAAGTTCAGGTTCTGCATTGATCGGGGCGGCACGTTCACCGACATCTATGCCGAGGTCCCCGGCAGGCCGGAAGGCTATGTCATGAAGCTCCTCTCCGTCGATCCGTCCAACTATGACGATGCTCCGATAGAGGGGATCAGGAGGATTCTAGAGGAGTTTTCTGGTGAAAGAATCCCCCGGTCGTCCAAGATCCCAACCGGCATGATCGACTGGATCCGGATGGGCACCACGGTGGCCACAAACGCGCTTCTTGAGAGGAAGGGTGAGAGGATCGCGCTCTGTGTCACCCGGGGCTTTAAGGACTTGCTTCAGATTGGTAACCAGGCCCGGCCGAACATATTCGACCTCAAGGTCTTGAAGCCTTCGAATCTCTACGAGGAGGTGGTCGAGGTCGATGAGCGGGTTGAACTTGTTCTTGATGGTGAGAGGGATGATTCAGCTATTGAAGGGATCTCAGGGGAATTGGTCAGGGTGGCGAAGCCAGTTGATGTGGAGTCATTGAAGCCTTTACTTAAAGGTTTGCTTGACAAGGGTATACGGTGTCTGGCGGTGGTGCTGATGCATTCATATACCTATCCCCATCATGAGCTCCTCATCGAGAAACTAGCCCTGGAAATGGGATTTAAGCATGTATCTTTGTCTTCGTCGTTGACACCGATGGTACGCGCAGTACCTCGGGGCCTCACAGCCAGTGTGGATGCTTATCTAACACCAGTCATCAAAGAGTACCTATCAGCATTCATGTCAAGATTTGAAGGGGGAGCTGAACAAGTCAATGTGCTGTTTATGCAGTCAGATGGTGGTCTTGCCCCAGAGAGCAGATTCTCTGGGCACAAAGCAGTATTGTCAGGCCCTGCAGGTGGTGTTGTTGGCTACTCACAGACCTTGTTTGAACTTGAGACATCAAAGCCACTCATTGGGTTTGACATGGGAGGTACATCCACCGATGTGAGCCGCTATGATGGAAGCTATGAACAAGTTCTTGAGACCCAAATTGCTGGGGCAATCATTCAAGCTCCCCAGCTTGACATAAACACAGTGGCTGCTGGTGGCGGATCAAAGCTTAAGTTTCAGTTCGGAGCCTTCAAGGTTGGGCCAGAATCGGTTGGAGCACACCCTGGTCCAGTTTGCTACAGGAAAGGTGGTGAGCTGGCAATTACTGATGCCAACTTGATCTTGGGGACCGTTATTCCTGAGTACTTCCCATCCATATTTGGTCCTAATGAAAATTTACCCCTTGATTATGAGGCTACAAAAAAGGCATTTGAGGAACTTGCTGTTGAGATAAACTCTTATCGGAAGAGTCAGGACCCATCGGTGAAGGGCATGACAATTGAGGAGATTGCTCTTGGGTTCGTCAATGTTGCAAACGAGGCAATGTGCCGACCTATACGCCAGTTGACAGAAATGAAGGGGCATGATACTAAGAACCATGCACTAGCGTGCTTTGGTGGTGCAGGTCCTCAGCATGCATGCGCTATAGCAAGGTCCCTAGGCATGTCTGAGTTACTTATTCATCGTTATTGTGGCATATTGAGTGCATACGGGATGGGCCTTGCTGATGTTATTGAAGATCTGCAAGAACCATATTCTGCTGTTTATAACACAGATTCTGCCGCAGAGGCATCTCGAAGAGTAGCTCATTTGGTAAAGCAGGTGAAAGAAAAGCTAGTGGAGCAGGGATTTGGAGATGAGAGCATCAGGACAGATTCATACTTGAACTTGAGGTACGAGGGAACTGATACAGCAATCATGGTTAAAGAGCCCGAGAAAGACTCTGGATGTGATTATGCGGATGAGTTTGTTAAAATGTTTCAACAAGAGTATGGCTTCAAATTATTACACAGAAATATACTCATATGCGATGTAAGAGTCCAGGGTGTTGGTGCCACCAACATTTTGCAACCTCGTGAACTGACGCCAATATCAACTAAACCCTTGCAAGAAAGTTCATGCAAAATTTATTTTTCACATGGATGGCAAGAAACTCCACTGTACAAGCTCGAGAATTTGGGTTATGGACATGTCTTGGAGGGCCCTGTGGTTATTATGAATGGGAATAGTACAGTGATAGTAGAAAAAGACTGCAAGGCTGTCATCACTAAGTATGGCAACATAAGAATTGAGATCGGTGCATCTCTGAGTACTGTAGAAATATCAGAAACAGTAGCTGATGTAGTTCAACTTTCTATCTTTAACCACCGATTCATGGGTATTGCTGAACAGATGGGTCGGACACTTCAAAGAACTTCCATTTCTACAAACATAAAGGAACGGCTGGACTTCTCTTGTGCTTTATTTGGTTCAGATGGTGGCCTTGTTGCAAACGCCCCTCATGTTCCTGTACACTTAGGAGCCATGTCTAGCACTGTATGCTGGCAACTTAGTTATTGGGGTGATAACCTGCATGAGGGCGATGTTCTTGTTACAAACCATCCATGCTCTGGGGGTAGCCATCTGCCAGATATCACAGTTGTCACACCAGTGTTTAATGATGGTAAGCTGATCTTTTTTGTTGCTAGTAGAGGTCACCATGCAGAGATTGGAGGTATCACGCCAGGAAGCATGCCTCCTTTCTCAAAATGTATCTCGGAGGAAGGTGCTGCCATCAAAGCGTTTAAACTTGTGGAAAGGGGTGTTTTCCAAGAGGAAGGAATAGTTCAGTTGCTGCAGTCACCCTGTTCTGATGAACTTACCGGTGATAAGATTCCAGGAACACGCAAGATCGCGGACAATCTTTCTGATCTCCGTGCTCAGGTGGCAGCAAACCAACGAGGAATAACACTTATCAAAGAACTGATAAATCAGTATGGCTTGATCACAGTGCAGTCTTATATGAATCACGTCCAAAAGAATGCCGAGGTAGCTGTGAGAGAGATGCTCAAGGTAGTCGCATCTAGAGTTGAAAAGGAGACAGGGTCTTGTGTTATTGAAGATGAAGACTACATGGATGATGGCTCTGTGCTCCATTTGAAGCTCACCCTTGATTCTCGTCGAGGTGAGGCTACCTTTGACTTTGAGGGCACCAGTCCTGAGGTGTATGGTAACTGGAATGCTCCTGAAGCAGTAACAGCAGCTGCTGTCATATACTCCCTGCGATGCTTGGTGGACGTAGATATACCCTTGAATCAAGGTTGCCTAGCTCCTGTCAAGATCATCATCCCCAAAGGCTCTTTTCTTTCACCAAGCGACAAAGCAGCAGTGGTTGGCGGCAATGTGTTAACCTCTCAGAGGGTGACAGACATTGTCCTAATGGCGTTCGAAGCCTGTGCCTGCTCCCAGGGCTGCATGAACAACTTGACCTTTGGAGATGACACTTTTGGTTACTACGAGACTATCGGAGGTGGCTGTGGTGCCGGGCCGAGCTGGAATGGTACAAGTGGTGTTCAGTGTCACATGACGAACACAAGGATGACTGATCCAGAGATCTTTGAGCAGCGGTACCCGGTTCTTTTGCACAAATTTAGCATCAGAGAGAGCAGCGGAGGTTCTGGTTTCCACAGAGGCGGTGATGGCCTTGTAAGGGAGATTGAATTCCGCCGCCCTGTTGTTGTGAGCATTCTTTCTGAGAGGCGGGTGCATGCTCCCAGGGGACTGAAGGGAGGGGAAAATGGAGCCCGTGGCGCAAACTATCTAGTCAGGAAAGATGGCCGCAGAGTTTTCCTTGGAGGGAAGAATACTGTCACAGTTAATGCCGGTGAGATTCTTCAGATTCTCACTCCTGGTGGTGGCGGTTTCGGCTCTCCTTGATGGTGTCCTTGTGGACGCTCATCTGCCTTGTTTTCTATTTACATAGAATAAAGCTTGCACATACATTATCTGGTACAGATCCCAGCTGTTATCGATGCTTCTGAGGCACTAGAGCTGAATAAATCATGATCATTGCTTGCTTTTATCCGAACTACTTTTGCTCGGCGTTCTAATTTGGCCTACTAATATGCTGAATCATGTTGTCCATGAACTGTGCTGCTTGTTTCCTTCCTGCATGGTTCACTTTTGGTCTCCACTTCTCATGCTGCCATCTATGCTCATGACAGTACAGACAAACAAAATCATATCTAATCATTGCCCCTGGTGCCTTGAAGCTTTACTGTTTGCAACACATCCATTCTGTTAATTGTTTGTTATTTTTCAGTTCTGTGATCTTTGGGATGGTACCGACCAATATTGTCCGTTTATCTATGAGGAACTGTGACACAATTTTATGCTACTAGCTTTTCTGTAGTACTCGCATTAGGCACTCTTTAGAGGTTCATAATGTTGGATATCGGGCTCAAATTGGTCTGCCTGAAAAGAGCGAATATGAGAGCATCTGGCGCCTCAAACAACCGGACGGACGGCCTGGTCAGTGGCCGGTCAAAAAAATGTGTCCCAGATTTGCACCTTAAACCAGCCTCAAACGCCCAGGTTGAACTATACCCTTCATATCCAGCCCAAATCTGGGGCGAATATGGGGAGGCCTGGGTGCTTCTGCCAAGTCGGAGCCGGAGCACGTTGGCCCACCCTCCTCCACATATATTCTTTTCCCGTTTGCTTCCCGGACCAAATCTTAGCCACTCCACCCCTCTCAGTCCAGTCGTCACCCAAGCTCGTGAATTTGAACTGCTAAAAAAAAGCTCGTGAATTTGAAAAATGTTCGTGATTTCAAAAAATGCTCGTGAACTTAAGAAATGTTAAGAATTTCAAAAGTGTTCCCAATTTTGAAAAATATTGGTGAATTTTGAAAATGTTTGCAATTTCAAAAAAAAATCACGAATACTAAAAATGTTCACCCCAACCTGTTTTGGGCTCGTTGAGGAAAGAAATGTAGGTTTTGCCCATGCACACCCCAACCCAACATGATGCATAGGCCCACCCCCCTGAGTGAGAGCCGAGAGGGAGGAGAGGACACCGCACCAGAGAGCCACTTGTCTTGGGCGAGGCTTGCGAACGAAGTAGCAGCTCTCGCCTTGCCACCTCGCTCCGGAGAGCTCGCCGCCGCCTCCTCCGCCGCCAGGTAGCGTTCTTCTGCCGCGCTCCGGCCGAATCGCATCCTCGCCGCGTAGATCTCGTGTAGAGTAGAGCGATTCCAACTTGCCTAGATTTCTCGGTGTTCCCGCCCGTCGCGTTTTCCAGTTCTGCTGCGGCACCGCAGCGCAGGCGGAACCCTAGCAGTAGCCCCCGTTCCTCTGCTCTTCCCGTGCCTCCGCTGGAACCTGCCGTTCTAGATGCCTTTCTTTGTTCTTGTCGATTCGGCGTCTTGGGGCTGTGGGGTTTTGCGGTTTGGGGGTCTCCCCCCTCTGCTTTGCGTCTATTTCGTCGGACAGGGTGCGGTTCGTCGAAGCCCCGCGATGTCGGCGCTAGGTTTTTTGGATCAAAAGGTTCGTTCTTGGCGGGGATTTCACATGTTTGTTGGTGATTCCAGCCGAAAATCGACCTTTTTGTTTGTTTGGTTGGTTTCTTTCGCGCAAGCTTCATTCGTGGAGAGACGCTATCAGGAGCCATTTTCTATGGATTATTATGTCACAGCTGATAAGTCGTTTGAACCAGTTTCTATGGATTATTATGTCATGGATGTGATAAGTAGGAAGTGTGCAATCTTGGACATGGTTCAAACATGATGTTATGAGAATGTCACAGCTGATGTTTCCGCTGTTATGTTTATGCATGGTCCATGTCTCTTATTTTGAGGGGCGACGGATGAGCCGTCGTCTCCAGGACCACCCGGAGGTTGATGACATGCATCAGCGGTGCGTCATGAGGGCGGCCAAGCTTCGTGACATTGATGTCACTATTGGTATGTCAGTCAATACCTCTAATTTCATTCTGCATTTTTCTAATAATGAGATTATTAATAATGCAAGTCAATTAGGAGTCTCACTAGGAAGAAATGATAGTGAAATCTCCAATTTCGTAAATGATATTCTGGATTTGGAAGCGGAACGAGCTTTAGAAATGATTCGTCACTTAGCTGCGGTCAGGCCTATAAATGATTCTGAGATAGATGCGTTGGGGGTCAGGGTACTCGATAATTTTTGTGCGGATCTTGTACCATCCAATCCTGAGTCAGAGGTAGAGGATGATACCTTTGATGATGAAGTAGTTAGGTCCACGGAGCCCGGTTGTGAGGATCGGGTGGAGGATCAAAACAAGCCTAAACGCAAGTGGAAGCGGAAGATCTATCTTGCATCGGCGGTGCGTAGGAGTGCTAGGATTCGTACTACTAAAAAATTTCATGATGAAATATGAAAAGAATCTTTTGGAATAGCAGATGTCTGAAAGACTTGGCTAAGAGAAGATTTCTTGCAGATGCGTCTATCGAGCATAGGTTGGATTTTATTGCACTCTCGGAAACTGGTAGAGATAATTTCTCTCCCCAGTTTCTTAGTAATTTATCGGGCGGTATCGATTTCGATTGGCATTGCTTGCCTCCGAGAGGAAGATCGGGTGGGATCTTACTTGGAGTTAGATGCGATTCGATGGAAGTCCGAAGTGTAGTGATGGGAGATTTTGCAGTTAAGTTCCGGGTTAGGTCGAAGGCCGATGGGTTTAATTGCGCTCTAGTGGTGGTTTATGGTGCCGCATAGCCCGAACTCAAACCAGAGTTTTTGGCAGACCTCGTTAGAATTTGCGGTTTCGAGCAGCTTCTAATCCTGGTTGGGGGTGATTTCAACATTATTAGAAGAAGAGAGGAAAAGAACAACGATAACTTCGACGGCAGGTGGTCGTTCATGTTTAATACCATAATTGAAAGATTGGATCTGCGAGAGATAGAGCTTTCGGGTAGAAAGTTTACCTGGGCAAATACTTTGCCAAATCCGATGTTTGAGAAGCTGGATCGAGTCCTTACAAGCGTCGAATGGAAACAGAAATTTCTTTTGGTTACGGTCCAGGCGCTTTCGCGCGGTATTTCTGACCACACGCCTTTGCTCGTGGACTCTGGTGAGGCCACTCGCATGGGGAACAAAAATTCATTTTCGTTCGAAATGGCATGGTTTGAACGAGAAGGCCTTTTCGATCTGATAGCCAGGGAATGGGCTAAGGATGCAGGAGGTAGGACCGCAGTTGAGCGTTGGCAGAATAAGATAAGGCACTTGAGAAGTTTCTTGCGTGGGTGGGCTAAGCATCTTTGTGACGCCCCGAGTCCGATGCGCCATGTGTCTTTCAGTTATTCGCCGACGTTGCCATGTCATTTGCTTGCGTGTTGCATCTTACCATGTCATCATGTGCATTACATCATCATGTTTTCAAAACTTGCATCCGTCCCGGCCTCCCCGTTTCTTCCGTTGTCCGTTCTGAGTCCAGACACCCTTGCACGCGCCCGCGACACGTCCGAAATATTATTTTATAAGTGACCGGAAAATGTTCTCGGAATGGGTTGAAAGTTGGCATGCGGTGTTGTTATAGTGTAGATAGGCCGCCTGCCAAGTTTCATCACGTTCGGAGTTCGTTTGACGCCCCAACGGATAACTATCGCGGCAATATAGCCGGTCTAACGTCGGACGTTTTCGGTCTTCAGAAACAATCGCCGAGCCTTTCTCTCTTCTCTTTTCTCAACCTGAGGCCTTCTACACAGTCCACTACCTACCGTCGGGCCCAACCTAACCTCTCTCATCAGCCCGTAGCCTCCTTGCGCGCGCGTCCGAAAAGCTGTCCCGGACCCGACCCGGGCAGTCGTCACTGTTGGGTCCGGATTATCCCCAAACATCTACAAAACGTCTTCGTTTTATTATTTGGGCTTCCTAGTGTATTTTTCTCGACCGCTCGATTTTAATCGGAGGGACGGATTAGCCCCTAAACTCTCCCCTTTTTTCCTTATATATACGCCTTAGTCTAAACCGGGACAAAACTCTAAAACCGAGGGCACTTGTCCCATCTTTCCCTTTCGGCCGCCGCCACTCTCTCATCGGGATACTCCCCGATCCACCCACCTCCGCTCCCTTGAATTCCCCATCTGGCCAATCCCGCAGCCTCCTCCCGATCCACCAGCCAGCCACCACCAAATCCTCCTCCTTGCCTCGATCAAGCCCACAAGAGAGGAGCTCCTCCTCTGCTTTCTCCTCGAGGCCGCAACCTCCTCGTCCCGATGCATGAGCGACTCGTCGGAGTCCAGTCGCCGGTCCAGTAGCTCCCCTGCCTTTCCCTTCCCTCTCTCTCTCCCTCTCATCTCCCTGCTTCCTCTCTCTCGCAGGGAACCGTGCCTCCAAGGCGTCGTCACCCCGACTGCCTGGACCGCACGCGCGTCAAGTCTGCTCGTCCGCTTCGACCCGCCGCCCCACCAAATCGTTGGAGTCCGCCGTGGCATCTGAACCCCGCTGCTGCATCCTCTCCATCCTGCTCGTCCCGCCGGCCTCCCTGTTGCCGCGAGTGCAGACGCCGGTGAATCTCGCAGGTCGCCGCCTCGCCAAGTCCCTCGCCTCGCCGTCCTGCGCCTGGAGCCGCGCCCCTCCGTCATCTCTTCCTTGAGCCACCGCAGCAGGCGGACCTCCGCATCCGGCCACGCCGCCGGCAAGCCCTGCCTCCTCCACCTCAACTCCGGCCGGATCGGTTCGGTTCCCCGCCGCCCCGCCAAGTACAGGGAGCCGCCTCTGCTTCGATTCGGCAGGGAACAGGACCCCGACGACCTCCACCGCCCGGATCCGTGTCACCCATGCCGCCAACTTCCGCGTCTACTTCTTCTACCCACGCTGGCGCGCCGCCCTTAGCCAAGTCCACCGTCGCCGGCCTCCGCTTGCTCTGCTTCGAGCAGAGACGAACCTCTGCAGCCGCCGCGCCCTGCTTCTCTGCGCTGAGGACGAGTAGCGGTGCCCGCCTTGACTCCCTCCGTTTTGACCGAGCCGGCCCACCTTTTCTTTTCCAGCAAGGCCGGCCTACCTCTCCAGATCTGGGCTTTGGCCCATGGTGAGAAACCCCAGCCCATCTACCCGTCTGCCCCTGCGCACTGTTGGGCCATTCAGTTTCGGCCCGATATCTGTTTTTTTTCCAGTTCCGCGATTTAGTTATTATTCCAGAGAACGCCAGTTTTGCAGTTTAGACCCCTAAAATCATGCATATTTTAACTCACAAACTAAGCATCACATGTAAAAACTTAATATATGAAAAATGCTTAGAATCTTGTCTAGTTTCATAATATGCAATTTTCATCCATGTTTAAAATATTTAAAATGTTGTTTGATTAATTTTTTCTCTATGCCATGTTAAAATGCTTTAATTCATAACTAAATAACCATAGCTCCAAATTGTATAAACTTTATATGTAAATGGGGTAGAAAAATGCATAGTTTAACATGGTGGAATCTCTTTGCATGTTTAACAACTATAAAATATGGTTTAGGGCAGAACAGTACCAAATCCATAATTATGCTCATGAGGATTTTTCCGGACTTGTTGCTTGTTGTTCCGTCCTCATTTAAACTTGTCTAGATAGGTAGTTTCTTTTGCTTCACCCTCTTGCCATGTTTAACAACATTTAATATTGTTGGGTACATAAACGAGATCGAACTAAATAACTTGAATGTGGTGTTCCGTCAATATGCAACTCGTTGCATATTGAGCTCCACTTAATTTGTAGGATTGTTTGTGCACTTTGCCATGCCATGTATCATTAAACCAGACATGCATCATACTTGGTTGTGCGTCATGCCATGATTATGTGTTGGTTGTTTACTATGTTGTGTGCTTCTTTCCAGTGTTGCTTCTTCGGGTTGGTTCCGATAACGTCGCGTTTGTGAGGACCCGTTCGACTACGTCCGTTTGCCTTATTCATGGACTCGTTCTTCTTCCTTGCGGGATTTCAGGCAAGATGACCATACCCTCGAAATCACTTTTATCTTTGCTTGCTAGTTGCTCGCTCTTTTGCTATGCCTATGCTGTGATACCTAC
This sequence comes from Triticum urartu, assembly GCF_056163025.1. NCBI lineage: Eukaryota > Viridiplantae > Streptophyta > Magnoliopsida > Poales > Poaceae > Triticum > Triticum urartu. The sequence goes on from NC_141878.1 coordinate 524,626,996, forward strand.
CACTTGCTTATCATGCCTCCCATATTGTTAAGCCAAGCCTCTAACCCACCTTGTCCTAGCAAACCGTTGTTTGACCATGTTACCGCTTTGCTCAGCCCCTCTTATATTGTTGTTAGTTGCAGGTGAAGATTGGAGTTTGTTCCTTGTTGGAACATGGATATTTGTTGGGATATCACAATATCTCTTATTTAATTAATGCATCTATATACTTGGTAAAGGGTGGAAGGCTCGGCCTTATGCCTGGTGTTTTGTTCCGCTCTTGCCGCCCTAGTTTCCGCCATATCGGTGTTATGTTCCCGGATTTTGCGTTCCTTACACGGTTGGGTTATAATAGGAACCCCTCGACAGTTCGCTTTGAATAAAACTCCTCCCGCAAGGCCCAACATTGGTTTTACCATTTGCCACCTAGCCCTTTTCTTTTCCCTTGGGAGTCGCGCTCCCGAGGGTCATCTTTATTTTAACCCCCCCGGGCCAGTGCTCCTCTGAGTGTTGGTCCAACCTGTCAGCTGCCGGTGGCCACCAGGGGCAACTCTGGGCTGGTCTACCGGAACCTTGGACAATCTGGTGTGCCCTGAGAACGAGATATGTGCAGCTCCTATCGGGATTTGTCGGCACATTCGGGTGGCTTTGCGGGTCTTGTTTTACCATTGTCGAGGATGTCTTGTAACCGGGATGCCGAGCCTGATCGGATTGTCTTGGGAGAAGTAATATCCTTCGTTGACCGTGAGAGCTTGTGATGGGCTAAGTTGGGACACCCCTGCAGGGATTTGAACTTTCGAAAGCCGTGCTCGCGGTTATGGACAGATGGGAATTTGTTAATGTCCGGTTGTAGAAAACCTGAAGCTTATCTTAATTAAAACGCATCAGCTGCGTGTGTAACCGTGATGGTCTCTTCTCGGCGGAGTCTGGGAAGTGAACACGGTGTTGGAGTAATGCTTGACGTAGGTGTTGGAAATATGCCCTAGAGGCAATAATAAATTGGTTATTATTATATTTCCTTGTTCATGATAATCGTTTATTATCCATGTTAGAATTGTATTGATAGGAAACTCAGATACATGTGTGGATACATAGACAACACCATGTCCCTAGTAAGCCTCTAGTTGACTAGCTCGTTGATCAATAGATGGTTACGGTTTCCTGACCATGGACATTGGATGTTGTTGATAACGGGATCACATCATTAGGAGAATGATGTGATGGACAAGACCCAATCCTAAGCCTAGCACAAGATCATGTAGTTCGTATGCTAAAGCTTTTCTAATGTCAAGTATCATTTCCTTAGACCATGAGATTGTGCAACTCCCGGATACCGTAGGAGTGCTTTGGGTGTGCCAAACGTCACAACGTAACTGGGTGGCTATAAAGGTACACTACAAGTATCTCCGAAAGTGTCTGTTGGGTTGGCACGAATCGAGACTGGGATTTGTCACTGCGTGTAAACGGAGAGGTATCTCTGGGCCCACTCGGTAGGACATCATCATAATGTGCACAATGTGATCAAGAAGTTGATCACGGGATGATGTGTTACGAAACGAGTAAAGAGACTTGCCGGTAACGAGATTGAACAAGGTATCGGGATACCGACGATCGAATCTCGGGCAAGTATCGTACCAATAGACAAAGGGAATTGTATACGGGATTGATTAAGTCCTTGACATCGTGGTTCATCCGATGAGATCATCGTGGAACATGTGGGAGCCAACATGGGTATCCAGATCCCGCTGTTGGTTATTGACCGGAGAGTCATCTCGGTCATGTCTGCATGTCTCCCGAACCCGTAGGGTCTACACACTTAAGGTTCGATGACACTAGGGTTATAGGGAAAGTATGTACGCGATTACCGAATGTTGTTCGGAGTCCCGGACGAGATCCCGGACGTCACGAGGAGTTCCGAAATGGTCCGGAGGTAAAGATTTATATATGGGAAGTCCTGTTTTGGTCACCGAAAAAGTTTCGGGTTTTATCGATAACGTACCGGGACCACCGGGAGGGTCCCGGGGGTCCACCAAGTGGGGCCACAAGCCCCGGAGGGCTGCATGGGCCAAGTGTGGGAGGGGACCAGCCCCAGGTGGGCTGGTGCGCCCCCCCACAAGGGCCCAAAGCGCCTAAAGGGGAGGAAGGGGGCAAACCCTAAGGGCAGATGGGCCTTAGGGCCCATGCCTGGTGCGCCTCCCTCTTCCCCTCCCCTTGGCCGCCCCCTAGATGGGATCTAGGGGCTGCCGCCACCCCTAGGGAGGGAACCCTAGGTGGGGGCGCAGCCCCTCCCCTCCCCCTATATATACTTGAGGTTTGGGGCTACCCAACATAGGTGAATTCTCTCCCAGTTGGCCCAGTCCTGCCCCTCTCCCTCCTCGTCTCTCGTAGTGCTTAGCGAAGCCCTGCTGGAGTCCCGCGCTCCTCCTCCACCACCACGCCGTCGTGCTGCTGCTGGATGGAGTCTTCCCCAACCTCTCCTTCTCCCCTTGCTGGATCAAGGCGTAGGAGACGTCACCGGGCTGTACGTGTGTTGAACACGGAGGTGCCGTCCGTTCGGCACTAGGATCATCGGTGATTTGGATCACGACGAGTACGACTCCATCAACCCCGTTCTCTTGAACGCTTCCGCGTAGCGATCTACAAGGGTATGTAGATGCACTCTCCTTCCCTCGTTGCTAGATTACTCCATATATTGATCTTGGTGATGCGTAGAAAATTTTGAATTTCTGCTACGTTCTCCAACAGTGGCATCATGAGCTAGGTCTATGCGTAGTTTCTATGCACGAGTACAACACAAAGTAGTTGTGGGTGTTGATTTTGTTCAATATGCTATCCGTTACTAGTCCAATCTTGATTCGGCGGCATTGTGCGATGAAGCGGCCCGGACCAACCTTACACGTACGCTTACGTGAGACCGGTTCCACCGACTGACATGCACTAGTTGCATAAGGTGGCTGGCGGGTGTCTGTCTCTCCCACTTTAGTCGGATCGGATTCGATGAAAAGGGTCCTTATGAAGGGTAAATAGCAATTGGCATATCACGTTGTGGTTTTTTTGCGTAGGTAAGAAACGTTCTTGCTAGAAACCCATAGCAGCCACGTAAAACATGCAAACAACAATTAGAGGACGTCAAACTTGTTTTTGCAGGGTATGCTATGTGATGTGATATGGCCAAAGGATGTGATGAATGATATATGTGATGTATGAGATGATCATGTTCTTGTAATAGGAATCACGACTTGCATGTCGATGAGTATGACAACCGGCAAGAGCCATAGGAGTTGTCTTAATTTATTTATGACCTGCGTATCAACATAAACGTCATGTAATTACTTTACTTTATTGCTAACTGTTAGCTGTAGTAGTAGAAGTAATAGTTGGCGAGACAACTTCATGAAGACACGATGATGGAGATCATGGTGTCATGCCGACGACAATGATGATCATGGAGCCTCGAAGATGGAGATCAAAAGGAGCAATATGATATTGGCCATATCATGTCACTATTTGATTGCATGTGATGTTTATCATGTTTATACATCTTATTTGCTTAGAACGACGGTAGTAAATAAGATGATCCCTCATTAAAATTTCAAGAAAGTGTTCCCCCTAACTGTGCACCGTTGCGAAAGTTCGTCGTTTCGAAGCACCACGTGATGATCGGGTGTGATAGATTCTTACGTTCACATACAACGGGTGTAAGCCAGATTTACACACGCGAAACACTTAGGTTGACTTGACGAGCCTAGCATGTACAGACATGGCCTCGGAACACAAGAGACCGAAAGGTCGAGCATGAGTCGTATGGTAGATGCGATCAACATGAAGATGTTCACCGATGATGACTAGTCCGTCTCACGTGATGATCGGACACGGCCTAGTTGACTCGGATCATGTAATCACTTAGATGACTAGAGGGATGTCTATCTGAGTGGGAGTTCATAAGATGAACTTAATTATCCTAAACATAGTCAAAAGGTCTTCGCAAATTATGTCGTGGCTCGCGCTTTAGTTCTACTATTTAGATATGTTCCTAGAGAAAATTTAGTTGAAAGTTGATAGTAGCAATTATGCGGACTAGGTCCGTAAACTGAGGATTGTCCTCATTGCTTCATAGAAGGCTTATGTCCTTAATGCATCGCTCAGTGTGCTGAACCTCGAATGTCGTCTGTGGATGTTGCGAACATCTGACATACACATTTTGATAACTACGTGATAGTTCAGTTAAACGGTTTAGAGTTGAGGTACCGAAGACGTTTTGAAACGTCGCGAAACATATGAGATGTTTCGAGGGCTGAAATTGGGATTTCAGGCTCGTGCCCACGTCAAGAGGTACAAGACCTCTGACAATTTTCTTAGCCTGCAAACTAAGGGAGAAAAGCTCAATTGTTGAGCTTGTGCTCAGATTGTCTGAGTACAACAATCGCTTGAATCGAGTGGGAGTTGATCTTCCAGATGAAATAGTGATGGTTCTCCAAAGTCACTGCCACCAAGCTACTAGAGCTTCGTGATGAACTATAACATATCAGGGATAGATATGATCCTTGAGCTATACGCGACACCGCAAAAGTAGAAATCAAAAGGGAGCATCAATCGTTGATGGTTAGTAAAACCACTGGTTTCAAGAAGGGCAAGGGCAAGAAAGGGATACTTCATGGAACAACAAATCAGTTGCTGTTCTAGTGAAGAAACCCAAAGTTGAACCCAAGCCCGAGACTAAGTGCTTCTGTAATAAGGGGAACAGTCACTGAAGCAGAACCACACTAGATACTTGGTAGATGAGAAGGCTGACAAGGTCAATAGAAGTATATTGGATATATATTGTGTTAATGTGTACTTTACTAGTACTCCTAGTAGCACCATGGTATTAGATACCGGTTCGGTTGCTAAATGTTAGTGAACTCGAAATAAAAGGCCGCGGAGTAAACGGAGACTAGCTAAAGGTGAGCTGGCAATATGTGTTGGAAGTTTTTTCCAAGCTTGATGTGATCAAGCATCGCACGCTCCCTCTACCATCGAGATTGGTGTTTGCGTTGAGCGTAGACATGATTGGATTATGTCTATCGCAATACGGTTATTCATTTAAGGAGAATAATGGTTACTCTGTTTATTTGAATAATACCTTCAATGGTCTTGCACCTAAAATGAATGGTTTATTGAATCTCGATCGTAGTGATACACATGTTCATGCCAAAAGATATAAGATAGTAATGATAGTACCACCTACTTGTGGCACTACCACGTAAGTCATATCGGTATAAAACGCATGAAGAAGCTCCATGTTGATGGATCTTTGGGCTCACTCGTTTTTGAAAAGTTTGAGACATGCGAACCATGTCTATTGGTGTATATGCATGAAGAAACTCCATGCAAATGGACCGTTTGTACTCACTTGATTTTGAATCACTTGAGACATGCAAATCATACCACATGGGCAAGATGACTGAAAGCCTTGTTTTCAGTAAAATGGAACTAGAAAGCAACTTGTTGGAAGTAATACATTTTGATGTGTGCAGTCCAATGAGTGCTGAGGCGTGTAGTGGATATCGTTATGTTCTTACTTCACAGATGATTTGAGTAGATGTTGAGTATATTTACTTGATGAATCACGAGTCTGAATTATTGAAAGGTTCAAGTAATTTCAGGGAGAAGTTGAAAGATCGTCGTGACAAGAGGATAAAATATCTATGATATGATCATAGAGATGAATATCTGAATTACGAGTTTGGCACAGAATTAAGACATTGTGGAAATTGTTTCACAACTAATACATCCTGGAACACCATAGTGTGATGGTGTGTCCGAACATCATAACTGCACCCTATTGGATATGATGCATACCATGATGTCTCTTATTAAATTACCACGATAGTTTATGGGTTAGGCATTAGAGACAACCACATTCACTTTAAATAGGGCACCACGTAATTCCGATGAGATGACATCGTATGAACTATGGTTTAGAGAAACCTAAGCTGTCATTTCTTAAAAGTTTGGGGCTGCGACGCTTATGTGAAAAAGTTTCAGGCTGATAAACTCGAACCCAAAGCGGATAAATGCATCTTCATAGGACACCCAAAATGGTTGGGTATACCTCCTGTCTCAGATTCGAAAGCAATAAGGGATTGTTTCTAGAATCGGGTCCTTTCTCGAGGAAAAGTTTCTCTCGAAAGAATTGAGTGGGAGGATGGTGGAGACTTGATGAGGTTATTGAACCGTCTCTTCAACTAGTGTGTGGCAGGGCATAGGGAGCTGTTCCTGTGCCACCTACACCAATTGAAGTGGAAGCTTATGATAGTGATCATGAAACTTCAGATGAAGTCACTACCAAACCTCGTAGGACAAGGATGTGTACTACTTCAGAGTGGTACGTAATCCTGTCTTGGAAGTCATGTTGCTAGACAACAATGAACCTACGAGCTATGAAGAAGCGATGGTGGGCCCGGATTCCGATAAATGGCTCGAGGCCATAAAATCCAAGAGAGGATCCATGTATGAAAACAAAGTGTAGACTTTGGCAGAACGGCTTGATGGTCGTAAGGCTGTTGAGTACAGATGGATTTTAAAAGGAAGACGGACAATGATGGTAAATTTCACCATTAAGAAAGCTCGACTTGTCGTTAAGATGTTTCCCGACAAGTTCAAGGAGTTGACTACGATGAGACTTTCTCACTCGTAGCGATGCTAAGAGTCTGTTGGAATTATATTAGCGATTACTGCATTATTTATGAAATCTTGCAGACAGGATGCCAAAACATTGTTTCCTCGATGATTTTCTTGAGGAAAGGTTGTATGTGATACAACCGGAAGGTTTTGTCAATCCTGAAAGATGCTAACAAGTATGCAAAGCTCCAGCAATCCTTCTAAGGACTGGAGTAAGCATCTCGGAGTTGGAATGTATGCTTTGATGAGATGATCAAAGATTTTGGGTGTATACAAAGTTTATGAGAAACTTGTATTTCTAAAGAAGTGAGTGGGAGCACTATAGAATTTCTGATGAATATATGTTGTTGACATATTGTTGATCAGAAATGACGTAGAATTTCTGGAAAGCATATAGGGTTATTTGGAAAGTGTTTTTCAATAGAAAGCCTGGATTAAGCTACTTGAACATTGAGCATCAAGATCTATAAGGATAGATCAAAACGCGTAATGGTACTTTCAAATGAGCACATACCTTGACATGATCTTGAAGGTGTTCAAGATGGATCAGTCAAAGAAGGAGTTCTTTCCTGAGTTGTAAGGTATGAAGTTAAGACTTAAAGCTCGACCATGGCAGAAGAAAGAGGAAGGATGAAGGTCGTCCCCTGTGCTTTTCTCATAGGCTCTATACGGTATGCCATGCTGAGTACCGCACCTGATGTGTGCCTTGCCACATATCTGGCAAGAGGGTACAAAGGTAATCTAGGAGTAGATCACCAGATAGCGGTCAAAATTATCCTTAGAGGAATAAGGATATGTTTCTCGGTTATGGAAGTGATAAAGAGTTCGACGTAAAGAGTTACGTCGATGCAAGCTTAACACCTATCCGGATAGCTCTGAGTAGAGATACCGAATACGTATAATGGAGCAACAATTTAGAATAGCTCCAAGTAGAACAATTATTTGAAATGGCTTCAAATGTAGCGTAGTAGTTGCATCCACAAGATGACATAGAAATTTGCGAAGTACATACGGATCTGAATGTTGCAGACCCATTGACTGAAACCTCTCTCACGAGCATAACATGATCAAACCCAGAACTCTTTGGGTGTTAGTCACATGGGGATGTGACCTTGAGTGTTAATCACATATCGATGTGAACTGGATTATTGACTCTAGTGCAAGTGGGAGACTGTTGGAAATATGCCCTAGAGGCAATAATAAATTGGTTATTATTATATTTCCTTGTTCATGATAATCGTTTATTATCCATGCTAGAATTGTATTGATAGGAAACTCAGATACATGTGTGGATACATAGACAACACCATGTCCCTAGTAAGCCTCTAGTTGACTAGCTCGTTGATCAATAGATGGTTACGGTTTCCTGACCATGGACATTGGATGTCGTTGATAACGGGATCACATCATTAGGAGAATGATGTGATGGACAAGACCCAATCCTAAGCCTAGCACAAGATCATGTAGTTCGTATGCTAAAGCTTTTCTAATGTCAAGTATCATTTCCTTAGACCATGAGATTGTGCAACTCCCGGATACCGTAGGAGTGCTTTGGGTGTGCCAAACGTCACAACGTAACTGGGTGGCTATAAAGGTACACTACAAGTATCTCCGAAAGTGTCTGTTGGGTTGGCACGAATCGAGACTGGGATTTGTCACTCCGTGTAAACGGAGAGGTATCTCTGGGCCCACTCGGTAGGACATCATCATAATGTGCACAATGTGATCAAGAAGTTGATCACGGGATGATGTGTTACGAAACGAGTAAAGAGACTTGCCGGTAACGAGATTGAACAAGGTATCGGGATACCGACGATCGAATCTCGGGAAAGTATCATACCGATAGACAAAGGGAATTGTATACGGGATTGATTAAGTCCTTGACATCGTGGTTCATCCGATGAGATCATCGTGGAACATGTGGGAGCCAACATGGGTATCCAGATCCCGCTGTTGGTTATTGACCGGAGATTCATCTCGGTCATGTCTGCATGTCTCCCAAACCCGTAGGGTCTACACACTTAAGGTTCGATGACACTAGGGTTATAGGGAAAGTATGTACGCGATTACCGAATGTTGTTCGGAGTCCCGGACGAGATCCCGGACGTCACGAGGAGTTCCGAAATGGTGCGCCCCGGAGGGCTGCATGGGCCAAGTGTGGGAGGGGACCAGCCCCAGGTGGGCTGGTGCGCCCCCCACAAGGGCCCAAAGCGCCTAAAGGGGAGGAAGGGGGCAAATCCTAAGGGCAGATGGGCCTTAGGGCCCATGCCTGGTGCGCCTCCCTCTTCCCCTCCCCTTGGCCGCCCCCTAGATGGGATCTAGGGTCTGCCGCCACCCCTAGGGAGGGAACCCTAGGTGGGGGCGCAGCCCCTCCCCTCCCCCTATATATACTTGAGGTTTGGGGCTGCCCAACATAGGTGAATTCTCTCCCAGTTGGCGCAGTCCTGCCCCTCTCCCTCCTCGTCTCTCGTAGTGCTTAGCGAAGCCCTGCTGGAGTCCCGCGCTCCTCCACCACCACCATGCCGTCGTGCTGCTGCTGGATGGAGTCTTCCCCAACCTCTCCTTCTCCCCTTGCTGGATCAAGGCGTAGGAGACGTCACCGGGCTGTACGTGTGTTGAACACGGAGGTGCCGTCCGTTCGGCACTAGGATCATCGGTGATTTGGATCACGACGAGTACGACTCCATCAACCCCGTTCTCTTGAACGCTTCCGCGTAGCGATCTACAAGGGTATGTAGATGCACTCTCCTTCCCTCGTTGCTAGATTACTCCATAGATTGATCTTGGTGATGCGTAGAAAATTTTGAATTTCTGCTACGTTCCCCAACAGTAGGTTGTTCTAGGATCACTTCTTGATCATAGTTTCTCGACCGTGCTTTTGCCTTCTCTTCTCGGTCTCATTTGCGTATGTTAGCCACCATATATGCTAGTCGCTTGCTGCAGCTCCACCTCATACCTTTTACCCTTTCTATAAGCTTAAATAGTCTTGATCGCGAGGGTGTGAGATTGCTGAGTCCCCGTGACTTACAGATACTTCCAAAACCAGTTTGCAGGTGCCGATGTTACCGAGCAGGTGACGCAACCAAGCTCAAGGAGGAGCTCGATGAAGATCTTGTCCTTTGGGTTGTTTCGTTCTAGTCGATCAGTAGTGGAGCCCAGTTGGGGTCGATCGGGGATCTGTGTAGCATTTGGGGTAGTCTTCTTTTATTTTGGTTCCGTAGTCGGACCTTGATTGTATCTGGATGATGTAATGCTTTATTCATGTTTTGTGTGAAGTGGCGATTGTAAGCCAACTATGTATCTTTTTCCCTTATGTATTACATGGGTTGTGTGAAGATTACCTCACTTGCGACATTGCTTACAATGCGGTTATGCCTCTAAGTCGTGCTTCGACACGTGGGAGATATAGCCGCATCATGGGTGTTACAAGTTGGTAATCAGAGCCTTCCCCGACCTTAGGAGCCCCCTGCTTGATCGAATCGTTGGCGTTGTTGAGTCTAGAAAAATGTTTTGAGTCATTTAGGATTATATATATATCGGAGAGTAGGAATTCTTTTTACTCCTCAGTCCCTTCATCGCTCTGGTGAGCCATCCCGACGTAGAGTTTTGTCTCTTCTATTCTCAAATTTCACTAAAAAATTTTTTAGGATCACACGGGTATCTTGGAATCGTTTTGATGGGTTTGTGACAAGAACATTGTTCTTGGTGCCTCCTGACATTTAGGGGTTGTGGCAGTGTCCCAGGGAGTTGAGCTCCGAGGTGTTGTCGTCACAATTTTATCGTTGAGATTCTGAAATACCTGAGTTTCGCCGACATCGAAAATCTCTTTTATGAAGTTGTTGGCGAGATAACCTCGACACCACCCAGTACTGGGGCGGGAGTTCGGGAGTATTGCCATAACTCGTATAACGGATGCTTTTCGAAGGTTGAGGTAAATGATTTCCGAAGGTTTCTTGGTTATGTGTTGAAGGATGGATACAACTGGATGTAGGATTTACTAGATTTGGGTGAGATATTATGCTTCCCCTGTATCCCCAACACCTAATTGCATAACCGGGAAAGTTTCGGGAGTTTATAAGTGGGAATTCAAGTAGCTCTTAGGATATCTTTCCGACAGATGTATGATATGAAATTGGGGTTCGACGTCTAGTGGTCCGCCTATCCATGGTTGATTTTACAGTGGCCTCGTTGTGTCTTAAAGAGTCCTTGGCTATGCTGACTCGGGGACGCTTCGTATGTCATGTGCACTGCCTTGTACATGATGGTGCTGTACGATCGAGCCCGTGTAGGCCCCACCACGAAAACTTCGGACGGAATCTCTATCATATGTTTGTTACGGCTTATTCTGCAAGCCAATCCTTTGTTTTCTTTTCAGTTGTGGTATTCGAGTTGCTTCGAAGTCAACTGTTGATTCCATACCTTTCCTAAGGGGTGCTCTCATACCTCTATGTGAATACTAATCCTTCATGATAATCGAGATTGTCATGTCAATTCTTTTCAACCGGCGTGTCTCTCTTCAAGTGGATCCGTTCATTTCAACATCCGCAAGATCAACTCAAAGTCTTCTCAACGTTGTTTGTTTCATCCGTCCTAAGTTGTCTTTGTTTTCTCGCCCTCCCACCCTTTTTCTTCAAGGACTCATATATCTTAATCAAGTATCCATTTTATTCATGTGAATTTTCTCCATTCCTTTCTTTCAATGTTCTTACCTGGTGATTCTCATGAAGATACTAATGGGGCCTCAAGTTCATCATTCTTCATTCGTTTTCTTCTCCGGTGGATTCAAGTCAAGCTTTGTTGATCATATCCTTTCCTCGTTTCCATGCTTTCTCATGCCGGTGCACCTCTTAATCATCCATTTCTCGCTATTCAATTGTTCCGAAGTGCTCAAGATATCTCAAAAGGCTCGTCTAGTCATTCAAGATCCATTCAACCTATTTTGAGGATATTATCTCATTCAAGCCTTTTAATTCAACCGGTGCATTCTCTCTTTTAAATCGTTCAACGGTGTTTTCTTTTGAGTGGGTCCTAACCCACAAGTCTTTCCCAGGATCTTACCTGACTCTTCTTATTCTTCCGGAGCTTTTCAAATTCTTTTCCAAATTTGTCATAAGAATGATTCATCATCAGTCATATGTATTTCTCCAAGATCTTTCAAATTCTTTTCATCATTTGGTTCAACCTTTCTATTCGTCATCCCGGAGTATCTCAACAATTCATGGTGCTGTCTCTCATCGTCATTCTCAACATTTGAAGACCGAAGAAGAGTTTTACCTCCAAATCTTGTCCGTTCTCTCAGAGATTCGTGATTCTAGCTTGTTGCCATCCTCTCATAACTATTTTTGATTGTGAGATATTATTTTCACCCATCTAGAGTAATTCAGAGTATTTTCAATTTGATTCTCCGGAGCCCATCATCTCATAATTATTCATTCCCAGTTTTCAGTTATCGTTCACCTAATCTTACCGGTGCATCGATCAAATATCCTCTAATCAGTTCTTGATCTCTTCGTTCTCATGTATCTAAATCCCCTCAAGCTTCTTCGTTCATTTGCTAATTCTTCGCGATGTTTCTTTATCTTTTCTTCGTTGATTTTCAATTCTTACAGTGGTTCATTCAAGATTTCTCTTCCTGGTTTATCATATCAATTCATTCGTTCTTTCCAATCCTACCGATGGTTCGTGGAAGACCTTTCTAAAGTTGGCGCTATATCTATCTAAATCTTTTCTACGAGAATAAGTAGTATGCCAAACCCGTTGCTTGCCATCAACTTAAATTGGTGAAGGATACGCATACGATAATTCTTATTCTTGCTTCATCCAAATGATGGATTCGTTCCTCCGGAGTTTGTTCACAATGACTAATTCTCGTTGTCAATTGTTCATCTTCTCTTTTTCCCGGAGTTCCAACCTCTTTCAATTATATCACCACGGAGATTCACCTAAATCGTTACAAGGATTCACCTTGTGTTTTCAACTTCTCTTTCCTTTCGTTTGATCATTCTTTTGTTTACCGGAGTTCTTCATGAAGGTTTTGCATGATGGTTCATAAAGGATTTAATTCCTTCTCGAAGTGTTCATCAAGATTCTTTTCAGAGGAGATCAAGCTTTCTTCATCTTGCAATCCGGAGTGCAATTCTTTTTACCTCATCTTTGGAGGTGGTATTATGTCATTCTTGATCATTTCCCTTCGTGCTTCGTGATTCACAAGTTATCAAGAATGAGATATTTTAAATCCATCAACCTCTTCGTTGGAATTATCTTGGGGTTATATTTCATCTAAAGCCTTCCCTAAGGATTGTTGTTATCTATGGTGCTTATAAATGATCCAAGTCCTTCATTTATCCTCCTGGTGATATAAGCTTCTCGTATCCTTGTTGATATCAATCCAATCTATCGTTTCCGTCAGTGGCAGAATTTCAACTCAGTTTTGAGATGTTTTCCATAAGCCCACAACAAGCTTACTCTTTTCGTCGTTGTTTTTCCAACTACTCCGTTCGACCCTTCTCCTAAGTATGCCTTTTCAAGCTCTTTTGTGAGAGAAGTTGGCATTTTCTTCTCCATTCTCCTATTTCAATTATCTATCTTCTATTATTTTGTTCTGGAGGCTTTGCGATGTTGTTCTTTTCACCCATCATTTCGTTTTGTCAAAGATCATGTTCTTTTCATGCCTATCCATTTAACCAGAGTGTTGTGCCCTTTTTGCTCAAGTTCTTTTCACCTTATCAAGCCTTGCATCTCTTTTCAACCGGAGTGCTGTCTGAGATCTTTCTTACCCCTTGCTCCATTCATTCAATAGTTCCGGAGGCAGTGTGTTGTCATTTCATCAAGTATCTTCTCATCTTACCAAGTTCTTATTCAATTCCTTTTCTTTTCAACCGGAGTGCTTCCCGAATTTGTTATTCCTTGTTCCTCTTTTCTGACGGAGATTGTCAATTACGTTTATCTCTGTTGTATTCTTTTCTCGAGATGGTTTAAACTTTCAAGGTTCTTTGGTTTCACTCGTTTGTCAAAGAAATAACTTAGTTTTACCTCTTCTCTTTCTCTTCCGTTTTTCCCTCCGGTGCCATCCTAGATCTCGGGACGAGATCCTCTCGTAGTGGTGGAGTGTTGTGACTGTTGGGGAACGTAGTAATTTTAAAATTTTCCTACGCACACGCAAGATCATGGTGATGCATAGCAACGAGAGGGGAGAGTGTTGTCTACGTACCCTCGTAGACCGACAGCGGAAGCGTTATGACAACGCGGTTGATGTAGTCGTAAGTCTTCACAGCCCGACCGATCAAACACCGAAACTACGACACCTCCGAGTTATAGCACACGTTCAGCTCGATGACGATCCCCGGACTCCGATCCAGCAAACTGTAGGGGAAGAGTTCCGTCAGCACGACGGCGTGGTGACGATCTTGATGTTCTACCGTCGCAGGGCTTCGCCTAAGCACCGCTACAATATTATCGAGGATCATGGTGGAGGGGGGCACATCACACGGCTAAGAGAACGATCTCCAAGATCAACTTGTGTGTCTAGAGGTGCCCCCCTGCCCCCGTATATAAAGGAGCAAGGGGGAGGGGCGACCGGCCAGGAGGAGGCGCGCCAGGGAGGAGTCCTACTCCTACCGGGAGTAGGACTCCCTCCTTTTTCCTTGTCCAACTAGGAGAGGGGGAAGGAAGGGAGAGAGGAGAGGAAGGAAAGGGGGGGCGCTGCCCCCTCCTTCTCCAATTCGGACTAGAGGGGGAGGGGGCGCGCGGCCTGCCCTGGCCGCCCCTCCTCTTCTCCACTTTGGGCCCATGAGGCCCATTAACCCTCGGGGGGGGGGGGGTTCCGGTAACCCCCCGGTACTCCGGTTTTATCCGAAACTTCTCCGGAACACTTCTGGTGTCCGAATATAGCCATCCAATATATCGATCTTTATGTCTCGACCATTTCGAGACTCCTCGTCATGTCCGTGATCACATCCGGGACTCCGAACAATCTTTGGTACATCAAAATATATAAACTCATAATGAAACTGTCATCGTAACGTTAAGCGTGCGGACCCTACGGGTTTGAGAACAATGTAGACATGACCGAGACACGTCTCCAGTCAATAACCAATAGCGGAACCTGGATGCTCATATTGGCTCCTACATATTCTACGAAGATCTTTATCAGTCAGACCGCATAACAACATACGTTGTTCCCTTTGTCATCGGTATGTTACTTGTCCGAGATTCGATCGTCGGTATCTCAATACCTAGTTCAATCTCATTACCGGCAAGTCTCTTTACTCATTTCGTAATACATCATCTCGCAACTAACTCATTAGTTGCAATGCTTGCAAGGCTTATGTGATGTGCATTACCGAGAGGGCCCAGAGATACCTCTCCGACAATCGAAGTGACAAATCCTAATCTCGAAATACGCCAACCCAACATGTACCTTTGGAGACACTTGTAGAGCTCCTTTATAATCACCTAGTTACATTGTGACGTTTGGTAGCACACAAAGTGTTCCTCCGGCAAACGGGAGTTGCATAATCTCATAGTCATAGGAACATGTATAAGTCATGAAGAAAGCAATAGCAACATACTAAACGATCGGGTGCTAAGCTAATGGAATGGGTCATGTCAATCACATCATTCTCCTAATGATGTGATCCCGTTAATCAAATGACAACACATGTCTATGGTTAGGAAACATAACCATCTTCGATTAACGAGCTAGTCAAGTAGAGGCATACTAGTGACGTTTAGTTTGTCTATGTATTCACACAAGTATTATGTTTCCGGTTAATACAATTCTAGCATGAATAATAAACATTTATCATGATATAAGGAAATAAAATAATAACTTTATTATTGCCTCTAGGGCATATTTCCTTCAGTCTCCCAATTGCACTAGAGTCAATAATCTAGATTACACAGTAATGATTCTAACACCCATGGAGCTTTGGTGCTGATCATGTTTTGCTCGTGGAAGAGGCTTAGTCAACGGGTCTGCTACATTCAGATCCGTATGTATCTTGCAAATCTCTATGTCTCCCACCTGGACTAGATCCCGGATGAAATTGAAGCGTCTCTTGATGTGCTTGGTTCTCTTGTGAAATCTGGATTCCTTTGCCAAGCCAATTGCACCAGTATTGTCACAAAAGATTTTTCATTGGACCCGATGCACTAGGTATGACACCTAGATCGGATATGAACTCCTTCATCCAGACTCCTTCGTTTGCTGCTTCCGAAGCAGCTATGTACTCTGCTTCACATGTAGATCCCGCCACAACTCTTTGTTTAGAACTGCACCAACTGACAGCTCCACCGTCTAATGTAAACACGTATCCGGTTTGCGATTTAGAATCGTCCGGATCAGTGTCAAAGCTTGCATCAACGTAACCATTTACGATGAGCTCTTTGTCACCTCCATATACGAGAAACATATCCTTAGTCCTTTTCAGGTATTTCAGGATGTTCTTGACCGCTGTCCAGTGATCCACTCCTGGATTACTTTGGTACCTCCCTGCTAGACTTATAGCAAGACACACATCAGGTCTGGTACACAGCATTGCATACATGATAGAGCCTATGGCTGAAGCATAGGGAACATCTTTCATTTTCTCTCTATCTTCTGCAGTGGTCGGGCATTGAGTCTTACTCAATTTCACACCTTGTAACACAGGCAAGAATCCTTTCTTTGCTTGATCCATTTTGAACTTCTTCAAAACTTTGTCAAGGTATGTGCTTTGTGAAAGTCCAATTAAGCGTCTTGATCTATCTCTATAGATCTTAATGCCCAATATGTAAGCAGCTTCACCGAGGTATTTCATTGAAAAACTCTTATTCAAGTATCCCTTTATGCTATCCAGAAATTCTATATCATTTCCGATTAGTAATATGTCATCCACATATAATATCAGAAATGCTACAGAGATCCCACTCACTTTCTTGTAAATACAGGCTTCTCCAAAAGTCTGTACAAACCTAAATGCTTTGATTACACTATCAAAGCGTTTATTCCAACTCCGAGAGGCTTGCACCAGTCCATAAATGGATCGCTGGAGCTTGCACACTTTGTTAGCTCCTTTTGGATCGACGAAACCTTTCGGCTGTATCATATACAACTCTTCTTCCAGAAATCCATTCAGGAATGCATTTTTGACATCCATCTGCCAAATTTCATAATCATAAAATGCGGCAATCGCTAACATGATTCGGACAGACTTAAGCATCGCTACGGGTGAGAAGGTCTCATCGTAGTCAATCCCTTGAACTTGTCGAAAACCTTTTGCGACAAGTCGAGCTTTGTAGACAGTAACATTACCGTCAGCATCAGTCTTCTTCTTGAAGATCCATTTATTCTCAATTGCTTGCCGATCATTGGGCAAGTCAACCAAAGTCCACACTTTGTTCTCATACATGGATCCCATCTCAGATTTCATGGCTTCAAGCCATTTTGCGGAATCTGGGCTCACCATCGCTTCTTCATAGTTTGTAGGTTCATCATGATCTAGTAGCATGACTTCCAGAACAGGATTACCGTACCACTCTGGTGCGGATCTTACTCTGGTTGATCTACGAGGTTCAGTAGAAACTTGTTCTGAAGTTTCATGATCATCGTCATTAGCTTCCTCACTAATTGGTGTAGGTGTCACAGAAACCGTTTTCTGTGATGTACTACTTTCCAATAAGGGAGTAGGTACAGTTACCTCATTGAGTTCTACTTTCCTCCCACTTACTTCTTTCTAGAGAAACTCCTTCTCTAGAAAGTTTCTGAATTTAGCAACAAAAGTCTTGCCTTCGGATCTGTGATAGAAGGTGTATCCAATAGTTTCCTTTGGATATCCTATGAAGACACATTTCTCCGATTTGGGTTCGAGCTTATCAGGTTGAAGCTTTTTCACATAAGCATCGC
This sequence comes from Triticum urartu, assembly GCF_056163025.1. Taxonomy (NCBI): domain Eukaryota; kingdom Viridiplantae; phylum Streptophyta; class Magnoliopsida; order Poales; family Poaceae; genus Triticum; species Triticum urartu. The sequence goes on from NC_141878.1 coordinate 524,644,523, forward strand.
TGCCCCAAACTTTAAGAAACGACAATTTTGGTTTCTTGCCAAACCATAGTTCATAAGGCGTCATCTCAACAGATTTCGATGGTGCCCTATTTAACGTGAATGCGCCCGTCTCTAAAGCATAACCCCAAAACGATAGCGGTAAATCAGTAAGAGACATCATAGATCGCACCATATCTAGTAAAGTACGATTACGACGTTCGGACACACCATTACGCTGTGGTGTTCCGGGTGGCATGAGTTGCGAAACTATTCCGCATTGTTTCAAATGTACACCAAACTCGTAACTCAAATATTCTCCTCCACGATCAGATCGTAGAAACTTTATTTTTTGTTACGATGATTTTCAACTTCACTCTGAAATTCTTTGAACTTTTCAAATGTTTCAGACTTATGTTTCATTAAGTAGATATACCCATATTTGCTTAAGTCATCTATGAAGGTGAGAAAATAACGATATCCGCCACGAGCCTCAACATTCATGGGACCACATACATCTGTATGTATGATTTCCAACAAATCCGTTGCTCTCTCCATAGTACCAGAGAAAGGTGTTTTGGTCATCTTGCCCATAAGGCACGGTTCGCAAGTACCAAGTGATTCATAATCAAGTGGTTCCAAAAGTCCATCAATATGGAGTTTCTTCATGCGCTTTACACCTATATGACCCAAACGGCAGTGCCACAAATAAGTTGCACTATCATTATCAACTTTGCATCTTTTGGCTTCAACATTATGAATATGTGTGTCACTACTATCGAGATTTAATAAGAATAGACCATTCTTCAAGGGTGCATGACCATAAAAGATATTACTCATATAAATAGAACAACCATTATTCTCTGATTTAAATGAATAACTGTCTCGCATCAAACAAGATCCAGATATAATGTTCATGCTCAACGCTGACACGAAATAACAATTATTTAGGTCTAATACTAATCCCGAAGGTAGATGTAGAGGTAGCGTACCGACCGCGATCACATCGACTTTGGGACCATTTCTCACGCGCATCGTCACCTCATCCTTAGCCAATCTTCGCTTAATCCGTAGTCCCTGTTTCGAGTTGCAAATATTAGCAACAAAACCAGTATCAAATACCCAGGTGCTACTGCGAGCATTAGTAAGGTACACATCAATAACATGTATATCACATATACCTTTGTTCACCTTGCCATCCTTCTTATCCGCCAAATACTTGGGGCAGTTCCGCTTCCAATGACCAGTCTGCTTGCAGTAGAAGCACTCAGTTTCAGGCTTAGGTCCAAATTTGGGTTTCTTCTCCTGAGCAGCAACTTGCTTGCTGTTCTTCTTGAAGTTCCCCTTCTTCTTCCCTTTGCCCTTTTCTTAAAACTAGTGGCCTTGTTGACCATCAACACTTGATGCTCCTTCTTGATTTCTACCTCCGCAGTTTTTAGCATTGCGAAGAGCTCGGGAATTGTCTTATCCATCCCTTGCATATTATAGTTCATCACGAAGCTCTTGTAGCTAGGTAGAAGTGATTGGAGAATTCTGTCAATGACGCAATCATCTGGAAGATTAACTCCCAATTGAATCAAGTGATTATTATACCCAGACATTTTGAGTATATGCTCACTGACAGAACTGTTCTCCTCCATCTTGCAGCTATAGAACTTATTGGAGACTTCATATCTCTCAATCCGGGCATTTGCTTAAAATATTAGCTTCAACTCCTGGAACATCTCATATGCTCCATGACATTCAAAACGTCGTTGAAGTCCCGATTCTAAGCCGTAAAGCATGGCACACTAAACTATCGAGTAGTCATCAGCTTTGCTCTGCCAGACGTTCATAACATCTGGTGTTGCTCCAGCAGCAGGCCTGGCACCCAGCGGTGCTTCTAGGACGTAATTCTTCTGTGCAGCAATGAGGATAATCCTCAAGTTACGGACCCAGTCCGTATAATTGCTACCATCATCTTTCAACTTTGCTTTCTCAAGGAACGCATTAAAATTCAACGGAACAACAACACGGGCCATCTATCTACAATCAAACATAAACAAGCAAGATACTATCAGGTACTAAGTTCATGATAAATTTAAGTTCAATTAATCATATTACTAAAGAACTCCCACTTAGATAGACATCCCTCTAATCCTCTAAGTGATCACGTGATCCAAATCAACTAAACCATGCCCGATCATCACGTGAGATGGAGTAGTTTCATTGGTGAACATCACTATGTTGATCATATCAACTATATGGTTCACGCTCGACCTTTCGGTCTCCGTGTTCCGAGGCCATATCTGTTATATGCTAGGCTCGTCCAGTTAAACCTGAGTATTCTGCGTGTGCAACTGTTTTGCACCCGTTGTATTTGAATGTAGGGACTATCACACCCGATCATCACGTGGTGTCTCAGCACGAAGAACTTTCGCAACGGTGCATACTCAGGGAGAACACTTTTACTATGATAATTTATGAGGGATCATCTTATAATGCTACCGTCAATCAAAGCAAGATAAGATGCATAAAAGATAAACATCACACGCAATCAATATAAGTGATATGATATGGCCATCATCATCTTGTGCTTGTGGTCTCCATCTTCGAAGCACCGTCATGATCACCATCGTCACTGGCGCGACACCTTGATCACCATCGTAGCATCGTTGTCGTCTCGCCAATCTTATGCTTCCACGACTATCGCTACCGCTTAGTGATAAAGTAAAGCATTACAGCGCAATTGCATTGCATACAATAAAGCGACAACCATATGGCTCCTGCCAGTTGCTGATAACTCGGTTACAAAACATGATCATCTCATACAATAAAATTTAGCATCATGTCTTGACCATATCACATCACAACATGCCCTGCAGAAACAAGTTAGACGTCCTCTACTTTGTTGTTGCAAGTTTTACGTGGCTGCTACGGGCTTAAGCAAGAACCAATCTTACCTACGCATCAAAACCACAACGATAGTTTGTCAAGTTGGTGTTGTTTTAACCTTCGCAAGGACCGGGCGTAGCCACACTTGGTTCAACTAAAGTTGGAGAAACTGACACCCGCCAGCCACCTGTGTGCAAAGCACGTCGGTAGAACCAGTCTTGCGTAAGTGTACGCGTAATGTCGGTCCGGGCCGCTTCATCCAACAATACTGCCGAACCAAAGTATGACATGCTGGTAAGCAGTATGACTTATATCGCCCACAACTCACTTGTGTTCTACTCGTGCATATAACATCAGCACATAAAACCTAGGCTCGGATGCCACTGTTGGGGAACGTAGTAATTTCAAAATTTTCCTACGCACACGCAAGATCATGGTGATGCATAGCAACGAGAGGGGGGAGTGTTGTCTACGTACCCTCATAGACCGACAACGGAAGCGTTATGACAACGCGGTTGATGTAGTCGTACGTCTTCACGGCCCGACCGGTCAAGCACCGAAACTACGGCACCTCCAAGTTCTAGCACACGTTCAGCTCGATGACGATCCCCGGACTCCGATCCAGCAAATTGTCGGGGAAGAGTTCCGTCAGCACAACGGCGTGGTGACGATCTTGATGTTCTACCGTCGCAGGGCTTCGCCTAAGCACCGCTACAATATTATCGAGGATTATGGTGGAGGGGGGCACCTCACACGGCTAAGAGAATGATCTCCAAGATCAACTTGTGTGTCTAGAGGTGCCCCCTGCCACCGTATATAAAGGAGCAAGGGGGAGGGGCGGCCGGCCAGGGAGGAGTCCTACTCCTACCGGGAGTAGGACTCCCTCCTTTTTCCTTGTCCAACTAGGAGAGGGGGAAGGAAGGGAGACAGGAGAGGAAGGATAGGGGGGCGCCGCCCCCCTCCTTGTCCAATTCGGACTAGAGGGGGAGGGGGCGCGCGGCCTGCCCTGGCCGCCCCTCCTCTTCTCCACTTTGGGCCCATGAGGCCCATTAACCCCCGGGAGGGTTCCGGTAACCCCCCGGTACTCCGGTTTTATCCGAAACTTCTCCGGAACACTTCCAGTGTCCGAATATAGCCGTCCAATATATCAATCTTTATGTCTTGACCATTTTGAGACTCCTCTTCATGTCCGTGATCACATCCGGGACTTCGAACAATCTTCGGTACATCAAAATATATAAACTCATAATGAAACTGTCATCGTAACATTAAGCGTGCGGACCCTACGGGTCCGAGAACAATGTAGACATGACCGAGACACGTCTCCAGTCAATAACCAATAGCGGAACCTGGATGCTCATATTGGCACCTACATTTTCTACGAAGATCTTTATCGGTCAGACCGCATAACAACATACGTTGTTCCCTTTGTCATCGGTATGTTACTTGCCCGAGATTCGATCGTCGGTATCTCAATACCTAGTTCAATCTTGTTACCGGCAAGTCTCTTTACTTGTTTCGTAATACATCATCTCGCAACTAACTCATTAGTTGCAATGCTTGCAAGGCTTATGTGATGTGCATTACCGAGAGGGCCCAGAGATACCTCTCCGACAATCGGAGTGACAAATCCTAATCTCGAAATACGCCAACCCAACATGTACCTTTGGAGACACTTGTAGAGCTCCTTTATAATCACCCAGTTACGTTGTGACGTTTGGTAGCACACAAAGTGTTCCTCCGGCAAACGGGAGTTGCATAATCTCATAGTCATAGGAACATGTATAAGTCATGAAGAAAGCAATAGCAACATACTAAACGATCGGGTGCTAAGCTAATGGAATGGGTCATGTCAATCACATCATTCTCCTAATGATGTGATCCCGTTAATCAAATGACAACACATGTCTATGGTTAGGAAACATAACCATCTTCGATTAACGAGCTAGTCAAGTAGAGGCATACTAGTGACGTTTAGTTTGTCTATGTATTCACACAAGTATTATGTTTCCGGTTAATACAATTCTAGCATGAATAATAAACATTTATCATGATATAAGGAAATAAAATAATAACTTTATTATTGCCTTTAGGGCATATTTCCTTTAGTGACGCCCCGAGTCCGATGCGCCAGGTGTCTTACAGTTATTTGCCGACGTTGCCATGTCATTTGCTTGCGTGTTGCATCTTGCCATGTCATCATGTGCATTGCATCATCATGTTTTCAAAACTTGCATCCGTCCCGGCCTCCTTGTTTCTTCCGTTGTCCGTTCTGAGTCCAGACACCCTTGCACGTGCCCGTGGCACGTCCGAAATATTATTTTATAAGTGGCCGGAAAATGTTCTCGGAATGGGTTGAAAGTTGGCATGCGGTGTTGTTATAGTGTAGATAGGCCGCCTGCCAAGTTTCATCTTGTTCGGAGTCCGTTTGACGCCCCAACGGATAACTATAGCGGCAATATAGCTGGTCTAGCGTCGGACGTTTTCGGTCTCCGGAAACAGTCGCCGGGCCTTTCTCTCTTCTCTTTTCTCAGCCTGAGGCCTTCTGCACAGACCACTACCTACCGCCAGGCCCAACCTAACCTCTCTCGTCAGCTCGCAGCCTCCTCGCGCGCGCGTCCGAAAAGCTGTCTCGGACCCGACCCGGGCAGTCATCACCGTTGGGTCCGGATCATCCCCAAACATCTACAAAACGTCTCCGTTTTGTTATTTGGGCTTCCTAGTGTATTTTTCTCGACCGCTCGATTTTAATCGGAGGGACGGATTAGCCCCTAAACTCTCCCTGTTTTCCTTATATATACGCCTTAGTCTAAATCGGGACAAAACCCTAAAACCGAGGGCACTTGTCCCATCTTTCCCTTTCGGCCGCCGCCACTCTCTCATCGGGATCCTCCCCGATCCACCCACCTCCTCTCCCTTGAATTCCCCATCTGGCCAATCCCGCAGCCTCCTCCCGATCCACCAGCCAGCCACCACCAAATCCTCCTCCTTGCCTCGATCAAGCCCACAAGAGAGGAGCTCCTCCTCTGCTTTCTCCTCGAGGCCGCAACCTCCTCGTCCCGATCCATGGGCGACTCGCCGGAGTCCAGTCGCCGGTCCAATAGCTCCCCTGCGCCCCTGCCTTTCCCTTCCCTTTCTCTCTCTCCCTCTCATCTCCCTGCTTCCTCTCACAGGGAACCGTGCCTCCAAGGCGTCGTCACCTCGACTGCCTGGACCGCACGCGCGTCAAGTCTGCTCGTCCGCTTCGACCCGCCGCCCCACCAAATCGTTGGAGTCCGCCGTGGCATCTGAACCCCGCTGCCGCATCCTCTCCATCCTGCTCGTCCCGCCGGCCTCCCTGTTGCCGCGAGTGCAGACGCCGGTGAATCTCGCAGGTCGCCGCCTCGCCAAGTCCCTCGCCTCGCCGTCCTGCGCCTGGAGCCGCGCCCCTCCGTCATCTCTTCCTTGAGCCACTGCAGCAGGCGGACCTCCGCATCCGGCCACGCCGCCGGCAAGCCCTGCCTCCTCCACCTCAACTCCGGCCGAATCGGTTCGGTTCCCCGCCGCCCCGCCAAGTACAGGGAGCCGCCTCTGCTTCGATTCGGTAGGGAACAGGACCCCGACGACCTCCACCGCCCGGATCCATGTCACCCATGCCGCCAGCTTCCGCGTCTACTTCTTCTACCCACGCTGGCGCGCCGCCCTTAGCCTAGTCCACCGTCGCCGGCCTCCGCTCGCTCTGCTTCGAGCAGAGACGAACCTCTGCAGCTGCCGCGCCCTGCTTCTCTGCGCTGAGGACGAGTAGCGGTGCCCGTGTTGACTCTCTCCGTTTTGACCGAGCCGGCCCACCTTTTCTTTTCCAGCAAGGCCGGCCTACCTCTCTAGATCTGGGCTTTGGCCCATGGTGAGAAACCCCAGCCCATCTACCCGTTTGCCCCTGCGCACTGTTGGGCCATTCAGTTTCGGCCCGATATCTGTTTTTTTTCTCAGTTCTGCGATTTAGTTATTATTCCAGAGAACGGCAGTTTTGCAGTTTAGACCCCTAAAATCATGCATATTTTAACTCACAAACTAAGCATCACATGTAAAAACTTAATATATGAAAAATGCTTAGAATCTTGTCTAGTTTCATAATATGCAATTTTCATCCATATTTAAAATGTTTAAATGTTGTTTGATTAATTTTTTCTCTATGCCATGTTAAAATGCTTTAATTCATAACTAAATAACCGTAGCTCCAAATTGTATAAACTTTATATGTAGATGGGGTAGAAAAATGCATAGTTTAACATGGTGGTATCTCTTTGCATGTTTAACAACTATAAAATATGGTTTAGGGCAGAACAATACCAAACCCATAATTATGCTCATGAGGATTTTTCCGGACTTGTTGCTTGTTGTTCCGGCCTCATTTAAACTTGTCTAGATAGGTAGTTTCTTTTGCTTCACCCTCTTGCCATGTTTAACAACATTTAATATTGTTGGGTACATAAACGAGATCGAACTAAATAACTTGAATGTAGTGTTCCGTCAATATGCAACTCATTGCATATTGAGCTCCACTTAATTTGTAGGATTGTTTGTGCACTTTTCCATGCCATGTATCATTAAACCGGACATGCATCATACTTGGTTGTGCGTCATGCCATGATTATGTGTTGGTTGTTTACTATGTTGTGTGCTTCTTTCCGGTGTTGCTTCTTCGGATTGGTTCCGATAACGTCGCGTTTGTGAGGACCCCTTCGACTACGTCCGTTTGTCTTCTTCATGGACTCGTTCTTCTTCCTTGCGGGATTTCAGGCAAGATGACCATACCCTCGAAATCACTTCTATCTTTGCTTGCTAGTTGCTCGCTCTTTTGATATGCCTATGCTGCGATACCTACCACTTGCTTATCATGCCTCCCATATTGTTAAGCCAAGCCTCTAACCCACCTTGTCCTAGCAAACCGTTGTTTGGCTATGTTACCGCTTTGCTCAGCCCCTCTTATAACGTTGTTAGTTGCGGGTGAAGATTGGAGTTTGTTCCTTGTTGGAACATGGATATTTGTTGGGATATCACAATATCTCTTATTTAATTAATGCATCTATATACTTGGTAAAGGGTGGAAGGCTCGGCCTTATGCCTGGTGTTTTGTTCCACTATTGCCGCCCTAGTTTCTGTCATATCGGTGTTATGTTCCCGGATTTTGCGTTCCTTACATGGTTGGGTTATAATGGGAACCCCTTGACAGTTCGCTTTGAATAAAACTCCTCCCGCAAGGCCCAACATTGGTTTTACCATTTGCCACCTAGACCTTTTCTTTTCCCTTGGCAGTCGCGCTCCCGAGGGTCATCTTTATTTTAACCCCCGGGCCAGTGCTCCTCTGAGTGTTGGTCCAACCTGTCAGCTGCCGGTGGCCACCAGGGGCAACTCTGGGCTGGTCTACCGGAACCTTGGACAATCCGGTGTGCCCTGAGAACGAGATATGTGCAGCTCCTATCGGGATTTGTCGGCACATTCGGGGTACTTTGCGGGTCTTGTTTTACCATTGTCGAGGATGTCTTGTAACCGGGATGCCGAGCCTGATCGGATTGTCTTGGGAGAAGTAGTATCCTTCGTTGACCGTGAGAGCTTGTGATGGGCTAAGTTGGGACACCCCTGTAGGGATTTGAACTTTCGAAAGCCGTGCCCGCGGTTATGGGCAGATGGGAATTTGTTAATGCCCGGCTGTAGAAAACCTGAAGCTTATCTTAATTAAAACACATCAACTGCGTGTGTAATCGTGATGGTCTCTTCTCAGCGGAGTCTGGGAAGTGAACATGGTGTCGGAGTAATGCTTGACGTAGGTTGTTCTAGGATCACTTCTTGATCATAGTTTATCGACCGTGCTTTTGCCTTCTCTTCTCGCTCTCATTTGCGTATGTTAGCCACCATATATACTAGTCGCTTGCTGCAGCTCCACCTCATACCTTTTACCCTTCCTATAAGCTTAAATAGTCTTGATCGCGAGGGTGTGAGATTGCTGAGTCCCCGTGACTCACAGATACTTCCAAAACCAGTTTGCAGGTGCCGATGTTACCGAGCAGGTGACGCAACCAAGCTCAAGGAGGAGCTCGATGAAGATCTTGTCCTTTGGGTTGTTTCGTTCTAGTCGATTAGTAGTGGAGCCCAGTTGGGGTCGATCGGGGATCTGTGTAGCATTTGGGGTAGTCTTCTTTTATTTTGGTTCCGTAGTCGGACCTTGATTGCATCAGGATGATGTAATGCTTTATTCATGTTTTGTGTGAAGTGGCGATTGTAAGCCAACTATGTATCTTTTTCCCTTATGTATTACATGGGTTGTGTGAAGATTACCTCACTTGCGACATTGCTTACAATGCGGTTATGCCTCTAAGTCGTGCTGCGACACGTGGGAGATATATCCGCATCGTGGGCGTTACAATCTTAGTGGGATTTATAAGGTTGAAAAGGAAAGGCTCCTTACACTTATGCAGTCCCTTGATCTAAAAGCCGAGTCCACGATTCTTTAAGTCACGAAGCTTAATGCAAAACTAGAGGCGGAGATGAGATTGAAAGAGATTCTTCGTGAGGAGGAATTGAAGTGGGCGCTGCGGGTTAAGGTTCGCAAAGTCGTCCAGGGGGACGTGAACACTCAATTCTTTCACATGATTGCTAATGGCAAGCATCGAAAGAAGAGAATCTTTCAGCTTGAACAAGACGAAGGGACAATTCTAGGACAGAAAAACCTAAAACTTTACATAACCGAATACTATAAGCAGTTGTTTGGGCCGCCGGAGGATAATTGTGTATCCCTGGATGAGTCTAGGATTGAAGATGTTCCTCAACTGGTTGCTGCTACCTCTTGAGCACTGCGTTGGTTTTCCCCGAAGAGGAAGGGATGATGCAGCAAAGTAGCGTAAGTATTTCCCTCATTTTTTGAGAACCAACGTATCAATCCAGTAGGAGGCTACGCGTGAGTCCCTCGCACCTGCACAAAACAAATAAATCCTCGCAACCAACGCGATAAGGGGTTGTCAATCCCTACGCGGCCACTTACGAGAGTGAGATCTGATAGATATGATAAGATAATATTTTTGGTATTTTTGGGATAAAGATGCAAAGTAAAATAAAAGCAAAGTAAAAAAGCAAAGGAAATAACTAAGTAGTAGGAGATTAATATGATGAAGATAGACCCGGGGGCCATAGGTTTCACTAGTGGCTTCTCTCGAGAGCATAAGTATTCTATGGTGGGTGAACAAATTACTGTTGAGCAATTGACATAATTGAGCATAGTTATGAGAATATCTAGGCATGATCATGTATATAGGCGTCACGTCCGAGACAAGTAGACCGACTCCTGCCTGCATCTACTACTATTACTCCACTCATCGACCGCTATCCAGCATGCATCTAGAGTATTAAGTTAATGAAAACAGAGTAACGCCTTAAGCAAGACGACATGATGTAGAGGGATAAACTCATGCAATATGATGAAAACCCCATCTTGTTATCCTCGATGGCAACAATACAATACGTGCCTTGCTGCCCCTACTGTCACTGGGGAAGGACACGCAAGATTGAACCCAAAGCTAAGCACTTCTCCCATTGCAAGAAAGATCAATCTAGTAGGCCAAACCAAATTGATAATTCGAAGAGACTTGCAAAGATAACCAATCATACATAAAAGAATTCAGAGAAGATTCAAATATTGTTCATAGATAGACTTGATCATAAACCCACAATTCATCGGCCTCAACAAACACACCACAAAAACAAGATTACATCGAATAGTTATCCACAAGAGAGGGGGAGAATATTGTATTGAGATCCAAAAAGAGAGAAGAAGCCATCTAGCTACTAACCATGGACCCGTAGGTCTAAGGTGAACTACTCATACTTCATCGGAGGGGCTATGGTGTTGATGTAGAAGCCCTCCGTGATCGATGCCCCTTCCGGCGAAGCTCTGGAACAGGCCCTAAGATGGGATCTCGTGGATACAGAAAGTTGCGGCGGTGGAATTAGGGTTTTGGCTCCGTATCTGATCGTTTGGGGTTACGTAGGTATATATAGGAGGAAGGAGTATGCCGGTGGAGCAATAGGGGGCCCACGAGGGTGGAGGGCGCGCCTGGGGGGGGGGGTAGGCGCCCCCCCTACCTCGTGGCCTCCTCTTTTGTATCTTGCCGTAGGGTCCAAGTCTCCTGGGTCTTGTTCGTTGAGAAAATCACGTTCCCGAAGGTTTCATTCCGTTTGGACTCCGTTTGATATTCCTTTTCTTTGAAACCCTAAAACTGGCAAAAAACAGCAATTCTGGGCTGGGCCTCCGGTTAATAGGTTAGTCCCAAAAATAATATAAAAGTGGATAATAAAGCCCACTAATGTCCAAAACAGTAGATAATATAGGATGGAGCAATCAAAAATTATAGATACGTTGGAGACGTATCTATCGGATTTCGGGTTCCGGCAGACCCTTGAGGTTCGAACACTGGGGTGCGCGCAGAGATTTCGCCTCCTACCTACCTGCACCCCCTGCCTTGCTAGGATCTGAACTAAGGAAAGAACAACGCAAGAGACACAGGGTTTATACTGGTTCGGGCCACCGTTGTGGTGTAATACCCTACTCCAGTGTGTGGTATGGTGGATTGCCTCTTGGGCTGATGATGATGAACAATACAAGGAAGAACAGCCTCGTGAGGGTCTGTTCTTGACTGGGGTGATGAACTGCTGGGAGGAGCTCAGTCACCTTTCTCTCTCTCTTTCTCCGTCCTCTCTTTCTCTCTCTTTCCCTGCCTGCCCCCTTTGCGCTGTGGGTGGCTGGTCCTATTTATAGAGGCCCTGGTCCTCTTCCCAAATATCGAGCGAGAGGGGAGCCAACATTGGCGGGCTAATTTGAAGGGGGACAGCTAGTATCAACTATCCTGACAAAAGTAGTCTTCGCCTGCGCAAAGCTCTGGCGATGACGCCGTCTTGGGCTCCACGGTGACCTCCGTATCGTAGTCCTCCTGGTCTTGGTCTCGTTGCACCGAAATGGCAACCTTTGCCTGATGCCTCGATACTCCGCGGCTGCGCTTGCCCCCTTTGCACCAAAGAGGAAGGGAGGACACTGCGCAGGGTGGCACCCGCCTGGCGCCCCCGGTCATCATGGCTTGCGTCACGGGCACCTCGTGAGGTACCCCGCCTTGATCTCTCCGCCTCCTTGTGAGCCAGCCTGACGAGGCCGTGCCTGAGGAAGCTCCGCGTCGTCCGCCCCGCGAGGCTTGGCCCCTCGCGAGGGTCTTGGGTTTGTGTTGGTGAAGATGGGCCGTGCTGGGCCCCCCTTTGAGCCACGCCGCAAGCCGCAGGCAGGCAAGTCTGGGGACCGCGTTCCCAGAACGCCGACAGTAGCCCCCGGGCCCAAGGCGCGCCCGGACTTGGCCGTGCAGGGAGGCGGAAGGGCAAGGGCGAAGCGCCGCGGGCCCTAACAGCCTGCGGCCTTGGGCGCCGCGTGGCGGTTGATTGGACGTGGGTGCCTCCACTTCCCCATGGCGCCTCGGCAACTGCACGAATTGGACAAGTCCCTGCATGCAAAGTGGGTCATGATTACCTGTAGTCGTGGAGGTCGGCGGTTGGCCTTCGCCGGCCATAAGTATGGGACAGCGCGCGCCCTTCCAGTCCATCCCTCCTTGCTTCTCCTTCTTTCCGATCCTTGCCCCGTCTTGCTGCGATGGCTCCGATCCGCCGGTTCCTGACGGCAGAGAAAGGAAAAGCTCCCCGAGAGGATCCAGACCCACTTCCGCCGAAGAAACGGCTCGTCCCCTGTGGCCCGGACGAAGGGGCCCTTCAGATGGTGTCGAGGCCTTGGTGCGAGCGGGTGCCGCCAGGGTTCCTGCTGCCATTGTACGCCCACGTCGAGGGCCCCGAAGGAGCTGATGCTGACCGCCATGGGCGGCGCCGCCGTCGGCGCCGACGGGTCACGAAGGTGTGGGTCGTCCCTCCTGGGGTCCACACCGAGGGCTCCTCCCAAGAGTTCGTGCTCCACGTCGCCATTCCTCTTCAGTCTTGGATCCGCCTTCCTCCCTTCTCCGCCTCCATCATCCCGCAGGGGGAGCCCCTGGAGCTCTGGCTGCAGCACACCGGCTGCAGCACCCTCGCGACTGAGGCAGAGGTCGCGGTCGTTGCCCCGGGCGAGGTCTTCATGTCTCGGGGCTGGAGAGAGATCACCCGGGTTTGCAGGGTAAGGGGCGTCTTCGCGGTCCACTTGGATTATGACGGTGCTTCGGTGATGCTCTTCAAGGTCTTCGATGCGAGCGAGCGCCGGCTGGAGTGCTGCCCCGGGGAAGGTGGCCCGTACCCTGCCGCGACGAGGACTGGGCCCGCCAACCGCTCCCTTGGCGGCTCCTCAGGCGGTGGAGGCGTCGGAGGCTCCAGCGACTCCGGTGAGCTCTTCGCGACTCCGGAGACAAGCGACGACAGCTACGAGCCCCCGAGCCGGCGCCGCTCCTGGAGTAGGGCGGGCTCGTCAGGCCGCCACCGACTCTGATCTGGATGGGGTTGGCGTCGGTGCTTGACGGCCCACTGTTGATGATGGCGTCTTTTGTAGGGTCGTGCGTAGTTTGAGTCCCTTTAGGATCTGTTCCCTGCGAGGAATCAAAAACGCGCCCCGTGGGGGCTTGTAAGGTGCCTGTGATCCTGTTTGTTAATACAACCCTTGTTGTAGAATTGCGCGAGTTGCTCATTCCGTCTTATCTCAGTCCTCCCTTTCGAACCTCACGAGGGCTTGGTGCTCTGCACCGACAGGTCCCAGTCCCAAGGCGGCTTCAGCCGTCGCTGGTATGCCAGGTCGCGATGCCGTGGTCAAGGCCAGGAGGTGAGCAACCCGGAGTCCGGTAAGAGCCCCTGAGTCACGATGCTCAGGAGGTCCCCTTTGGCGCCCAAGCAGTCGTCGCTTGGTGAGAAAGGAGAGCGGCGTCGCTAACACGTGATAGCATTAGGTGCGGGGATGGTGCCACGGCAGCTGGCGCTTCCGGGTGATGACTTATCTCGAGGATCAGGGGCCGCTCTCTGGTGTGTCGCCGGGTCCGTGCATCGGCAGGCGCGAGGTTGCTCAGCGAGGTCCTCGTGTGTCTCTCCCCTCTCGCCTTCGCTCCCCTTTCTGCTCTACGTCCTCAGGTCCCGGCCCTCGAGCGAGTCTCAGCCGTCGCTGGTATGCCAGGTCGCGATGCCGTGGTCAAGGCCAGAGGGTGAGGGCTGGAGAGCCAGTAGGAGCCCTGAGTCGCGATGCTCAGGCACCCCCCCTTTAACGTGCAAGCGGTTCACGCGGATGAGAGCGAAGGAGACACCGCAAGGGCCTCGCCTAACACAGCTCCTTCAGGAGGTCCTGCAGGTCCATCATAGAAAAAAACAAGGGGTTGCCATGACAACTGACAGTCAGCCGTTGGTTGCTTCCAAGGGGTAGTGAGGCACTGAAGGCTTGACGAGGTGACGCTATGCGGGGCTGCCGCGGCCAGAGCTCAGCCATTCAGGTTTGTCAGCGTTGCAGGGACGGACCCATGCGCAAGCGTCGTGCCGTTTGGGAGCAGCTCCGTTAGTTGGCGTCAGCTGAGCAGGCAACTAGGTAAAGCACATTAGCCGCGAAGGAGTGGATTCGTTCAAATAGATGCTGGGAATGCAGACATCACTGGGTCAGGCCCGAGCGACTTGGGGGTCATGCAGCCCGAGGGGTGCCCCCAACAAGGTAAGCTAACAACATGGAATAAAAAAGGGATACACGCCGCAGGGATGGACCCACGCGGCATGGGAATAATGCAGCCCTGGGGGGCGCTCCCAGCTGGAAATAAAACTCGAAAGATGTCACCTGATGATGTTGAGGATGAAGGAGCGTTGTTGTAGCAGGCTCGGTGGGCTGCGGGAGCCGATCCTCACGAGCCCCCAGGCCTAGGGGCCTCGGGGGGCTCCGGAGGCGCTGGCGGCTCCTCACGGGCCATCTCCATCCCTGCCAGGGCTGCGGAACGCCTGGCCTCTCGTGCCTCCGTGATGCCCCTCATGAGGCGCTGGTACGTGTCAGTCGCGTTCGGCAAGCCGTAAGGCATGCGAACGTAGCTGTGGGGTGGGCCTCCGCAGCGCCCCACTCACGAGGGCCAGAGGCGCTCCAGAGAGGCGACTCGGTTGAGCCCTGGTATGTCGATGCAGACGCGCAGCCCACCATCCTCGCCTGGATGGGGAGCCACTGCGGGTAGGCGGCGGCCGCCTTTCATGACTCTTGACTCCTGTAGCTCCTGAATGGCCTTGCTGACGAACTCCTGAGGGTCTGGATCTCCTTGCCTTGCTCCTTCTTGAGGGAAACGTGCTTCGAAACACGCCTCCATGTGGTGCCCAAGCGCCTCCCTCGTGACCCTGGCTAGGTCGGTGGCCCTCCAGGGGAGAGCCCCCGATCCCTGCCTGAGGAGGGCACCGGGCGCGCTTTCCTATGCGATGGAAGGAGGTTCCCCTGGGCAGGCGAGGGCCCAGAGGGGCCTTCCTCCTGAGTGGTCGGGCCGGACGATGTCTTCTTCTTCTTAGGGGCGGTCTCGGGAGGCCTCCTGCTTCCACGATCTGGGTCTTCCAGTGACGCGGCCTGAAAGGCTCGTTCCAGGGAACACACCGCGTCCTTCTCTTCACATGGCACCGTGATGACTCCGCCGCTTCCTGGCATCTTGAGGACGTTGTAGCCGTGGTGAGTTACGGCCATGAGCTTGGCCAGCGCTGGGTACCCAAGGATGGCGTTGTATGGCAGGCGAATGTGAGCGACGTCGAAGTCGATGAGCTCGGTGTGGTAGTTGTCGCGTGCCCCGAAGGTGACAGGGAGGCGAACCTGCCCAATCGGGACCGTGGAGCCGTCGGTGATACCGGAGAAAGGCTTGGTTGGCTGAAGCTGGCTGTAGGGCACTTGGAGGTTGTTGAATGTTTCCACGGACAGGACGTTGAGCCCTGCCCCGCCATCGATGAGGGTCTTGGTGACCACCACGTTGCTGATGATTGGGGAACAAAGCATCGGGAGGACTCCGGCTGTAGCCGCACACTTGAGCTGATCTGCTGAGCTGAACGTGATGGCGCACGCCGACCACCTGAGAGGGCGTGTGGCTTCGAGCCTGGGGAGGACTGCGTTCACTTCGCAGGCGAACTACTTGAAGATGCGCTGAGAGGTTGGGGCTTGTGCCCCGCCCAGGATGCAGGCGATCGCGCGCGGCTCCTGGAAGCCCCCAGCCCCCTCGTCCTGGTGGCGGTCCTCGTTTCTCCTTGGCTGCGGTGGCAGCGGTGGGAGGCCTGCGTTGCCTTGCGGGCGCTCCTCGCGAGGCTGATCCCTCCAGTTTCCCTCGTGAGGCTGATCTCTCTAGCCTTCCTCGCGAGGCGGGTCTTGCCAGCGATCCTCGCGAGGTTGATCGCGCCACCCTTGGCGCGGGCCACGGTCTTCTCAGCGTCCTGCGTTCCTTCCTCCTCCTCGGTCGTAGCCCCGGTCACTGCGGTCAGGGCGACGGCCGATCCTTCCTTCTCGCACGGCTCGGAGCTCTTGACATTCGTTGGTGTGTGGGTGTGGAGGTCGTGGTACACACAGTACCGGCTGCCCTTGGAAGGTTCGGGCTGATCTCTACCCCGCTTGGTGTCTGGTTCTGCCGCGAGCACGGCACACCTTGTGCTTCACATCCTTGGCCTTGGGCTTCTTCTCTTCCGGGTCTGCGGCAGGCAGCTCGAGGAGGGAGAGACGCCCTTCCTCGGCCCTGGCGCACTTGGTTGCCAGGTTGAATAGTTCCAAGGAAGTGCACAGGTCTTCATGCATCGCCAGCTCCTCCTTCATCTTGACGTCGCGCACGCCGTCGGAGAAGGCCGAGATGATGGACTCCTCAGTCACCTTGGGAATCTTGAGGCACGCGTTGTTGAAGCGCTGGATGTACTTCTGCAGGGTCTCCCCGGGCTGTTGCTTGATGCGGCGCATGTCGCTCACGGTGGGTGGCCAGTCGCGAGTGCCTTGGAAGTTGGCGATGAAGCGGGTGCACATCTCGTCCCAGGAGGAGATTGTGCCTGGAGCCAGGTTCAGGAGCTAGGTGCGGGCCCCGTCCTTGAGTGCCATGGGGAACCAGTTCGCCATGACCTTCTCGTCTCTGTTGGAAGCTTCGATGCCCAGCTCGTAGAGCTGGAGGAACTCCGCAGGGTCAGCCGTGTCGTCGTAGCGAGGAGGCAAGTCTGGCTTGAACTTGCCGGGCCACGCGACGTTGTGTAGCTCGGCGGTGAAGGCGCGACAGCCTTCTCTGACCACGGGAGGCCTTGGATGACGGGGAACTTGGTCTTGCATGTCCCCAGGCATTGCAGCTGGGAGCGGCGCAGGGTCTTGACGCGCGGGAGCAGGAGCATGGTCGCGACGTGCTGGAGCAGGGAGCGCCCGGGCAGCTTCTTGTGGGCGAGGGACTTCTTGACAGCTCTGCTCTTGCTGCGCTGGCGCCTGACGGAGCGGGTTCCGCCCAGGGGCCTCGCGCCTTGGAGCCATGGCGCCTTCCTGAGGAGGAGGCGGCCGGGGCGCCGCCGGAGCTTCACTGCCCACGCGGGGCAGGGTGCGGTGCAGCGGAACGGACGGCGCAGGAGAGCCCCCTGCGGCGCAGACGAGCTCGGCGACGCGGTCGAGCCATTCTTCGTAGACGTCGTCGACGGGACGGTAGCGCAGGAGCTTGTTCGCCGCGATGAGTGCAGCCCGAGCCTCCATGGGCGCGCGGAGCGCGCGGGATGAAGAACCAGCTGGGGTGAGCGAGGGAGTTGCGGTGCGGTCGTCTTGCCGCACGGACGGATGCTGGGACGATGCTTGATGCTCGTCCACCGCTGGGCCGGTGGCGGCGTTGATGGCAGGTGACGGGGAACGGCGAGGTCGCCTGCCGACAGGGGCCGTCTGGGCGACGCGGAAGCGAGCGCAGCCCGGCGCTCAGCGCGGGCCCGACAAGCGTTAGACATGGGCGTGATGGTCGGAGGAGAACGGGGTGGTGGAAGACGAATCCTGGCGCACCCCCTACCTGGCGCGCCAAATGTCGGATTTCGGGTTCCGGCAGACCCTTGAGGTTTGAACACTGGGGTGCGCGCGGAGATTTCGCCTCCTACATACCTACACCCCCCCGCCTTGCTAGGATCTGAACTAAGGAAAGAACAACGCAAGAGACACAGGGTTTATACTGGTTCGGGCCACCGTTGTGGTGTAATACCCTACACTAGTGTGTGGTGTGGTGGATTGCCTCTTGGGCTGATGATGATGAACAATACAAGGAAGAACAACCTCGCGAGGGTCTGTTCTTGACTGGGGTGATGAACTGCTGGGAGGAGCTCAGTCGCCTTTCTCTCTCTCTCTCTCTCTCTCTCTCTTTGTCCGTCCTCTCTCTCTCTTTCCCTGCCTGCCCCCTTTGCGCTGTGGGTGGCTGGTCCTATTTATAGAGGCCCTGGTCCTCTTCCCAAATATCGAGCGGGAAGGGAGCCAACATTGCCGGGCTAATTTGAAGGGGGACAGCTAGTATCAACTATCCTGACAAAAGTAGTCTTCGCCTGCGCAAAGCTCTGGTGATGACGCCGTCTTGGGCTCCACGGTGACCTCTGTCTTGTAGTCCTCCTGGTCTTGGTCTCGTTGCACCAAAATGGCAACCTTTGCCTGATGCCTCGGTACTTCGCGGCTGCGCTTGCCCCCTTTGCACCAAAGAGGAAGGGAGGACGCTGCGCGGGCTGGCACCCACCTGGCGCCCCCGGTTGTCATGGCTTGCGTCACGGGCACCTCGTGAGGTACCCCGCCTTGATCTCTCCGCCTCCTCGTGAGCCAGCCTGACGAGGCCGTGCCTGAGGAAGCTCCGCGTCGTCCGCCCCGTGAGGCTTGGCCCCTCGCGAGGGTCTTGGGTTTGTGTTGGTGAAGATGGGCCGCGCTGGGCCCCCCTTTGAGCCACGCCGCAAGCCGCAGGCAGGCAAGTCTGGGGACCCCCGTTCCCAGAACACCGACGGTATCAAGCATCCCCATGCTTAATTCCTGCTCGTCCTCGAGTAGGTAAATGATAAAAACAGAATTTTTGATGTGGAGTGCTACTTGGCATGATTTTAATGTAATTCTTCTTATTGTGGTATGAATATTCAGATCCTAAAGATTCAAGACAAAAATTTATATTGACATAAAAATAATAATACTTCAAACATACTAACAAAGCAATTATGTCTTCTCAAAATAACATGGCCAAAGAAATTTCATCCCTACAAAATCATATAGTTTAGTCATGCTCCATTTTCGTCACACAAGAATGCTCTCATCATGCACAACCCCGATGACAAGCCAAGCAATTGTTTAATACTTTAGTAATCTCAAACCTATAAACTTTCACGCAATATATGAGCGCGAGCCATGGACATAGCACTATGGGTGGAATAGAATATAATGAGGGGGGTTATGTGAAGAAGACAAAAAAGGAGAAAGTCTCACATCAACGTGGCTAATCAATGGGCTATGGAGATGCCCACCGATTGATGTTAATGCAAGGAGTAGGGATTGCCATGCAACGGATGCACTAGAGCTACAAATGTATGGAAGCTCAACAAAAGAAACTAAGTGGGTGTGCATCCAACTTGCTTGCTCACGAAGACCTAGGGCACTTGAGGAGGCCCGTTGTTGGAATATACAAGCCAAGTTCTATAATGAAAAATCCCACTAGTATATGAAAGAGACAAAACAAGAGACTCTCTATCATGAAGATTATGGTGCTATTTTGAAGCACAAGTGTGGCAAAGGATAGTAACATTGTCCCTTCTCTCTTTTTCTCTCATTTTTTTGGGCCTTCTCTTTTTCTTTATGGCCTTTCTCTTTTTTTAGACCTTCTTCTTTTTTTGTAATTCCTCACTTGGGACAATGCTCTAGAAAATGATGATCATCACACTTCTCTTTATTTACAACTCAATGATTACAACTCGATACTAGAACAAAATATGACTCCATATGAATGCCTCTGGCGGTGTACCGGGATATGCAATGAACCAAGAGTGACATGTATGAAAGAATTATGAACGGTGGCTTTGCCACAAATACTATGTCAACTACATGATCATGCTAAGCAATATGACAATGATGAATATGTCATGATAAACAGAATGGTGGAAAGTTGCATGGCAATATATCTCGGAATGGCTATGGAAATGCCATAATAGGTAGGTATGGTGACTGTTTTGAGGAAGATATAAGGAGGTTTCTGTGTGAAAGAGCGTATCATATCACGGGGTTTGGATGCACCGATGAAGTTTGCACCAACTCTCAATGTGAGAAAGGCCAATGCACGGTACCGAAGAGGCTAGCAAGGATGGAAGGGTGAGAGTGCGTATAATCCATGGACTCAACATTAGTCATAAAGAACTCACATACTTATTGCAAAAATCTACAAGTCATCAAAAACCTCGGCACTACGCGCATGCTCATAGGAGGATAGATTGGTAGGAAAAGACCATCGCTCGACCCCGACCGCCACTCATAAGGAGGATAATCAAATAACACCTCATGTTTCAAATTTGTTACATAACGTTTACCATACGTGCATGCTACGGGACTTGCAAACTTCAACACAAGCATTTCTCAATTTCACAACTACTCAACTAGCACGGCTTTGATATTATTACCTTCATATCTCATAACAATCATCAAGCATCAAACTTCTCTTAGTATTCAAAACACTCATAAGAAAACTTTACTAATCTTGAATACCTAGCATATTAGGATTTTAAGCAAATTACCATGCTATTTAAGACTCTCAAAATAATCTAAGTGAAGCATGAGAGATCAATAGTTTCTATAAAACAAATCCACCACCGTGCTCTAAAAGATATAAGTGAAGTACTAGAGCAAAACTATATAACTCAAAAGATATAAGCGAAGCACATAGAGTATTCTAACAAATTCCAAATCATGTATGGCTCTCTCAAAAGGTGTGTACAGCAAGGATGATTGTGTTAAACTAAAAAGTAAAGATTCAAATCATACAAGACGCTCCAAGCAAAACACATATCATGTGGCGAATAAAAATATAGCTCCAAGTAAAGTTACCGATAGAAGTAGACGAAAGAGGGGATGCCTTCCGGGGCATCCCCAAGATTTGGCTTTTAGGTGTCCTTAGATTATCTTGGGGGTGCCATGGGCATCCCCAAGCTTAGGCTCTTGCCACTCCTTGTTCCATAATCCATCAAATCTTTACCCAAAACTTGAAAACTTCACAACACAAAACTCAAAGTAGAAAATCTCGTGAGCTCCGTTAGCAAAAGAAAACAAAAGACCACTTCAAGGTACTGTAATGAACTCATTATTTATTTGTATTGGTTTTAAAACTATTGTATTCCAACTTCTCTATGGTTTATAAACTATTTTACTAGCCATAGATTCATCAAAATAAGCAAACAACACACGAAAAACAGAATCTGTCAAAAACAGAACAATCTGTAGTAATCTGTAGCTAGCACAAGATATGCAACCCAAAAAATTCTAAAATAAATTGCTGGACGTGAGGAATTTATCTATTAATCATCTGCAAAAAGAATTACCTAAATAACACTTTCCAAATAAAAATGGCAGCAGTTCTCGTGAGCGCTAAAGTTTCTGTTTTTTACAGCAAGTGTAACAAGACTTTCCTCAATTCTCCCCAACGGTTGTACTTGACACAAACACTAATTAAACACAAAAAACACAACCAAAACAGAGGATAGATAAATTATTTATTACTAAACAGGAGAAAAAAGTAAGGAATAAAAATAAAATTGGGTTGCCTCCCAACAAGCGCTATTGTTTAACGCCCCTAGCTAGGCATAACAAGAAAGGATAGATCTAGGTATTGTCATCTTTGGTAGGTAATCCATAAATGGCTCTCATGATTGATTCATAAGGTAATTTAATTTTCTTTCTAGGAAAGTGTTCCATACATTTCCTTAATGTAAATTGGAATCTAATATTTCCTTCCTTCATATCAATAATTGCACCAATCGTTCTAAGGAAAGGTCTACCAAGAATAATAGGACATGAAGGATTGCAATCTATATCAAGAACAATAAAATCTACGGACACATAATTCCTATTTGCAAAAATAAGAACATCATTAATTCTTCCCATAGGTTTCTTAATAGTGGAATCCGTGAGGTGCAAGTTTAGAGAGCAATCATCAAAATCACGGAAACCTAACAAATCACACAAAGTCTTTGGAATCGTGGAAACACTAGCACCCAAATCACATAAAGCATCAAGGCATCATAAAGTTTTCTAGGGATAGAAACTTCCAATTCAAGTTTTTCTTCATAATATTGCATCAAGGCATCAATGATATGTTTAGTAAACGATTTATTTTGACTATAAGCGTGAGGAGAATTTAGCACAGATTGCAACAAGGAAATACAATCAATCAAAGAGCAATTTTCATAGTTAAATTCCTTGAAATCCATAATAGTGGGTTTAGCAACATCTACGGTTTTAATTTCTTCAATCCCACTTTTATCAATTTTTGCATCAAGATCAAAAAATTCTGAATTCTTGGAACGCCTTCTAGGTAAAGGTGGATCATATTCAGTCCCATCATTATCAAGATTCATATTGAAAAACAAAGATTTATAGGGGACACATCAATAACTTTTAGATCTTCATCTTTATTCTCATAGCAATCCGGTTTAGCGGCCATCCTATTAACTAAGGTAGCCTGCCTATCCGAAATTTCAGCAGTCAATTTCTCAAGACGAGCAATCTGGGATCTTAAACCATCAAATTCTTTAGACATATCATCAAGCTCTTTATTCATAAAACTCATAAAAATTTTCTGTTCCTTAAGCTCGTTTCTGAAGAAACTATTATGTTCAAATTGCAAAACCATAAAACTCCTAACATTGCTTTCGATCTCTTCTAACCTTTTAAGGTGAAGATCACCAAATTTAGGTAGAGCCATAGTGGCAAGCAAGCAAACTAACACACAAGCAAACAAAAAGCAAGTGGGCAAAAAGAGGCAAATAGAGAAAGAGAGGGAGGATAGAGAGAGAGGGCGAATAAAACAGCAAGGGTGAAGTGGGGGAGAGGAAAACGAGAGGCAAATGGCAAATAATGTAATGTGGGAGATAAGGGTATGTGATGGGTACTTGGTATATTGACTTTTGCGTAGACCTCCCCGGCAACGGCGCCAGAAATCCTTCTTGCTACCTCTTGAGCACTCCGTTGGTTTTCCCCGAAGAGGAAGGGATGATGCATCAAAGTAGCGTAAGTATTTCCCTCAGTTTTTGAGAACCAAGGTATCAATCCAGTAGGAGGCTACGCGCGAGTCCCTCGCACCTGCACAAAACAAATAAATCCTCGCAACCAACGCGATAAGGGGTTGTCAATCCCTACACATCCACTTACGAGAGTGAGATCTGATAGATATGATAAGATAATATTTTTGGTATTTTTGTGATAAAGATGCAAAATAAAATAAAAGCAAAGGAAATAACTAAGTAGTAGGAGATTAATATGATGAAGATAGACCCGGGGGCCATAGGTTTCACTAGTGGCTTCTCTCGAGAGCATAAGTATTCTACGGTGGGTGAACAAATTACTGTTGAGCAATTGACATAATTGAGCATAGTTATGTTGGGGAACGTTGCAAAAAACAAAAAAATTCCTACGGTTTCACCAAGATCCATCTATGAGTTCATCTAGCAACGAGTGATCGGATTGCATCTACATACCTTTGTAGATCACGCGCGGAAGCATTCAAAGAACGGGGATGAGGAAGTCGTACTCGACGTGATCCAAATCACCGGAGATCCTAGCGCCGAACGGATGGCACCTCCGTGTTCAACACACGTACGGTCAGCGTGACGTCTCCTCCTTGTTGATCCAGCAAGGGGGAGGAGAGGTTGATGAAGATCCAGCAGCACGACGGCGTGGTGGTGGATGCAGCAGTCACCGCAGCAGGGCTTCGCCGTTCTTCTGCGAGAGGGAGAGGTGTAGCAGGGGAGAGGGAGGCGCCAAGGGTCAAGGGTGCGGCTGCCCCTCCCTTCCCCCCTTTATATAGGCCCCCTAGGGGGTGCGCCGGCCCTAGGAGATGGGATCTCCTAGGGGGGGCGGCGACCAAGGGGTGGAGTGCCCCCAAACCAGGTGGGGCGCCCCCCCACCCTAGGGTTCCCAACCCTTGGCGCATGGGGTGGGCCAAGGGGGGAGCAACAGCCCACTATGGGCTGGTTCCCCTCCCCACTTTAGCCCATGGGGCCCTCCAGGATGGGTGGCCCCACCCGGTGGACCCCCGGGACCCTTCCGGTGGTCCCGGTACAATACCGGTGATCCCCGAAACTCTCCCGATGGCCGAAACTGCACTTCCTATATATAATTCTTCACCTCCGGACCATTCCGGAACTCCTCGTGACGTCCGGGATCTCATTCGGGACTCTGAACAACTTTCGGGTTACTGCATATTCATATCTCTACAACCCTAGCGTCACCGAACCTTAAGTGTGTAGACCCTACGGGTTCGGGAGACATGTAGACATGACCGAGACGGCTCTCCGGTCAATAACCAACAATGGGATCTGGATACCCATGTTGGCTCCCACATGCTCCTCGATGATATCATCGGATGAACCACGATGTCAAGGATTCAAGCAACCCCGTATACAATTCCCTTTGTCAATCGGTATGTTACTTGCCCGAGATTCGATCGTCGGTATCCCAATACCTCATTCAATCTCGTTACCGGCAAGTCACTTTACTCGTACCGTAATGCATGATCCCATGACCAGACACTTGGTCACTTTGAGCTCATTATGATGATGCATTACCGAGTGGGCCCAGAGATACCTCTCCGTCATACGGAGTGACAAATCCCAGTCTTGATCCGTGTCAACCCAACAGACATTTTCGGAGATACCCGTAGTATACCTTTATAGTCACCCAGTTACGTTGTGACGTTTGGTACACCCAAAGCACTCCTACGGTATCCGGGAGTTACACGATCTCATGGTCTAAGGAAAAGACACTTGACATTGGAAACACTCTAGCAAACAAACTATACGATCTTGTGCTATGTTTAGGATTGGGTCTTGTCCATCACATCATTCTCCTAATGATGTGATCTCGTTATCAATGGCATCCAATGTCCATAGTCAGGAAACCATGACTATCTGTTGATCAACGAGCTAGTCAACTAGAGGCTTACTAGGGACATGTTGGTGTCTATGTATTCACACATGTATTACGATTTCCGGATAACACAATTATAGCATGAATAAAAGACAATTATCATGAACAAGGAAATATAATAATAATCCTTTTATTATAGCCTCTAGGGCATATTTCCAACAGTCTCCCACTTGCACTAGAGACAATAATCTAGTTACATTGTGATGAATCGAACACCCATGGAATTATTGTGTTGATCATGTTTTGCTCTATGGAGAGGTTTAGTCAACGGATCTTCTACATTCAGGTCTGTATGTACTTTATAAATATCTATGTCTCCATCTTGAACATTTTCACGAATGGAGTTGAAGGGACGCTTGATGTGCCTGGTCTTCTTGTGAAACCTGGGCTCCTTGGCAAGTGCAATAGCTCCAGTGTTGTCACAGAAGAGTTTGATTGGCCCGACGCATTGGGTATGACTCCTAGGTCGGTGATGAACTCCTTCACCCAAATTGCTTCATGCGCTGCCTCCGAGGCTGCCATGTACTCCGCTTCACATGTAGATCCCGCCACGACGCTCTGCTTGCAACTGCACCAGCTTACTGCCCCACCATTCAAAATATACACGTATCCGGTTTGTGACTTAGAGTCATCCAGATCTGTGTCGAAGCTAGCGTCGACGTAACCCTTTACGACGAGCTCTTCGTCACCTCCATAAACGAGAAACATTTCCTTAGTCCTTTTCAGGTACTTCAGGATATTCTTGACCGCTGTCTAGTGTTCCTTGCCGGGATTGCTTTGGTACCTACCTACCAAACTTACGGCAAGGTTTACATCAGGTCTGGTACACAGCATGGCATACATAATAGAACCTATGGCTGAGGCATAGGGGATGACACTCATCTCTTCTATATCTTCTTCCGCGGTCGGACATTGAGCTGAGCTCAATTTCACACCTTGCAACACAGGCAAGAACCCCTTCTTAGACTGATCCATATTGAACTTCTTCAATATCTTATCAAGGTATGTGCTTTGTGAAAGACCTATGAGGCGTCTTGATCTATCTCTATAGATCTTGATGCCTAATATATAAGCAGCTTCTCCAAGGTCCTTCATTGAAAAACTCTTATTCAAGTAGGCCTTAATGCTGTCCAAAAGCTCTATATCATTTCCCATCAAAAGTATGTCATCTACATATAATATGAGAAATGCTAAAGAGCTCCCACTCACTTTCTTGTAAACGCAGGCTTCTCCATAAGTCTGCATAAACCCAAACGCTTTGATCATCTCATCAAAGCGAATGTTCCAACTCCGAGATGCTTGCACCAGCCCATAAATCGAGCATTGGAGCTTGCACACCTTGTCAGCATTCTTAGGATCGACAAAACCTTCCGGCTGCATCATATACAATTCTTCCTTAAGGAAACCATTAAGGAATGCCGTTTTGACGTCCATTTGCCATGTCTCATAATCATAGTATGCGGCAATTGCTAACATAATTCGGACGGACTTCAGCTTCGCTACGGGAGAGAAAGTCTCATCGTAGTCAACCCCTTGAACTTGCTGATAACCCTTAGCGACAAGTTGAGCTTTATAGATGGTAACATTACCATCCGCGTCCGTCTTCTTCTTAAAGATCCATTTGTTTTCTATCGCTCGCCGATCATCGGCAAGTCTGTCAAAGTCCATACTTTGTTCTCATACATGGATCCTATCTCGGATTGCATGGCTTCAAGCCATTTGTTGGAATCTGGGCCCGCCATCGCTTCTTCATAGTTCGAAGGTTCACCATTGTCTAACAACATGATTTCCAAGACAGGGTTGCCGTACCACTCTGGTGCAGAACGTGTCCTTGTGGACCTACGAAGTTCAGTAGAAACTTGATCTGAAGTTTCATGATCATCATCATTAACTTCCTCTCTAGTCGGTACAGGCACCTCAGGAACATTTTCTTGAGTTGCGCCATTTTCCGGTTCAAGAGGTAATACTTCATCAAGTTATACTTTCCCCCCACTTACTTCTTTCGAGGGAAACTCCTTCTCTAGAAAGGATCCATTCTTGGCAACAAAGATCTTGCCTTCGGATCTGAGGTAGATGGTATACCCAATAGTTTCTTTAGGATATCCTATGAAGACGCATTTTTCCGACTTGGGTTCGAGCTTTTTAGGTTGAAGTCTCTTGACATAAGCATCGCATCCCCAAACTTTTAGAAACGACAGCTTAGGCTTCTTCCCAAACCATAATTCATACGGTGTCGTCTCAATGGATTTCGACGGAGCCCTATTTAAAGTGAATGCGGCAGTCTCTAAAGCATAGCCCCAAAATGATAGCGGTAAGTCGGTAAGAGACATCATAGATTGCACCATATCTAATAGAGTGCGATTACGACGTTCGGACACACCATTACGCTGAGGTGTTCCAGGCGGCGTGAGTTGTGAAACTATTCCACATTTTCTTAAGTGTGTGCCAAATTCGTGACTCAAGTATTCTCCCCCACGATCTGATCGCAAGAACTTGATTTTCCTGTCACGTTGATTCTCAACCTCACTCTGAAATTCCTTGAACCTTTCAAAGGTCTCAGACTTGTGTTTCATTAAGTAGACATACCCATATCTACTCAAGTCATTAGTGAGGGTGAGAACATAACGATAACCACCGCGAGCCTCAACACTCATTGGACCGCACACATCAGTATGTATGATTTCCAATAAGTTGGTTGCTCGCTCCATTGTTCCTGAGAACGGAGTCTTGGTCATTTTACCCATGAGGCATGGTTCGCACGTGTCAAATGATTCGTAATCAAGAGACTCTAAAAGTCCATCTGCATGGAGCTTCTTCATGCGTTTGACACCTATGTGACCAAGGCGGCAGTGCCACAAGTATGTGGGACTATCATTATCAACCTTACATCTTTTGGTACTCACACTATAAATATGTGTAGCATTACGCTTGAGATTCATTAAGAATAAACCATTCACCATCGTTGCATGACCATAAAACATATCTCTCATATAAATAGAACAACCATTATTCTCGGATTTAAATGAGTAGCCATCTCGTATTAAACGAGATCCTGATACAATGTTCATGCTCAAACTTGGCACTAAATAACAATTATTGAGGTTCAAAACTAATCCCGTATGTAAATGTAGAGGTAGCGTGCCGACCGCGATCACATCGACCTTGGAACCATTCCCGACGCACATCGTCACCTCATCCTTCGCCCATCTCCGCTTATTCCGCAGCTCCTGCTTTGAGTTACAAATGTGAGCAACTGCACCGGTATCAAATACCCAGGAGCTACTACGAGTACTGGTAAGGTACACATCAATTACATGTATATCACATATACCTTTCGTTTTGCCGGCCTTCTTGTCCGCTAAGTATTTGGGGCAGTTCCGCTTCCAGTGACCACTCTCCTTGCAATAAAAGCACTCAGTCTCGGGCTTGGGATCATTCTTTGGCTTCTTCCTGGCAGCTTGCTTGCCGGGCGCGGCAACTCCCTTGCCGTCCTTCTTGAAGTTCTTCTTACCCTTGCCTTTCTTGAACTTAGTGGTTTTATTCACCATCAACACTTGATGTTCCTTTTTGACTTCTACCTCTGCTGATTTCAGCATTGCAAATACTTCAGGAATGGTCTTTTCCATCCCCTGCATATTGAAGTTCATCACAAAGCTCTTGTAGCTCGGTGGAAGCGACTGAAGGATTCTGTCAATGACCACGTCATCCGGGAGATTAACTCCCAGCTGAGTCAAGCGGTTATGCAACCCAGACATTTTAAGTATGTGCTCACTGACAGAACTATTTTCCTCCATCTTACAGCTGAAGAACTTGTCGGAGACTTCATATCTCTCGACCCGGGCATGAGCTTGAAAAACCATTTTCAGCTCTTCGAACATCTCATATGCTCCGTGTCTCTCAAAACGCTTTTGGAGCCCCAGTTCTAAGCTGTAAAGCATGCCGCACTGAACGAGGGAGTAATCATCAGCACGTGTCTGCCAAGCGTTCATAACGTCTTGGTTCTGTGGGACGGGTGCATCACCTAGTGGTGCTTCTAGGACATAATCTTTCTTGGCAGCTATGAGGATGATCCTCAGGTTCCGGACCCAGTCCGTATAGTTGCTGCCATCGTCTTTCAGCTTGGTTTTCTCTAGGAACGCGTTGAAGTTGAGGACAACGTGGGCCATTTGATCTACAAGACATATTGTAAAGATTTTAGACTAAGTTCATAATAATTAAGTTCATCTATTTAATGAACTCCCACTCAGATAGACATCCCTCCAATCAACTCTCAACTAAATTTTCTCTAGGAACATATCTAAAACAGTAGAACTATAGCGCAAGCTACGACATAATTTGCAAAGACCTTTTGACTATGTTCATGATAATTAAGTTCATCTAATCAAATTATTTAATGAACTCCCACTTAGATAGACATCCCTCTAGTCATCTAAGTGATACATGATCCGAGTCAACTAGGCCGTGTCCGATCATCACGTGAGACGGACTAGTCAACATCGGTGAACATCTTCATGTTGATCGTATCTTCTATACGACTCATGCTTGACCTTTCGGTCTTTTGTGTTCCGAGGCCATGTCTGTACATGCTAGGCTCGTCAAGTCAACCTAAGTGTTTGCATGTGTAAATCTGTCTTACACCCGTTGTATGTGAACATTGGAATCTATCACACCCGATCATCACGTGGTGCTTTGAAACAACGAACTGTCGCAACTGCGCACAGTTAGGGGGAACACTTTCTTGAAATTATTATGAGGGATCATCTTATTTACTACCGTCGTTCTAAGTAAACAAGATGCAAAAACATGATAAACATCACATGCAATCAAATAATAATAGTGACATGATATGGCCAATATCACATAGCTCCTTTGATCTCCATCTTGGGGCTCCATGATCATCTTGTCACCGGCATGACACCATGATCTCCATCATCATGATCTCCATCATCGTGTCTCCATGAAGTTGCTCGTCAACTATTACTTCTACTACTATGGCTAACATGTTTAGCAATAAAGTAAAGTAATTTACATGGCGTTTCTCAATGACACGCAGGTCATACAAAAAATAAAGACAACTCCTATGGCTCCTGCCGGTTGTCATATTCATCGACATGCAAGTCGTGATTCCTATTACAATAGCATGAACATCTCATACATCACATATATATCATTCATCACAACTTCGGCCATATCACATCACAAAACACTTGCTGCAAAAACAAGTTAGACGTCCTCTAATTGTTGTTGCAAGTTTTACGTGGCTGCAATAGGGTTCTAGCAAGAACGTTTTCTTACCTACGTGAAAGCCACAACGTGATTTGTCAACTTCTATTTACCCTTCATACGGACCCTTTTCATCGAATCCGCTCCAACTAAAGTGGGAGAGACAGACACCCGCCAGCCACCTTATGCAACTAGTGCATGTCAGTCGGTGGAACCGGTCTCACGTAAGCGTACGTGTAAGGTTGGTCCGGGCCGCTTCATCCCACAATACTGCTGAAGCAAAATAAGACTAGTAGCGGCAAGAAAGTTGACAACATCTATGCCCACAACAAATTGTGTTCTACTCGTGCAAAAAGAACTACGCATAGACCTAGCTCATGATGCCACTGTTGGGGAACGTTGTAGAAAACAAAAAAATTCCTACGGTTTCACCAAGATCCATCTATGAGTTCATCTAGCAATGAGTGATTGGATTGCATCTACATACCTTTGTAGATCACGCGTGGAAGCGTTCAAAGAACGGGGATGAGGAAGTCGTACTCGACGTGATCCAAATCACCGGAGATCCTAGTGCCGAACGGACGGCACCTCCGTGTTCAACACACGTACGGTCAGCGTGATGTCTCCTCCTTCCTGATCCAGCAAGGGGGGAGGATAGGTTGATGAAGATCCAGCAGCACGACGGCGTGGTGGTGGATGCAGCAGTCACCGCAGCAGGGCTTCGCCGTTCTTCTGCGAGAGGGAGAGGTGTAGCAGGGGAGAGGGAGGCGCCAAGGGTCAAGGGTGCGGCTGCCCCTCCCTTCCCCCCCTTTATATAGGCCCCCTAGGTGGTGCGCCGGCCCTAGGAGATGGGATCTCCTAGGGGGGCGGCGGCCAAGGGGTGGAGTGCCCCCAAACCAGGTGGGGCGCCCCCCACCCTAGGGTTCCCAACCCTAGGCGCATGGGGTGGGCCAAGGGGGGAGCACCAGCCCACTATGGGCTCGTTCCCCTCTCCACTTTAGCCCATGGGGCCCTCCGGGATGGGTGGCCCCACCCGGTGGACCCCCGGGACCCTTCCGGTGGTCCTGGTACAATACCGGTGATCCCCGAAACTCTCCCGATGGCCGAAACTGCACTTCCTATATATAATTCTTCACCTCCGGACCATTCCGGAACTCCTCGTGACGTCCGGGATCTCATCCGGGACTCCGAACAACTTTCGGGTTACTGCATATTCATATCTCTACAACCCTAGCGTCACCGAACCTTAAGTGTGTAGATCCTACGGGTTCGGGAGACATGTAGACATGACCGAGACGGCTCTCCGGTCAATAACCAACAGCGGGATCTGGATACCCATGTTGGCTCCCACATGCTCCTCGATGATCTCATCGGATGAACCACGATGTCGAGGATTCAAGCAACCCCGTATACAATTCCCTTTGTCAATCGGATGGGTGGCCCCGTATACGAGATTCGATCGTCGGTATCCCAATACCTCGTTCAATCTCGTTATCGGCAAGTCACTTTACTGTTACCGTAATGCATGATCCCGTGACCAGACACTTGGTCACTTTGAGCTCATTATGATGATGCATTACCGAGTGGGCCCAGAGATACCTCTCCGTCATACGGAGTGACAAATCCCAGTCTTGATCCGTGTCAACCCAACAGACACTTTCAGAGATACCCGTAGTATACCTTTATAGTCACCCAGTTACGTTGTGACGTTTGGTACACCCAAAGCACTCCTACGGTATCCGGGAGTTACACGATCTCATGGTCTAAGGAAAAGATACTTGACATTGGAAAAACTCTAGCAAATGAACTATACGATCTTGTGCTATGTTTAGGATTGGGTCTTGTCCATCACATCATTCTCCTAATGATGTGATCTCGTTATCAATGACATCCAATGTCCATAGTCAGGAAACCATGACTATCTGTTGATCAACGAGCTAATCAACTAGAGGCTTACTAGGGACATGTTGGTGTCTGTGTATTCACACATGTATTACGATTTCCGGATAACACAATTATAGCATGAATAAAAGACAATTATCATGAACAAGGAAATATAATAATAATCCTTTTATTATAGCCTCTAGGGCATATTTCCAACAAGTTATGAGAATATCTAGGCATGATCATGTATATAGGCATCACGTCCGAGACAAGTAGACCGACTCCTGCCTGCATCTACTACTATTACTCCACTCATCGACCGCTATCCAGCATGCATCTAGAGTATTAAGTTAATGAAAACAGAGTAACGCCTTAAGCAAGATGACATGATGTAGAGGGACAAACTCATGCAATATGATGAAAACCCCATCTTGTTATCCTCGATGGCAACAATACAATACATGCCTTGCTGCCCCTACTGTCACTTGGAAAGGACACCGCAAGATTGAACCCAAAGCTAAGCACTTCTCCCATTGCAAGAAAGATCAATCTAGTAGGCCAAAACAAACTGATAATTCGAAGGGACTTGTAAAGATAACCAATCATACATAAAAGAATTCAGAGAAGATTCAAATATTGTTCATAGATAGACTTGATCATAAACCCACAATTCATCGGTCTCAACAAACACACCGCAAAAAGAAGATTACATCGAATAGTTCTCCACAAGAGAGGGGGAGAACATTGTATTGAGATCCAAAAAGAGAGAAGAAGCCATCTAGCTACTAACTATGGACTCGTAGGTCTGAGGTGAACTACTCACACTTCATCAGAGGGGCTATGGTGTTGATGTAGAAGTCCTCCGTGATCGATGCCCCCTCCAGCGGAGCTCCGGAACAGGCCCCAAGATGGGATCTTGTGGATACAGAAAGTTGCGACGGTGGAATTAGGGTTTTGGCTCCGTATCTGATCGTTTGGGGGGAACGTAGGTATATATAGGAGGAAGGAGTACGCCGGTGGAGGAATAGGGGGCCCACGAGGGTGGAGGGCGCGCCTGGGGGGGGGGGGGGGGTAGGCGCGCCCCTACCTCGTGGCCTCCTCTTTTGTGTGTTGACGTAGGGTCCAAGTCTCCTGGGTCTTGTTCGTTGAGAAAATCACGTTCCCAAAGGTTTCATTCCGTTTGGACTCCGTTTGATATTCTTTTTCTTCGAAACCCCAAAACAGGCAAACAACAGCAATTCTGGGCTGGGCCTCCGGTTAATAGGTTAGTCCCAAAAATAATATAAAAGTGGATAATAAAGCCGAGTAATGTCCAAAATAGTAGATAATATAGCATGGAGCAATCAAAAATTATAGATACGTTGGAGACGTATCAGCTGCTGATGAGAATGACATTTTGACTGCCCCATTTTCAGAGAAGGAGGTGTTTGAAGCTATTTCTCAGATGAAAAATAATAAGGCTCCAGGGCCGGATGAATTTCCGGCGGAGTTTTATAAAAAGTGGTGGCATATTATTAAGAGGGATTTGTTACCGATATTCCATGATTTATTCTCTGGGCAGTTTCAGTTATTTCACCTGAATTTTGGAATGATAACCCTGCTTCCTAAGAAAACAGAGGCTGTGAGGATTGAGTAGTTCAGGCCGACATGTCTTCTTAATGTTAGTGTCACATTTTTTACCAAGGTTTGGACTAATAGGCTCACGCAGATTGTGCATTATGTGGTGCAGCACTCCCAAAATGCTTTCATGCCGGACAAAACACATCCTAGAAGGGGTTGTGGTCCTTCATGAAACGCTCCACGAAATTCATTCGAAAAAACTAGATGGTGTGGTTTTTAAGGTGGATTTCAAGAAGGCGTACGATAAAGTTAAATGGCCCTTTCTTCAACAAGCCTTACGCATGAAAGGTTTCGATGAAGCCTGGCAACGCCAGGTAGAGTCTTTCACACAAAAAGGGAGTGTTGGAATTAAAGTGAATGGCGACATAGGTCATTATTTCCAAACACATAAGGGCCTAAGACAAGGTGACCCGATGTCTCCCATTTTGTTCAACATTGTAGTGGATATGTTGGCAATTCTAATAGGAAGGGCTAAGGAGGCTGGTCAGGTGGGTGGTTTAGTGCCTCACCTAGTGGACGGAGGTGTCTCTATCCTACAGTACGCCGATGATACGATCATCTTTATGGAGCATGACGTAGTGAAAGCGATAAATATGAAGCTGGTGTTATGCTTATTTGAACAATTGACCGGGTTAAAGTTTAACTTTCATAAAAGCGAATTGTTCTGTTTTGGAAGAGCCAATGACGAACAAGAGGCTTATAAGCAATTGTTTGGGTGCGAATTTGGGGCTTTACCTTTTACGTATTTAGGTATACCAATTCACCATCGTAAGCTGACAAATAGAGAATGAAAGTGCATTGATGATCGCTTTGAGAAGAAACCGAGTTGCTGGAAGGGCAAGCTCATGTCATACGGAGGCTGATTAATTCTCATTAATTCGGTTCTCACGAGTATGCCTATGTTTCTCTTGTCTTTTTTCGAGGTTCCAGTTGGAGTAAGGAAAAGGCTGGACTTCTACCGATCCCGCTTCTTCTGGCAGAGTGATGAGCTAAAAAGAAACTACAGACTCGCCAAATGGGATATCATTTGTCGACCAAAAGACCAAGGGGGTCTTGGTATTGAAAATCTTGAAGTCAAGAATAGATGTCTTCTCAGCAAGTGGCTGTATAAGTTATCTGTTGAGACTGAGGCCACTTGGGCGCAGATTCTCCGTAGTAAGTATCTTCAGTCCAAAACATTGTCCCAGGTGACAGCGAGGCCGATGGACTCGCCATTTTGGAAAGGGCTCATGAGAGTTAAAACAGCCTTTTTCAATAGGACAAAGTTCATTATCGGAAATGGCGCCAACACGCGGTTCTGGGAGGATACTTGGCTAGGAGAGACACCCCTCGCGCTTCAATACCCGTCTCTTTATAGTATTGCTCAACGACACGATGCTTACGTTGCAACAGTACTTCAGTCGACCCCCCTTAATATTCAATTCAGACGGACGCTAGTCGGAAATCGTTGGGAAGCGTGGCTCCATTTAGTGTGTAGACTGATGGAGGTTCAGCTGTCTCAACAGCCTGATAAGTTACACTGGAAGCTTACTAGGACTGGGGAGTTTACAGTTAAATCAATGTATCTTGATGTCATCAATTCTAGCTCCATTCCTAATTCCAAATATGTTTGGAAAGTCAAGGTTCCGTTGAAAATTAAAGTATTTATGTGGTTTGTGCATAAACAAGTCATCTTAACTAAGGACAATCTGGTAAAGCGTAACTGGAAAGGACCTACTAGGTGTGGCTTCTGTGATCGGGGTGAAACTATCAAACACCTCTTTCTGGATTGTCCGTTGGCCAAGGTTCTATGGAGGACGGTGCACATAGCATTTAACATTACTCCTCTGAGCTCTGTCATCTCGTTATTCGAAACGTGGCTTAATGGGATAGAGGCCCAAACAGCGAGCCACATTCGCGTAGGAGTATGTGCTTTATTGTGGGCAGTCTGGAACTACAGAAATGATTTGGTATTTAACAGAACATCAACTATTCATTTTTTGCAGGTTATCTTTAGGGCCACTGCGTTCATCCGTATGTGGTCGCTACTCACTTCGACGAAGGCCAGGGAGCGTTTGGTTACTGGATCTGTCCGGTGGGAGATGGTAGCATGGGATATCTTCAACCGGTTTGGATGGCGGTCATGTAATAGGATAAGCAATTAGTTTTCCTATCTTTCTTGTGCCAGCCGGTTGTGGCTTTTTGTGGCCTGCTTTTTTGGCTCTTTGTGAGCTTTTCTGTACTTGTTTCGCGACTTTAAGACCTTGTTGAACCTATTTGCTTTTATAAAGGTGGCCGTATGCATCGTTCTGATGCAGAGACCGGGGAGTCTCCCCTTTTCGAAAAAAATGTCTCTTATTTCTATCTTTTGTTCCTCTTGATGCAGAGCTGTATTTTTGAAAAGATAATATGCAGAAGAGAAGATGTTCTTATGTACTCCCTCCTCCGTCTCAAAATGTATAATGTCAAAAATGATCTTACATTTTGGGATGGATACTCTATAAAACAACACGGATGCTGTTAGTACATTTGCGCGGATTACTTTACTACTCGATTCATATTAATTGACATTGAAACGAATGTATTAGATTTGAGTACTAGATACATCTATTTAAGCGATAACTAATATGAACTGAATGGATGTTGTTGGCACATTTGCGCGGATTACTTTACTACTCGATTCATATTAATTGGCATTGAAACGAATGTATTAGATTTGAGTACTAGATACATCTATTTAAGCGACAACTAATATGAACTGAATGGATGCTGTTGGCACATTTGCGCGGATTACTTTACTATTTCCCCCTATCCATATTAATTGTAGCTGAAGCGAATGTATATATATGTATTTCAGTAATAAATACATCCATTTGAGCAACAACTAATATGAATTGAAGGAAGTAATTTTTTTAGAAAGGATTACTATACTAGTAATTCCAACCATAAAACCTTAGCTACCGCCCAAATTAATCTTCCATATCTAAATAGCTAGCTCCCACTAATCTATTTCTCTTAACATGCAAAGTATGCCACCTCATCACACAACATGCATGGAGAAAAGCCCACCCCCACTAACACTAATTTCCTCAACATACAAGCATGTCATCTCATCACACAACACACATGGAAAAAGGCCCATCCCAACTAATATATTTCTCTAAACATGTAAGCGTGCCGCATCATCATGCAACATGCATGAGAAGAGACTCACCTCAACATGCAAATATGCATAAGAATTTCCACTTTATTATGATATTTATATTTAATAAAAGAATTGCAGGAGGACGGAGGGAGTATTATACAACTATATACAATAATCAAACAGAATAAGTCATATGTATTTTTAATTCTAGCTCTTATATTACCATTACTTCAAACATCCATCTTTCATACAAGGAATCTCATTGAAATATGTTGTAAACTATGCCGCAACAACGTGCGGGTATCATCTAGGAGTAGTTACAGTTAGGCCCGCCCGACCTCCACTAAATCCAACCCTTCAACCTAACTCCGGAGAAGGGAAATGCCTCCATGTATAGTTGGTGTTAAAACAATGTGGTGGGAGAGCCGGACCAAGTTCCTGCAGGGGATGATCGACGATCAACAGAAGGAGGTGGAGGGGGCGAGGGGGGACGGAGGAGGACGATGATCGGGGCACTGCTCTCCACCCGAGGTGATGCTGAGAGCGCGCGAGGAGATAGATGCGTGCATAGGAGAACCATCACGGCTTCTCGAGGCGACCGATCTCCCAAACCTGGCTTACCTCCGATGCATCATCATGGAGACCCTCCGGCTGTACCCGCCGGCGCCGCTACTCGTCCCCTACGAGTCACGTCGGCGGGTTCTACATTCCCCAGGGGACGATGCTCCTCGTTACATGTTTGATATCCACATGGATCCTCAACAATGGCATGAACCATCAAGCTTCGTTCCTGAGAGGTAGTGGTGCTAGATTAGCATGGCAAATGTGGTGATGCTCAATTAACTTGTATCTGCATACATATTTTGGCAGGTTTGAGGATGGGAGAAATGGAGATAAGATGGTGATCCTGTTTGGCATGGGTAGACGACGATGACCGGCCGAGCAATTGGGCATGCAAGGCCTTGCTCTTGGGACGATGATTCAGTGCTTCGACTGCGAGAGGGTGGAACAAGACCTTGTTGACATGACTGAGGGGTCTAATCAAACCATGCCAAAGCACTTACCTTTGGAGGCTTTCTATGAGCCTTGAGCTTCTATGGTTCATCTTTTCGGGATAGAGTAATTGTTGTTGTGTAATATATACATGGTTGTTTCATTCTACTACATAGTACTCCCGTGCGTTGGTGCAAGAATTTATAGCAATAAACTTATCAGGAATAAAATTGTAATATATGAAGAATAATATATTTTCATGTTCTCGTTCTATGTCATTGGTAGCGGACCTAGCATTAAATGGAGAATGGTTGTATTTTAGGCTGCTCGTAGTGGGTAGTATCATAACTTAGTATTATGCATATGAGGCCCCTCCCAATGCTTCACCTTGTACAGGTGCTAAGCATGCCATGTAGGCAAAAAATCTGATGTGGCAAGACAATTAAGAGGAGATTGATTGATTTGATGACCCCGGAAGAACAAATGCCAAGCACGTGAACCTAGGCAAAACATTTAAATGAAGCAAGCTCACCAATGCATGAAAGAGTTTAGTAGCTAAATCATTAAATGAAGGGAGCTTAGCAACAACAAGTTAAGCACCTATGCATTGGGGACTCTATTTGCTAAAGTATTTAATGCGCTTAGCACCTCATCTAATCACATGTCCATTGGAAGAGGTCTGATACTATTGTATTCTAATGCATGGTATCATATAGCAGTATCACAGATGACCTTATTTATTACCATGCATTTTTTCCGACCTACAGAGGATTACAATTTCTAAATCAGAGAGAGAATCTGGGAGTATTTATTTCTGATGGACAAATGCATAAAAAGCTACTCTCGTTTTTACGTATGCAACAGCTAGCAGCTAATACATATGAAGTCCCCTTTCATATGTAGTAGCAGTCATCTTTATTTTCACCTATTCATCGAGACTTGATCGGCATATCAAGTCTTCCTTCACATGGACTTTGGTACCATTGGCAGGATGATTAGCTACCCAAGCATGTGGAATGACGTAAATCTATGCAATTTCATACAACTAGACATACATACATACATACATACATACATACATACATATCAACACAGTAGTTTACAGAACGTGACAGTCTAGCTTTTTTGTCAGTTCCCAACACACTTAATCATTATCGTAGCCATAGGTCAAGTCAAGCATGTCTTGAAGACTTGAAATAAAGAAAGAAATGAGTGCAGCTTAAACCCGAAGACTCTGATCAATCGGCATACCAAGTGTCATCAGATGATTGGAAGTTTCTCGCAAAATAAAAAAAATAAAAAATAGAGCATCTCTCTTCACGAACAAGCAACTGGCAATGTATATTCTCTAGCTTTTATAGTCATACCCAAGGGGCATTGCACCAGATCTATTTAATTATCCGAGGCCTAGTGCACACGGCAAAGGCAGCAATACTCATGGCAGATCCTGCCGGCAAATTAATTTCAGTAAACCGCAGATTTGCCGAGAGCATATCATCGGGCCCTACTGCAAAGTTATGCCGAGAGCCGAATTTAAGTTCATGACAAACAAAACGTGGAGACGGGTGGGAGACGGTGACGGCGACTTTGACAGGTGGGTCCACGTGTTATTAGATATTTGACATAAGCAAAAATAATCTCTCGGTAAACCGTTGGGAACCGCCGCCGTTGACCTTGGCCACCATCTTCGGGTTAGGCTGGTGCTTGGCGAAATTGGCAGGGTTGCTAATCACTCCTTGTTGATGTGCTATGCTCACAACCCTGCCAGCTTTGCAAGCACACCAACACAAAGGGGGCTGGTGCTTGGCGAAGTTGGCAGGGTTGCTTGTGTGTTGCAGTGATCAAGGCAGGGTTTTCTCTAATACACATCCGCTCTCATCATGGCAATGTGGGTTAGTCATTTGTTTCCCAATTGCCCCATAGATTCACGGGCTTGGTAATTTGTCTCCTAACTTGGCCCAGGATCATAATTTCACCATGGATTCAGCGACACGAGTGTGACTAGCATTGACGACCACGACGACGAAGCCGAAAAAGACATCACGCAAGAGCGCGCGTTAGGGTTGCAAACTTGCGATACGTGCTTTGATTCTTACAATTATGAGTAATGCTAGATGCACAGAGGGAAGGATTACGGGACTCACGGACTTGCAAACGTGGGAGATTGGGATTGGAGAAGAGGGAAGGATAGGCCTCACCCCGGCTGAAAATCAGAGGAAAGAGAGATTAATTAGAGAGAGAAATCCGTAAAGCACCGTAATAATCCGTGCGTCTAGGATTACCATGCAATTATTTCCCGTACGTG
Source organism: Triticum urartu (assembly GCF_056163025.1). Lineage (NCBI taxonomy): Eukaryota > Viridiplantae > Streptophyta > Magnoliopsida > Poales > Poaceae > Triticum > Triticum urartu. The sequence goes on from NC_141878.1 coordinate 524,684,624, forward strand.
GCAAATACTAGAACTAAGATGGTACTATATGTGATCACGGGAGGGAGCATAACCATGCACCATGATTCATAATCTCACTCATACAAAAAATATACTTACATGACGAATCATCACAGGAGAAACAAACATATGTAAGGATCGCGATCAACCGACGGCCAAAAACATGACACACGATATGGTCATATGGATGATTAAACGGAGAAAACCGCATACATGCATGCAGGCGTCTAGCGCAGGGACACCAACGGCTAGCACCGGCCGGGGCCGGCGACGGGCGTCGGGGCTGGGGCCGAGGACGGCGCCGGCTTGTTGGAGGCGAGGAAAAGGATGGACATGGCGGCCACGGCCAGCACGGCAGCGGCGGCGAGATGGGAAGCCATCACGTACGTCGGAGCAGGAGGACCTCGGTGGGTTGCTCTGTGAGAAGTAGAAAAGGAGGAGGTCGGAAATGGATGGATGTTGATCGGGCGTCCGGATTTTATATAAAGAGGGAGGGTAGAACGGCCGGCAGAACGCCACATGCTGTGCTACACCTTAGGCACACATGCCACGACGATACACCTAGACACCCACGCCATGAAACATCTCCGGCAAGTACGATGGTTCTTAGGTAGCCACGATCTTATATAAAAGAAAACGTTGGGTAGGCAGAGTGCAAGTTGGCTTTGGATATCACTCCACACGGATAGTTTCTTCTCCCCTTACCACATCGTTTTATCTCTATTTTAATGGAACAGTTGATAGTCTCGCTTTCAGGGTTTTTCGTCCCATCTTTTATGATTTTTTTTACCTCCTTTCACCTTCGCTGATTTTTTTCATAGATTTTTTTCGTCCCCTTCCCCACTCCATCGGTTTATTTTCGTGTCACCCTCTCACACAACAAAAGAAATCTGAACAGATCAGAACTTTTCATACTGACGTAAGTTATTTAGTAATGTAGAATCAATCACGAACAATCTCTCTAAAGATCAAATCTAAATTAATTAACCTTACCTTAAATCACTCAATCACATTAATTAAAAAACAAATATTTGATTTTCAGAAAAATCGCTCAATCACATTAACTTTACCTTAACTCACGGATGGTAATCAATCTCCAAACAAAAGAAACAATACATCGAGGGAGCAGTAAATAAACTCCCTTTCTTATGACATGTATATGATTTTCCCTTCTCTCTCCGTTGTCGAGCGTTCTAGATTCTCGAGGGCGATGCTTGGGCTGCGTCATAGGGTCGCGACGGTGCCGGAAGACGAGGACGGCGAGGCCGGGTGCCGCGGCACCGCGTTGGCCGCGGCCGGTGAAGGGGGCGAAGAAGGGCGGCTTCCCTGGCCGTGGCCGTGGCCCCTGGGAGTTGGTGCGGTGGAAGCGGCACTTGAAGGACCCGGCGGGGGTGGCCGGCGCGCAAACGCACATGGAAGCGGGCCCGTGGCCCGCGCCGAACGGCGCCGACGCCGACCCGGACTACCTCCTCCGCGTATTCTTGGAGTTGTGGTTGGTCGATTTACATGAAATTAATTCCCTCAGTTGTGGTGGCAAATATAATACACATAATCCATATTGTTATGCACTAATGTATGTGTGAAATAGATGGATTATGGTCCCGTACCCAATAAGATGAAAATGTGTGTGTGTGTGTAGAAAGAGAGAAAGGGAGAGGGGGAGAGAGAGTGAGGAAGAGGGAGGGAGAGTGTGTGTGTGAGGATTTGATGGTAAAAAAGGTCGCCAATGTCACTTGATATGTATGAAAATATTAATATTAAACTCTTAAAATTAATGTGGCCCCGCTGCAACGCACAGGCGTTCTTCTAGTCAAATGTAACTTATCGGTAACCGCCGAGGCTTTACTCGTGATTACACTCTGAAAGGATCGATATGGTTGACTAGAGGGGGATGAATAGCAACTAACAACTTTTAGCTTTTCTTTAATAATTTAAACTTTGCATCAAAGTAGGTTGTCTAGATATGCAACTAGGTGAGCTACCTATATGATGCAACAAGGATAGGAACACAAGCAAGCAAGAGATATAACACAAATAAGCTGGCACAATTAAAGGCATGAGATAACCAAGAGTGGAGTCGGTGGAGACGAGGATGTGTTACCGAAGTTCCTTCCCTTTGAGGGGAAGTACGTCTCCGTTGGAGCGGTGTGGAGGCACAATGCTCCCCAAAAAGCCACTAGGGCCACCGTATTCTCCTCACGCCCTCACACAATGCGAGATGCCATGATTCCACTATTGGTGCCCTTGGAGGCGGCGACCGAACCTTTACAAACAAGGTTGGGGCAATCTCCACAACTCAATTGGAGGCTCCCAACGACACCACGAAGCTTCACCACAATGGACTATGGCTCCGCGGTGACCTGAACCGTCTAGGATGCTCAAACACCCAAGAGTAAGAAGATCCGCAAGGGATTAGTGGGGGGAATCAAATTTCTCTTGGTGGAAGTGTAGATCGGGGCCTTCTCAACCACTCCCGAGCAAATCAACAAGTTTGATTGGCTAGGGAGTGAGATCGGGCGAAAATGGAGCTTAGAGCAACAATGGAGTTTAGGGCTGGAAGAGATAGTCAACTCGAGGAAGAAGACACCCCTTTTATAGCTTAGGACAAAGATTCAACCGTTATCCACCAACCAGCCCGCGACCAGCGGTACTACCGCTCTAGACCAGCGGTACTACCGCTCTAGACCAGCGGTACTACCGCAGGTCCACGCGGTACTTTCGCTTGCTGCCAAGCGGTACTAACGCAAGGCCACGGGGTACTACCGTGCAGGCCCGCGGTACTACCGCAGCACCCGCAGCAGCTAGGGCAGACATGTAGCACAAGTGCTGAGAGTGGTACTGCCGCGGCGCGGTACTACCGCTCCCCCTTGCGGTACTACCGCAAGGCAGGAAACCCCTAGCCTGGGAAGAGTGCGGATAAGGATACATCCGTGCCTACTTCCGCTGGTAAATGGAAGAAGTAAAAACCCGACACAGTACTACTGCAGAGAGGCGGTACTACCGCCTGGCAGCTGAGCACGGTACTGCCGCGGAAGGGTTGCGGTACTACCGTGGTAGCGCGGATGTAAAAAATTTCATCCACCCCTACTACCGCGAGGGAGCGGTACTTGGCCTTGGGGCCACGGAAGTGCGCCTCCAGAGGAGCGGTACTACCGTGGGCACTTGCGGTACTACCGCGCCACAGCACGGTACTACCGTTGGTGCCTACGGTACTACCGCTCACCTAGGAGCAGTACTACCGCAAGCCAACAGAGCAACCAGAACAGGGTGAAGAGAAAACAATGGAGGATGCTCCAAGGTGCAGGGGAAAGGAGGGGACTAGGAAGAAACGTGTACGTGATGATTCCACCCAAACCTTTCTGACGCGGACCCCCTCTTAATATACGGCTTTCCTACGACTCAAATTCACCAAAAAGAAACATAGAAAAGACGCCGTCTTCAAGAGTCTTCGAGGGGCACCAAGCCGTCTTGTGCCTAGCGATGAAACGTCTGGAATACTCAAGGCACACTATTAGACGCAAACGCATTGTCATCAATCATCAAAACACCTTAGGGATAAATATGCCCTTACAATCTCCCCCTTTTTGGTGGATTGATGACAATACGGAATTTGTACAAGGAAAATAATATTAAGCAAATGCAAACCCCTCCTCTCTAGAATATAGACGGGCTCTCCCTAGATGTGTGCCAACTAGATGGGTGCTTTGGACTGCACGACACACATACTAGGATCAATGCTCCCCCTATATTATAGAGACAAGGCATATCTAGCAATAGAAAGGCTAACACTAGACAAGATAGCACAACCATAAGTTAACTAAGATAGAATAGAGAGCATATGTCTTACACCATATGAAGGATAAGTCTCGAAGGCACAAACCAAACAAAGGCAAACGATGTTCAAACGACAAAGAAAACACACCAAGCACGACATACGACTCGCAAACACGCAAATCCCTACACTCTCTCCCCCTTTGGCATCGAGACGCCAAAAAGGCAGAGAGGACACCTACACACACGGGGTGGCTCAGGCAGAGAAGTCATCCCACTGCTCCTCGTGCTCCTCGTCAGACTCGGCGGCGGGGATGGTCTCCTCGATGTCCTCCTCAGAACTAGTCCACTTGTACCCCTGCTTCGTCATCCATGCAGCCTCTGGCGTGATGGAATCCTCAGAACCGCCAGAGACATCCTCTCCAAAGAGCCTCATGACCTTCTTGTCGCGGCGGCGACTCTCCTTGTCTGCCACATGAGTCCTGTACTGCCCCTTCGCCTGCATGCAGAAGAGAGTCTTCATCTTGTCCTTCAGCTTCTTGGTCCACGACGGCTCAGAGGAAAGTGTGGAAGGCCTAGCAGCACGGTCCTCAGCAACATTCTCTGCACCAACCTCCTCCTCACTAATAGCCCTCCTAGCAGCAGACGCCTCAGCATGGTTAGTAGTGTTGGCCAAGTTGGGCTTGACGCGGAGACTGATGGACTCATGCCGAATCCAGTCTGGAGTAAGGAACTCATCACCAGGGTACATCTTCTCCCAAGTCGAGGAGAGCAGCAGAAACAGGTATGGTCCATAGATAGGTACATTGCGGGTGTACACCGCAAACCGAAGCTCACACCACATGATGTGTGAGACATCGAGTGGCTGAGTCTGGGACGAACGTGCCTCCACGCACAGGAGCAACATGTCCACCAGATAGGAATGAACCTTGTCCTTGTCGCCAATGCGAGGGAACAGAGTGTTGCGGAAGATGCGATGCATGATATCCAGAAAAGAGTTCAGCACCCAAGTCGACTTGCCACTGGGAAGCACCTTCTCAACATAGTACGGCCGGAGCAAGTTCTTGTTAGCAGACTCAGAGTTGGCGTGGGGGCGAACACCAACGGGTGTGTGAAGCCCGTCATCAGGAATGTGGAGCAGATCCATGAACTCCTTCCATGTAGCAGACAGCTGACGGCCGTTGGTCATCCTCCGCTCATCCCCGGGGTGAAAGTGAACTGAGGCAAAGAACTGACAGATAAGCCCAGGGTCATAGTCAAGGTGAAAGGAGATCACAGGCTCAATAGCAAACTGCTCCACCAAGTCCAGAGCTTCTCCAAAATAGTCACGAAACTTGTCCTTCCTCATGTGATTCATGTCTATCCACTTGACATCCACGAAGGTATTCTGCTTGTTCTTGATCACATCCAGATAAATGAGAGCCTGCTGCTTGGTCCAAAACAACTCAGTGCCTCTGAGGACAGCACGAGGATTCACATACGGGTTGATCTTCCGGCGTACGACATACTCATTGAGGGGAATCTCGTCCATGCCCTTAGCAGGTTCCTTTTGCTTGCTGGCAGTGGTCTTGACATTGCGCTTGGGGGCACTGGAGCCCTCTGGTGCTTCATCTTGAGGATTGCGCAGTCGCTTGGAGCCAGTGTCACGACTAGGATTGGAACGGCAAGAGCCACCACCTGAGACACAAAGCGCAAAACACACACGACAAGCAAGAAGGATCAATGCAAAGACCACAATAAAGCAACAGAAACATGTAGGAAGCACACATGATAATTGCCATGAGAGAGATTTGACCCCAACGGTAGAACATCCAAGTGCTGCGGTACTAAGATTTTAGTACCGCTCCTAGTCGCGGTAGTACCGCGTGAGGTCACGGTAGTACCGGGTCTAGGAGCGGTAGTAGGATCTTGGTGCCACAACTAGCGTGGTAGTACCGCACCTGACGGGCGGTAGTACCGCACAAGCGGTAGTACCGCACACGAGACACGGTAGTACCGCACCGCGTCAGATCCAAACCAGTTCAAATCTGAGAAAGACCGCGAAACCACGGCGGTACTATGGTTGATCAAATCTATCACAGGACAACATATCAAGTATAATTCCTACGCAACACGACTCTCCTACATCCTACTCTTGCACAGATTTGGCCTAAAATCTCAAGAACAACATGCATCTCCCCAAAAACCTAGAAGCAAAAGAACAACCAAGAAAGAGAGGGATTTGGGGAAAAACCTTGTTCCATGGCAAGATGAAGTGGTGGGGAATGATCCCACCGGTCGGAATCCGAGGAGAGTGGCCGGAGACGGAGATCCGGCGAGGACCTCCGGTGCCGTTCTTGAGCGAGCAAGAGAGAGAGAGAGACATGGGGAGAGAGACAAGTGAATGGGTATGGGGAGTTGAAACTCCCCTGCCCGAGTCATAACCCCCACGCCCACTCGACGGTGCGGTAGTACCGTGCATCATCGCGGTAGTACCGCTCGGCGGAAGTACCGCACTTGAGCGGTAGTACCGCTCTCCAGCACGGTAGTACCATGCCCTCTCAACGCGGTAGTACCGTGGCTAGCCGCGGTAGTACCGTGGGCTCAAGAAGTTGCATGTTTCAAGCACACGAAAAAGAAGTCTTTGCATGAAAACTTCGAGGCAACACGACACCACAAGACCACGCGACACATGAATGCAGAAAGGCAAACGACAACACGAAACAACCACGAGACACCACCTCTCCAAAGAGAGGGCGGTGGCCAGAGCCACCTATGTTTGAGTCAATTGGTATGGCACCGTGAAGAATTATCCTTGGGCCCATGAACAAAACTCGTCTTTGAAGCACAAGTACCATCAAACATGGCTAATGTGAAAGACTTGATCAATTTATGCATAATGGGGGGAGGGAGAGTTCATTGAGAGAACAACACTCCCCCTATGTCCATGTCTACATTTAAACAAGACAACAAGTTGAGTATGGTGGGGTGTGCAAGGGTTCAAGCAACATTGCTCGAATCAATGATATTTAGCTCATGCCTTAACTCACAAAATCTTGCTTCATCCAACGGCTTCGTGAAAATATCTGCAAGGTTATCATGAGTGTTGACGTAGTTGAGCTCGATCTCCCCTCGCCTAATGTGATCCCGGATGAAGTGATACCGAATCTCAATATGCTTCGTCTTGAAGTGTTGCACCGGGTTGAGAGAAATCTTGATGGCACTTTCATTGTCACACCAAAGAGGCACTTTGTCACAAATGACATCGTAATCCTTTAAAGTTTGCCTCATCCATAAGAGTTGTGCACAACAACTACCGGCCGCTACATACCCCGCTTCGGTGGACGAGAGAGACACACAAATTTGCTTTTTGGAAGACCAACTTACCAAAGAGCAACCAAGGAATTGGCACCCTCTGGAAGTGGACTTCCTATCCACTTTGTCTCCCACCCAATCGGAATCCGAATACCCTACAAGCTTGAAGTTTGCTCCTCTTGGGTACCATAAGCCAAAGTTTGGGGTATGAGCCAAATATCGAAAGATTCGTTTGACCGCCACATAGTGACTTTCCTTAGGTGCGGCTTGAAACCGTGCACAAATTCCCACACTCAACATGATATCCGATCTAGATACACAAAGGTAAAGCAAGGAGCCTATCATGGAGCGATATACCTTTTGATCCACCGCTTTACCATTGGGATCTATGTCAAGTTGGCACTTGGTGGGCATTGGTGTGGAAGCCGGCTTGACATCACTTAGCTTGAATCTCTTGAGCATGTCTTGAGTGTATTTGGATTGGTTGATGAAGGTTCCTTCTCTTCTTTGCTTCACTTCAAACCCTAGAGAGAACTTCAACTCTCCCATGGAAGACATCTCGAACTTTGAGATCATGAGAACGGCAAATTCCTCATTGAAAGCTTTGTTAGGGGAACCAAAGATAATATCATCAACATATAATTGGCATACAAACAACTCCCCTTTGACCTTCTTAGTAAAAAGAGTGGGGTCGATTAGCCCAACTTCAAAACCACGGTCTTGTAACAACTCGGTAAGGTGATCATACCACGCATGTGGGGCTTGTTTAAGGCCATAGAGTGCCTTATCGAGTTGATACACATGATCGGGAAAGTAGGGATCCTCGACCCCGGGGGGTTGCTTGACATAAACCAATTCATTAATAGGACCATTAAGAAAAGCACTCTTCACATCCATTTGTTGCAACTTAAAGTTATGATGAGAAGCATATGCAATCAACAAGCAGATGGATTCAAGACGAGCAACGGGAGCAAAGGTTTCATCGTAGTCGATACCCTCGACTTGGGAGTAGCCTTGTGCTACCAAGCGAGCCTTGTTGCGAATGATAATCCCATGGGCATCTTGATTGTTCTTAAATATCCACTTGGTTCCAATGACATTGTGGTTCCCCGTCGGTCTTGGCACCAATCTCCACACTTTGTTGCGCTCGAAGTTGTTGAGTTCTTCATGCATGGCATTGAGCCAATCCGGATTTTCGAGCGCCTCATAGACCTTGTAGGGTTCGACACAAGAGACAAACGCGTGATGTTCACAATAGTTTGCTAATTGTCTACGAGTGTTTACCCCCTTTCTTAAGCTTCCAAGCACATTCGTCATGAGATGATCCTTGGTGGAGAGCTTGGAAGCAACCTTGGCGGCACGACGCTCCAATTCCTCCTCGGGGGTGAGACGAGGAGTGGTCACTTGATCATCTTGGGCGTCGTCTTGAGCTTGTTCTCGTTCTTGAACTTGATCGGAGGAGAGAACTTGACCTTGGGCATCACTGGTGTGTCAACACCGTCTTGAGCATGATCTTGCCCTTGGTCTTGTTCTTGAGGATGAGGGCCTTCACGTTGTTCTTCAGAAGCGTGTGGGCCTTGGGTTGGTGATGGCTCCACTTGAGTGGAGCATTGTCCTTCTCCTTCGGCCACAAGGGGTTCCTCAATGGGTAGGATAAAACCAACACCCATTCTTCTTATGGCTTGAGGAGGAATTTCATCACCTACATCACAAGTGCCACTTTGCTCCACTTGGGAGCCGTTATTCTCATCAAACTCCACGTTACATGTCTCCTCAATAAGTCCCGTGGATTTATTGAGGACACGGTAAGCATGAGAGTTTGTAGCATAACCAACAAATATGCCCTCATAAGCTCTAGCCTCAAATTTAGACAACCGAACACCTTTCTTGAGAATGAAACACTTATACCCGAACACCCGAAAGTACTTAAGGTTGGGCTTGTTGCCAGTGAGTATCTCATATGGAGTCTTGTTCAAGCCCTTGCGGAGGTAGAGCCGATTGGATGCATGACAAACGGTGTTGATGGCTTCGGCCCAAAAGTTGTATGGAGACATGAACTCCTCCATCATGGTCCTTGCCGCATCCATCAACGTCCGGTTCTTCCTCTCCGCAACACCGCTTTGTTGAGGGGTGTAAGGTGCGGAATATTGATGCTTGATCCCCTCATCACTAAGAAACTCATCCAAGGTGTAGTTCTTGAACTCGGTGCCGTTGTCACTTCTTATTGTCAAGATCTTTGCATTGTGTTGACGTTGTGCTTCATTTGCAAAGTCAATGATGGTTTGTTGGGTCTCGCTCTTCCTCTTGAAGAAATACACCCAAGTGTATCTTGAGTAGTCATCTACAATCACCAAGCAATACTTCCTACCCCCAAGACTATCAAAGGATGGAGGCCCAAAGATATCCAAGTGAAGGAGCTCCAAAGGCCTCTTTGAGTAAATGATAGTCGTGGGAGGGTGAGCCGTCTCATGTAGCTTTCCTTTGATACAAGCACTGCAAGCACGATCTTTAGCAAAACTAACATTCCTTAGTCCACGGACATGGTCCCCCTTGAGAATACTTTGCAAAGATCTCATATTGACATGGGCTAAACGGCGATGCCAAAGCCATCCCACATCAACTTTAGCCATTAGGCATGTCGCGGTCTTAGTGGGTCGCTCCGAGAAGTTAATCACATATAGACCATTCTCGACATGACCAACAAAGGCTACTTTAAGAGTCTTGCTCCACAAGAGGGCCACGTTATCAATATCAAAGAAAGTGGCAAAGCCCATGATTTCAAGTTGACGAACGGAAAGTAAATTGTATGCAAGGGACTCAACAAGCATGACCTTCTCGATCGTGAGATCATGAGAGATGACTACCTTGCCAAGTCACAATACCTTAGAAGATGAGGCATCACCCCACTCGACATTGGTGGGCTTAGATGGAATCTTGTGCACGTCTACCACCAAGTCCTTGCTTCCGGTCATATGATTTGTAGCTCCGCTATCGAGCAACCATGATCCCCCGCCGAAAGCAAACACCTACAAGAGATCAATGCTTAGTTTTAGGTACCCATTTTGTAATGGGTCCTTTGATGTTAGTAACAAGGGTCTTTGGAACCCAAATAGACCATTCAATGTACTCATGAGGAGAACCAACAAATTTGGATGGACATGCCCATCACTAGCACGACATAACACATAAGAAGGATTAAAGTCGCCGGCTTTGATGGAAGGGGTGGCATTACCCTTTTTGACACCGCCACCCTTCACATTGTTCTTCTTCTCCTTGGAAGCACTCTCTTCCTCCTTCACAAAGGTTTGCATGAGAGTAGGAGGTCGTTTGGCCTTGTCATTCTTCTTCTTGTTCTTGGACTTGGGCATGTACCCAATCCCTTCCTTGGCCACAACTCCCTTTTGGTTGGTCAAGAGGTCGTTGAGATTCTTCTCGCCTTGTATGCAAGATGCAAGACCTTTCTCCAGTTGCACCTTTAGCTTAGTGTTCTCCTCAACAAGATGCACATGCTCACAACACAGGTTAGTAGCATTTGCATTCTCAATTAACATCATACGAGGAAAAGTGGCCTTTTCCTTGGTTAGCTTTACTTGAAGTTGATCATGAGACTCTTTGAGGCTAGCATGAGCACCCTTTAAGACCTTGTGAGCCTTGTCAAGTAGATCAAACTCCTCTTTGAGTCTAGCAAGATCAACCTCAAGTTCGGCCTTCTCGGAGTTTAGCACATGAGAAACAATGAGAACATGATCATAATCTTTCTTTAACTTAGCATGATCAACGTTGTGTGACTCCTCAAGAGCCAAACGAAGACCATGCTCTTCCTCAAGAGCATTGGGAAGATCTGAAATCTCATCAGCATAGTCACGACTATGCCCTTCCATCTTAGTGATGGTATCTTCATGAGCCTCAATCATGTCATTGGCTTCACCAAGTTGTTCCAAGAGAGCAACAAAGTGCTTCTTGGATTTACCCTTAAGTTTGCCCATAAAGGCCTCAAACTCATTCGCCTCCACATTAGCTCCCTCATGTTCATCAATGCTATCCACCGAAGAAGGATGATTAATGATGGTAGTTTTGATGTTGGGGGTTACCTTGTTGGTGGCTTTAGCCATGAGGCACTTGGTGGTGATGCTCTCATTGGGTGAGTCGAAGAGAGAAACCCGTGGAGTCGTCGCAATCGCAACTGAGGCCATGGCAACCGACTCACCATCTTCATCATTGTCATCATCCTCATTGTACTCTTCTTGTACCACCAATACCTTGGGAGGAGTCTTCTTGGTGAAGTTGCTCTTGTTGGGGAATGACTTGGCCTTGTCCTTTCGGATGAGCTTGCCACCATTGTCTTCCCTCTTCTCATACGGGCACTCCGCAAAAAAATGACTCACATTGCCACAATTGTAGCAAGTCCTTACATGTTGCTTGCTCTTCGTGCCACTTGAGTTGTTTTTGTTAAAGTTTGGCCTTGAGTTTTTCTTGCTCCAAAATTGCCTTGAAGCAAGTGCCATGTGTTCATGATATGCATACTTTGTATCTTCAGGGTTGCTCTCCTCTTCTTTCTCTTCTTCTTCTTCAATGCAGACCTTGGCCTTCAATGCAAGGTTGGGCTTCTTTGCCCTTTGAAAACGAAGCACCGCATTGTCGGCGGTCTTGTCCAAGATGTTCATGGCCACAAACTCATCCAACACTTCGCTTGAGGTCAAAGTGTGGAAGTCCGGCCTTTGACGAATGACGGAGGACATGGCCTTGTGGTAGGGCATCATTGCCTTGAGGAATTTGCGCTTGATCCAATTGTCATCCGTGTCCTTGCTCCTGTGATCTCGGAGTGAGACTGCGAGTTTGGTTACTCTCTGATAAAGCTCACGAGGTTCTTCATCTTCTTTCATTGCAAACTCATCGGCTTCATCTTGCACCACTTCATAGTTGGAGCGTTGAATGCTTGCGCTTCCCCGATAGAGCGAGACAACACAAAGCCATGCGTCTTTGGCCAAGGCGAAGGGCCGAAGATGAGGTAGATCTTCGGGTGGAATTGCATCTTGAATGATGAATAGAGCATTCTCATTGAATTGATTATCCGCAGCTTCTCGAGGAGTGAAGTTGCTTGGATCATGCAGATGGAAACCTTCTTCAATGATTCTCCAAAGATTAGTGTTCACATGATTTAAATGATGCTTAAAGCGGTAAACCCAAGAATCAAAGTCCTCATTTTTCACAATCTTAGGGGGAGGACCAGCATGATTCAAATGAGTGGAAGGAACCGGTCCACCATAAACAAGTGGTGGTTCCACATGAGCAAAGATGCCAGTGCCAATTTTACCACTAGAATAAGGAGCCTTTTCACTACTAGCTTCCTCCTTGTCGGAGATAGCATCCGTCACCTTGTCGGTGGGATCACCCACTTTCAACGGTGCGGTGGAAAGTTTAAGCCCTTCAAGGAATTTAGTAAACATGCTTTCAATCTCAGTCGGCATGGAGGTTTTCAATGTCTCCAAGGCCACATTGAACTCCTCACGAGAGACCGAGGTTCCCCCATCGCCCGTAGACAAGATCGGATTCACACAGGAGTGTTCCTCCACATCGTCTACGGTATCAACCATACTCTTCGGACAGTAAAGTCCTTAATAAAGAGACGAGGCTCTGATACCAATTGAAAGGATCGATATGGTTGACTAGAGGGGGGTGAATAGGCAACTAACAATTTTTACCTTTTCTTTAACAATTTAAACTTTGCATCAAAGTAGGTTGTCTAGATATGCAACAAGGTGAGAAACCTATATGATGCAACAAGGATAGGAACATAAGCAAGCAAGAGATATAACACAAATAAGCTGGCACAAGTAAAGGCACGAGATAACCAAGAGTGGAGCCGGTAGAGACGAGGATGTGTTACCGAAGTTCCTTCCCTTTGAGGGGAAGTACGTCTCCGTTGGAGCGGTGTGGAGGCACAATGCTCCCCAAAAAGCCAGTAGAGCCACCGTATTCTCCTCAGGCCCTCACACAATGCGAGATGCCATGATTCCACTATTGGTGCCCTTGGAGGCGGCGACCGAACCTTTACAAACAAGGTTGGGGCAATCTCCACAACTCAATTGGAGGCTCCCAACGACACCATGAAGCTTCACCACAATGGACTATGGCTCCGCGGTGACCTCAACCGTCTAGGATGCTCAAACACCCAAGAGTATCAATATCTACAAGGGATTAGTGGGGGGAATCAAATTTATCTTGGTGGAAGTGTAGATCGGGGCCTTCTCAACCACTCCCGAGCAAATCAACAAGTTTGATTGGCTAGGGAGTGAGATCGGGCGAAAATGGAGCTTAGAGCAACAATGGAGCTTAGGGTTGGAAGAGATAGTCAACTCGAGGAATAAGACACCCCTTTTATAGCTTAGGACAAAGATCCAACCGTTATCCACCAACCAGCTCGCGACCAGCGGTACTACCGCTCCAGACCAGTGGTACTACCGCAGGTCCACGCGGTACTTCTGTTTGCTGCCAAGCAGTACTGCCACAAGGCCACGCGGTACTACCGTGCAGGCCCGCGGTACTACCGCAGCACCCGCAACAGCTAGGGCAGACCTGTAGCACAAGTGCTGAGGGCAGTACTGCCGCGGCGTGGTACTACCGCTCCCCCTTGCGGTACTACCGCAAGGCAGGAAACCCCTAGTCTGGGAAGAGCGCGGATAAGGATACATCCATGCCTACTTCCGTTGGTAAACGGAAGAAGCAAAAACCCGACACAGTACTACCGCAGAGAGGCGGTACTACCGCCTGGCAGCTAAGCACGGTACTACCGCGGAAGGGTTGCGGTACTACCGTGGTAGCGCGGATGTAAAAAATGTCATCTGCCCCTACTACCGCGAGGGAGCGGTACTTAGCCTAGGGGCCACGGAAGTGCGGCTCCAGAGGAGTGGTACTACCGTTGGCACCTGCGGTACTATCGCGCCACAGCACGGTACTACCGCTGGTGCCTACGGTACTACCGCTCACCTGGGAGCAGTACTACCGCAAGCCAACAGAGCAGCCAGAACAGGGTGAAGAGAAAACAACGGATGATGCTCCAAGGTGCAGGGGAAAGGAGGGGACTAGGAAGAAACGTGTACGTGATGATTCCGCCCAAACCTTTCCAATGCAGACCCCCTCTTAATAGTACGGCTTTCCTACGACTCAAATTCACCAAAAAGAAACGTAGAAAAGACGCCGTCTTCAACAGTCTTCGAGGGGCACCAAGCCGTCTTGTGCCTAGCGATGAAACGTCTAGAATACTCAAGGCACATGATTAGACGCAAACGCATTGTCATCAATCACCAAAACACCTTAGGGATAAATATGCCCTTACACACTCGGAGACCAAGCAAACATGAAACATGTAACCTTTTTTTAGAAAAGAAGGATGACCTCCGGCCTCTGCATCTGAGCGATGCATACGGCCACTTTATTAATTACTCACAAGACCTTACAAAGCCATATAACAGCAAGACTAAAGCCACCGTCTAAGCAACAACTGTCGCTACACCTATCCAATTGATGAAGGGGCACAGATAGTCTGGGCCTAATACCAAATAGACATTGCAGCAAACCTAAACATCTAAGACCTGAGGTCCCAACCAGGACACCTATCGGGTATGGGGCACCTACCAGTCCGGCGCACTCCTCAAACAGGACACCTGGCGGGTATGAGGCCACCGCAGCCACTAGCTCTAGTGGTTATCCAAACTCGTACAAGAATGAAACATGTAACCTTACCGAGTGTTCTCCATCCATGGAGTACGTTACCGTTCTAACCGCGGTCGATGTACAGGTAGGGATGCAAAGCTGCGCCTGATCCGCCCAGCTCCAAATAGGGAGTGTTCTCTATGCTGGTAGTTGATTGAATGGCCTCTAGGGTAGAATTTGTTGGGTTATAGATGGGCTTTGATCCATATAACACAACAATATCTGGTTAATCTCTAAGATTCATTTAGGTGCATGTCAAGTAATGAGAAATTTAGTAGCATACACTTGGCCAACCGGAGGGTATGACTTGTTCATTCTTTTTTGCTCCTTCATGTGCTAGCAGTATATGTTCTGCTCATAGATGTCTTGGCTCTATGTATTGTACGTGCTCACATGCTTACGTATCGGTATAAGTTGCATATCGTATTTGCCATGCTTACTATTTACTCATGGATTAATCTAATCGAAAAGGTGCTCATATTTCCAACGCGCCTCTCACCAAAGAGAGAAAACAAATTACTATGTGGACTCTGTGGCTTGTCTTAGGATAGCCTTCCCAGACATTGTTAGGCTTGCTCCGACGTTGCTCTTTGCTGAGTTGGCGGTCTACTAACCATCAAACGATCCCGGCTAATCTTCATACATGAGTGAAACTCACTAATTATTTGTATGCTTTGATGTATGATACGGTTTTGAAGGAGTGGAAACTTATAGGTGGAGGTCGCATTGAGTAATACCTGAGTTGCCTCGCTGGAGTGGTGAGCGCGAATGATTGTAGTGTACTCTTTCTCTCTTAATAAATAACATTGCAGACCTCCTGCAAGTTATGAGGAAAAATGGTTGTGCTAGCTAGGTCCCGTGCCCGACGCCGGTCCATATGTTATGGGCTGTATGAGCGCCTCACAAGAGAACAGAGATCGTGCAGTGTGTTTGGGTGAGGGGTTTGTCAACTTCCTGCATTCAACTTGTTTTTCCTTAGAGTCATCATATATAGTGGAAAAAGTATATCGGCCGTCGTGAACTTCCCTTTTAAAAAAAGTTAGTGCCTTAGGGCATTTCTAACCAATCCCCTAAAAAGCCATAAGGGAGTACAAATTCAGGTATACTTCCTTGCGACGCACCTAGCCGATCCCTTATCGGGTTTAAGTATCCAACTCCCAATATCCCCTCAAATCTCCCTATTTTCACTCACTTATCTATGGCTTTCACTTGGATAGAAACTAGTAGTTTCTATGGATTATTATGTCGTGGATGTGATAATTAGGAGGTGTGCAATCTTGGACATGGTCCAAACATGGTGTTATGAGAATGTCACAAATGATGTTTCCACTGTTATGTTTATGTATGATTCATGTCCCTTGTTTCTGTCTTTTGCTCCTCTTGATGCAAAGCTGCTATTTTAAAAACAAAGACAGAAGAGAAAATGATGCTATGTACTAGTGCATCTTTTGACATGATCATCCATGTCACAGCTGATGTTTTCGCTACTATGTTAATGCATGATTCATACTTCTTAATTCTGTATTTTGTTCCTCTTGATGCAAACCTGTATTTTTTGAATTTCCATTGGAAAGAGCCAAAATACCTGAAAGGCGAAATGTAAGAGGAAGATGAATGTCCGATTTTTGTAAAATACGAGAACATGTTGTTCTACACATCTTTTGACATGATCATCACTTCATTAGAAGTGCACATATTTCCTCAGTGTTACACATGTAAAATTGTACACATACCACGAACAATTTAGTCATAAGTTATTTATGGATAGTATTTCAAATTTAGTTTAACTATTTTATCCACCCTGAGTCTGACAAAAGATTAAGTATGCCTATGTGAAGGGTGTCGACTCTTCGTCCTTGCTGTCCGATTAAATATGCAGCACTCTTCTTCTTCTTCTTCTTCTTCTTTCCGGTTCTGTCCGATTCTCCATTGCTTTCATGCTACCCAGCTACTTGAACGACTGCGACATGCCATCGTAGAACCTTGACAGCCCTCTCCTGCAATTTATCAGATCCTAAACATTTCGTCCATGATCTTGAAGTGGAAACATATATATGGCTTATGATGATGATGAAGGAAATATGCCCTAGAGGCAATAATAAAGTTATTATTTATTTCTTTATATCATGATAAATGTTTATTATTCATGCTAGAATTGTATTAACCGGAAACATGATACATGTGTGAATACATAGGCAAACAGAGTGTCACTAGTATGCCTCTACTTGACTAGCTCGTTGATCAAAGATGGTTATGTTTCCTAACCATAGACATGAGTTGTCATTAGATAAACGTGATCACATCATTAGTAGAATGATGTGATTGACTTGACCCATTCCGTTAGCTTAGCACTTGATCGTTTAGTTTACTGCTATTGCTTTCTTCCTGACTTATACATGTTCCTATTGGGGAACGTAGCAGAATTTTAAAATTTTCTACGAATCACCAAGATCAATCTATGGAGTCATCTAGAAACGAGGGAGAGGGGAGTGCATCTACATACCCTTGTAGATCGCGAGCGGAAGCGTTCAAGAGAACGGGGTTGATGGAGTCGTACTCGTCGTGATCCAAATCACCGATGACCGAGCTCCGAACGGACGGCACCTCCGCGTTCAACACACGTACGGTTGGGGAAGAAGTCTCCTCCTTCTTGATCCAGCAAGGGGAAGGAGAGGTTGATGGAGATCCAGCAGCACGACGGCGTGGTGGTGGAAGCAGCGGTAATCTCGGCAGGGCTTCGCCAAGCTCCAATGAGAGAGAGAGAGGTGTTACGAGGGGAGAGGGAGGCGCCACGGACTTGGGTGCGGCTGCCCTCCCTCCCCCCACTATATATAGGACCCCTAGGGGGGCGCCGGCCCTAGGAGATCCAATCTCCAAGGGAGGCGGCGGCCAAGGGGAGGACTTGCCCCCCAAGTCAGGTGGGGCGCCCCCCACCCCTAGGGTTTCCAACCCTAGGCACAGGGGGAGACCCATGGGGGGCACCAGCCCACCAGGGGCTGGTTCCCCTCCCACTTCAGCCCATGGGGCCCTCCGGGATAGGTGGCCCCACCCGGTGGACCCCCGGGACCCTTCCGGTGGTCCCGGTACAATACCGATTACCCCCGAAACTTTCCCGGTGGCCGAAACTGGACTTCCTATATATAAATATTCACCTTTGACCATTCCGGAACTCCTCGTGACGTCCGGGGTCTCATCCGGGACTCCGAACAACTTTCGGGTTACCGCATACTAATATCTCTACAACCCTAGATTCACCGAACCTTAAGTGTGTAGAACCTACGGGTTCGGGAGACATGCAGACATGACCGAGACGACTCTCCGGTCAATAACCAACAGTGGGATTTGGATACCCATGTTGGCTCCCACATGTTCCACGATGATCTTATCGGATGAACCACGATGTCAAGGATTCAATTAATCCCGTATTCAATTCCCTTTGTCAATCGGTACGTTACTTGCCCGAGATTCGATCATCGGTATCCCAATACCTCGTTCAATCTTGTTACCGGCAAGTCACTTTACTCGTACCGTAATGCATGATCCGATGACCAAACACTTGGTCACATTGAGCTCATTGTGATGATGCATTACCGAGTGGGCCTAGAGATACCTCTCCGTCATATGGAGTGACAAATCCCAGTCTCGATCCGTGTCAACCCAACAGATACTTTCGGGGATACCTGTAGTATACCTTTATAGTCACCCAGTTATGTTGTGACGTTTGGTACACCCAAAGCACTCTTACGGCATCCGGGAGTTACACGATCTCATGGTCTAAGGAAATGATACTTGACATTGGAAAAGCTCTAGCAAACGAACTACACGATCTTGTGCTATGCTTAGGATTGGGTCTTGTCCATCACATCATTCTCCTAATGATGTGATCCCATTATCAATGACATCCAATGTCCATAGTCAGGAAACCATGACTATCTGTTGATCAACGAGCTAGTTAACTAGAGGCTCACTAGGGACATGTTATGGTCTATGTATTCACACATGTATTATGATTTCCGGATAACACAATTATAGCATGAATAATAGACAATTATCATGAACAAGGAAATATAATAATAATCATTTTATTATTGCCTCTAGGGCATATTTCCAATAGTTCCTATGACTATGAGATTATGCAACTCCCGAATACCGGAGGAACACTTTGTGTGCTACCAAACGTCACAACATAACTGGGTGATTATAAAGGTGCTCTACAGGTGTCTCCGATGGTACTTGTTGAGTTGGCATAGATCGAGATTAGGATTTGTCACTCCGGTTGTCGGAGAGGTATCTCTGGGCCCTCTCGGTAATGCACATCACTATAAGCCTTGCAAGCAATGTAACTAATGAGTTAGTTGTGGGATGATGCATTACAGAACGAGTAAAGAGACTTGCCGGTAACGAGATTGAACTAGGTATTGAGATACCGATGATCGAATCTCGGGCAAGTAACATATCGATGGCAAAGGGAACAACGTATGTTGTCATGCGGTTCGACCGATAAAGATCTTCGTAGAATATGTAGGAGCCAATATGGGCATCCAGGTTTCGCTATTGGTTATTGACCAGAGAAGTGTCTCGGTCATGTCTACATAGTTCTCGAACCCGTAGGGTCCGCACGCTTAACGTTCATTGACGATATAGTATTTATGAGGTATGTATGTTGGTAACCGAATGTTGTTCGGAGTTCCAGATAAGATCACGGACATGACGAGGAACTCCGAAATGGTCCGGAGATAAAGTTTGATATATTGGATAATAGTGTTTGGTCACCGGAATGATTCCGGAATTCACCGAAAGGGGTTCCGGATGTTTCCCAAAATGTTTGGGTACGAGAACACTTTATTTGGGCCAAAGGGGAAAGCCCACAAGGTTTTTGGAAAGCGCAAAAGGAAGTTTTGTGGAGTCCAGGGGCCAAATGCCAGCGTCCCTGGCGTCTGGGTCCAGACGCCGGGAACCCTGGTGACGGTGTCATGGACTAGGGGGTACTCACCACGTCGTCTCCCGATCTATTAGATTGGACCGAGGCCCCCCATGGCCGTATACTCATGGGCCAGTTCGGACAGCTGCCGCATACAAGGAAGCTTCCACAAAGACTTGGCGATCAAGACAAGGACTTCTCCCCACCGGCGTATTCGGCTAGGACTCTTGTTAACCCAGGCCTCTGGTGCATTATATAAACCAGGGCCAGGCTAGTCGATAGAATATACAACATACACAACAACAATCATACCATAGGCTAACTTCTAGGGTTTAGCCTCTCCGATCTCGTGGTAGATCAACTCTTGTAATACCCATATCATCAAGAATAAATCGAGCAGGACGTAGGGTTTTACCTCCATCAAGAGGGCCCGAACCTGGGTAAAACTTCGTGTTCCCTGCCTCATGTTACCATCGATCCTAGACGCACAGTTCGGGACCCCCTACCCGAGATCCGCCGGTTTTGACACCGACATTGTTGCTTTCATTGAGAGTTCCGCTGTCTGATCGACAAAAGGATCGATGGCTCGCCTGCAGATCAACTACGACTTCGGCGTCTTCGTCACCAGTTCGACTGGTCACCTTGGTTCGACCAAGAATTGTGCCCCGTGTTCGGATCACCATGTTCGGACGAGGGCCTTCGTCAAACATCAACTCCGATCTCTATCAAGATTACGGAGGAATTATCTATGGAGCTCGGGGGCTCAACGTCAACATTGCCCTCAAGCGACCGTGCTATTTTTTTTGGACAGCAAACTCGTATCTGCCGCCACCGCCTCCTCGAGTATCGCTTTGACGATCGCTTTGGTGGAATTGTGCGGAATTGGGTCTATAACAACCCTGGAAAATTTCGTCCAGTTCCGATGGAGGAATCTCTGGCAATCCACGTTATACCGGAGCCCTGTCAAATCTGGATGGGAATTTGGACGAGTTTAGGGCGTGGTGTCCAGCTTCTAGCTCGGACGTCCTTTGGAAGATCCAACCTTTGATCGGTTGCGGAATTCCTATATCTACCACCTCTCAAAATTTCAGCTCGATCCGATCGTCCAAACTCCGGGAACCTTCCGATTAGTGCATCACTTTTCGGATCTATTTTCTGCGCGAAAACGAATCCGACCCGAGTTCATTTTTTTATGAACGGGATTTCGGGCATCCCTTTTGAAGGAGGTTTTGTATGGGGTATTGTGTTTTGTTCCCGAACACACCCCACTAACTTTAAGATCTTTTGAACATGATCTTCAACATCATGCTGGTGTCAAACCAGTCCGGCAATATTACTCCACGGCTGCCGACCTGCGCTAGACACGTCGTCACTTTAGCCGAGCTCAACTTCTTCGGGTCATCATCTCGGCAAGCCGAACAAGAGTCCGGCATCGCGAAGGATAAATCATCATCAACATCGCCGCCCACAGATTACACGGAGCGGGCATACCGGCATCGCCGCACGGTCGCTTCATCAAGCCGGCATCGACCACGTCACGACCTGCATCGACAGGGCCGCACTATTGCTTCTTCAAGCTGGTGTCCGTCACGCCGACCTACTTCGACTCATCGGCTGACGTCGAGGCTTCGACATCTCGGCTGGACCGGGGGCTTCGTCATCTCTTCATCAACCTACTCCGGACGCTTCGCCGTCACTAGCCGACCAGCTCCGTCACGTTAGCTGGGCCGAGGGCTTTGCCTCGGCGAGTCAACCTTTACCAGCATTGCCATGCCGTCGTTTTATCGCCCATCAGGCAATGGGTGTGCGGAGCGAGTCCCAATTTTGGGAATCATCTTCCTTCGGATTGCTACAACAAATAAACCAGGTGCTATTAATCCCAGTATTTTTTGCTTGTTTGGGTTCATTTTTCCCAAAGAATTATTACTCTGGTTTGTCCATCATATGTACACAGGTCTATCAAATGGTGGCCGCATTGACGACAGTGGCATGGTGGTTCGGTCAGTTTCCGTACATAGTCCGGCGAACGCCGCATCTAGAGCTCGGACCGACCTGCGAATTCAGGCTTTGCCACGCCTTTACCGCATCACGCCGACGCCCTGCACCGACATTGACTTCGGCGCCAGACCATATTTCTTTTATTACTCACTTTGCATAAATTATTTATTATGAAACGATTTTTTTTAATTATCATTATTACTATTATCTCCGGTTTGCACTATTTTTTGTGCACAGGAAAATGATCCGGGGACTTCGGCGTCACTCTGCCGGTCTGCGTTGACCGTGCTATGTCACCACTTCGTCGTGTCGAGCTCTCCGCTCCGCCACCTCGGGACCGGCTTGGGGGATGGAACCTTGCCCCGCATCAAGCTCGGACCGCGTCATCAATACCGAACACATTAGCCAGCTAAGTCACTTTCATGCTCAAAGCTTTAATTTCTAACTTGTGTTCGGTTCGACCAAGCATTATACTTTTTTGGAAAAAAGTTGCTTGTAAAAAATGTTCCTTGTCCAAACTTTGTTTGTGACACACAAATTCAAGGACCCAATTCACTTGGGGGTTTCCTTTATGAAGCTTTTCCTGTTGCATATGATTATACTTGTACGGCTTCGTTCCTTGTTCGTGTATTACGCCACAATATGCACCATATTGACTTAAGCGATTTGCAAGCTGGGTTGCCTCGCTCCTGTGTTTACCCCTACATTCCCGATTGTTCGGCTAGGGAGTAAAGGGAGCACCTCTGCGATTGTCACGATCGGGTCAACCGAGTCGGACCTCAGACTGGGTGAAGCCGAAAGCTAGCGCTCTTATAGTTTTCAATGATGGTCGGCACACAACGGAACTCATGAGTACAAAAAATCTATTGCACAAGTCTCATAATAACAATGAGCACCGAAGAAAGGTATCGGTGGGGGTACTATTTTCTTCGAAGATGCTTCTTACACTTCACGGTAATATAGCATAAGTTCCCTGAGCGCACTTTGTCTGTTACAGCCTTATGGCCTGATTGCCTGGTTATTGGAAACACCGTCGATATTCTCGACCGATGGAGTGCATAACACTTTTCGGTCCTTGACCGAAGAGGGAGAAGATGATGGTCGGTTAAGACGCGTTTAAAGTTCGGTTGAACATAGATATGATATAAGTATTTCGGTACATGCAATCATTCTTCTACCCAAGTCACTTGGGGGCTCTTAAGTTTATTTGAGCCATTTTATAATAAGTGTTCTTCTTCTTAGTCGTTGCAAAGTTTTATTATTATTTGTCACTCCTTTTTTCGACACGAGTGTGCGGTCACTAGCCGGGGAGCCTAATTTCTCTCTCAAAGCCGCTAGAGTTTAGTTTGCTAAACTGGCCTGATGAGAAGTACTCCGCCCTCGGGATAGGAGGTTGAAGCCGTAGGCTGACCCGCTCGAAGTCTTGAGATAGGATGTATCATGTTAAAGCACGACAGAAGCACTTCTTTTTTCTAAGACCAACTTTCGGATTGGCACCGAACACTTGATATTGTTCAGACGTCATGTTTTTACTGACGTTTCTTGGTTTTCCAAGCTTTTTGGCACTTTTAAACTATTTGTGCTTTTCCAGCATTAGTCTCGCAGTGCAACGCCAGACACCTTTAGGGATTCGGCAAAAACATTCTCAGATATTGCTATATATGCATCGGTTTCGAATTGTGTCTTCGGTCAATAGTTGGGTTGCCCGGCTCCTGCACTTGCTTCCTACGTTCCGTTTTGTTCGGCTAGGCGTGCAAAGGGAGAACCACTGCGATTGTGCTTCCAGCTCACATGGTTAAGCACCTCAGTGGAGAAAGCCGAAAACTGACTTTCACAATAAGCATAAACTAGTCAGCGATCCGATGACTATGTTAAATGATGGGCCGTTCATAACATTGGCCGAAGTGTTTATGGCTTGACCCCGACTGTCGCCAAACACTACCGGGGGCTATTAACTGGCCTCCCAAACTAAATCCTCAATATTTTTCTCTTACATTAGAGCTGAGGTTTAATGATCATGCTTAGCATGACCACCCAAAGAAAGGAACCGATAGCGGGAATATTTTCTTTGGAAGACATTTCCTCTGTTAAACAGTAATATAACTCTCTACGTACCTTTGTTTATAAAACCGTATGGCCAGATTGCCTTGTTTGTTGTAAATCTTTGCCCTCATAAAGGCTTTATAAAGTAGGACAAACACTCCTCGGCTACTGGTCGAGGAGGTGGAAGCCGATGGTCGGTCAACAAAGTTTTGTACAATGTGGATCCGAGCATTAATGACGTAAAGTACTTGGATACATAGAGTCATTACACATAATTTGTGATTTTACTATGGATATTGATCCTTAATTCGGCCACCTGTGCCCGCATTAAGGCTCGGGGGCTACTGGGCTTCGGGCTTATTATTTACAAATATTAAAGGGGCACATTGATCCCCTGATCCGGTGTTACCACCCGACCAGTGTCTCAGGGGCTACTGCATTGCTTGTCCAATGCAGAAAATTTTATGTGCAATATAGTTTCCGAGGAGATTTTGATCCTCAGGTTGGTCGGCCGCACCCAACCTGAGTCTCGAGGACTGAGCACGCCGCTTTTAGTGTCCCGAAGTATTCTGCCGAGCTTGGACTTGATCCTCAGGCCGATTTTGCAAATCAACCTGAGTCTCAGTGGCTACTGGGATCAGCGGTCTTACGTCATCCTTCAGGTGCATCTCAGGTTTTAGACCGATACACACCTTGAGGGCTACTGGCTATATATCTCGGCAGAGAATAAATTGCACCAATAAAAAATATTCACAAAAATCGGCCCACATTCGGGGTGGTGCACCACCTCGGAAGCAGCCCGGCATAAAGCTCGGGCGCTAGTGGCTGGCTCCATAGAGGGCATTTCCAGCATTAAGCTCGGCTAAACTCCTTCAAACTTCTTTGAACCAAGGTGATTTACGACACCTCGGATATAGTCCGGCGTTGGAGCTCGGATACAGTCTGGCGTTGGAGCTCGGATACATAGTCCGGCGTTGGAGCTCGGATACATTCCGGCGTTAGAGCTGGGAAGCGGTCCGGCGTTGGTGCTCGGTTGCAAAAGATACCTCGAATACAGTCCGACGTTGGAGCTCGGACGCAAGAGGACGCTGCCGCCCGGGAACAACTTCAAACCCGAGGTGTGGCATAAAAATAACAAGGCATTGGTAAAGGCCGGAAACTTAAAGGGGCTCCTTGGATACCCGACGTGTAAACTCGTTGAATGCATTTCGGCGATCCTCAAGATCGAAGATAAAGAAGATCTGTTGAACCAGTTTTCAAGACCGACGACCGAAGATGAAGAGCAGTTCGGAAGAATCGAGGAGCGTCCCTAACTTGAAGACCGGTTCAGGGGGCTACTGACGGTGTCATGGACTAGGGGGTACTCACCACGTCGTCTCCCGATCTATTAGATTGGGCCGAGGCCCCCCATGGCCGTATACTCATGGGCCAGTTCGGACAGCTGCCGCATACAAGGAAGATTCCACAAAGACTTGGCGATCAAGACAAGGACTTCTCCCCACAGGCGTATTCGGCTAGGACTCTTGTTAACCTAGGCCTCTGGTGCATTATATAAACCAGGGCCAGGCTAGTCGATAGAATATACAACATACATAACAACAATCATACCATAGGCTAGCTTCTAGGGTTTAGCCTCTCCGATCTCGTGGTAGATCAACTCTTGTAATACCCATATCATCAAGAATAAATCGAGCAGGACGTAGGGTTTTACCTCCATCAAGAGGGCCCGAACCTGGGTAAAACTTCGTGTTCCCTGCCTCCTGTTACCATCGATCCTAGACGCATAGTTCGGGACCCCCTACCCGAGATCCGCCAGTTTTGACACCGACACCTGGCGTCTGGCCCTGGAGTCCGAGAAGGACTCTTGCCTTCCGGGTGAAACCGACTTTGTGGAGGATTTTACTCCAAGTTTCGACCCCAAGGCTCAACATACAAATAGAGGGGTAGGGCTAGCACCCAAGACACATCAAGAAACACCAAGCCGTGTGCCGGCAACCCCTCCCCCACTAGTTTATCCTCCGTAATAGTTTTCGCAGTGCTTAGGAAAATCCCTGCGAAGATTGTTCTTCACCAACACCGTCACCACGCCATCGTGATGTCGGTACTCTCTACTACTTCGCCCCTCTTGCTGGATCAAGAAGGCGATGACGTCATCGAGCTGAACGTGTGCTGAACGCGGAGGTGCCGTACATTCGGTACTTGATCGGGACGGGTCATGAAGGTGTACGACTACATCAACCACGTTAATAAACGCTTCCGCTTTCGGTCTATGAGGGTACGTAGACATACTCTCCCCTCTCGTTGCTATGCATCACCATGATCTTGTTGGAAATATGCCGTAGAGGTAATAATAAAATAGTTATTATTATATTTCCTTGTTCAATTGTCTATTGTTCATGCTATAATTGTGTTATCCAGAAATCGTAATACATGTGTGAATACATAGACCACAACATGTCCCTAGTGAGCCTCTAGTTGACTAGCTCGTTAATCAATAGATGGTTACGCTTTCCTGACCATGGACATTGGATGTCGTTGATAACGGGATCACATCATTAGGAGAATGATGTGATGGACAAGACCCAATCCTAAGCCTAGCACAAGATCGTGTAGTTCATATGCTAAAGCTTTTCCAATGTCGAGTATCCTTTCCTTATACCATGAGATTGTGCAACTCCCGGATACCGTAGGAGTACTTTGGGTGTGCCAAACGTCACAACGTAACTAGGTGGCTATAAAGGTACACTACGGGTATCCCCGAAAGTATCTGTTGGGTTGGCACGAATCGAGACTGGGATTTGTCACTCCGTATGACGGAGAGGTATCTCTAGGCCCACTCGGTAAGACACCATCTTAATGAGCTCAATGTGACTCAGGGGTTGGTCACGGGATGATGTGTTATGGAACGAGTAAAGAGACTTGTCGTAACGAGATTGAACAAGGTATTGGTATACTGACGATCTAATCTCGGGCAAGTGCTATACCGGTATACCGACGATCCATAGTCCATCGAATCTTTACCCAAAACTTGAAAACTTCACAACACAAAACTTAACAGAAAACTCGTAAGCTCCGTTAGTATAAGAAAATAAATCACCACTTAGGTACTGTTGTGAACTCATTCTAAATTCATATTGGTGTAATATCTACTGTATTCCAACTTATCCATGGTTCATACCCTCCGATACTACTCATAGATTCATCAAAATTAGCAAACAACACATCGAAAATAGAATCTGTCAAAAACAGAACAGTTTGTAGTAATCTGGATCAAACGTATACTTCTGGAACTCATAAAATTCTCAAATAAATTTCTGGACGTGAGGGATTTATCTACTAATCATATTCAAAAATAATTAACTAAATATCTCTCTCCAATAAAAGATGGCAGCAATTCTCGTGAGCGCTAAAGTTTCTTTTTTTTACAGCAAGATCAACTAGACTTTCCCCAAGTCTTCCCAACGGTTCTACTTGGCACAAACACTAACTAAAACATAAAAACTCAATAATAACAGAGGCTAGATAAATTATTTATTGCTAAACAGGAGCAAAAATCAAGGAATAAAAATAAAATTGGGTTGCCTCCCAACAAGCGCTATCGTTTAACGCCCCTAGCTAGGCATGATGATTTCAACGATGCTCACATAAAAGATAAGAATTGTAACATAAAGAGAGCATCTTGAAGAATATGACTAGCACATTTAAGTCTAACCCACTTCCTATGCATAGGGATTTTGTGAGCAAACAACTTGTGGGAACAATAATCAACTAGCATAGGAAGGCAAAACAAGCATAACTTTAAAACTTTAAGCACATAGAGAGGGAACTTGACATTATTGCAATTCCTACAAGCATATATTCCTCCCTCATAATAATTTTCTGTAGCATCATGAATGAATTCAACAATATAACCAGCACCTAAAGCATTCTTTTCATGATCTACAAGCATAGAATTTTTATTACTCTCCACATAAGCAAATTTCTTCTCATGAATAATAGTGGGAGCAAACTCAACAAAATAATTATCATGTGAGGCATAATCCAATTGAAAACTAAAATCATGATGACAAGTTTCATGGATATCATTATTCTTTATAGCATAAAGTCATCACAATAATCATCATAGATAGCAACTTTGTTCTCATAATCAATTGGAACCTCTTCCGGGATAGTGGATTCATCACAAAATAAAGTCATGAACTCTCCAAATCTACTTTCATCAATATAATCATCATAAATAGGAGGCATGCTTTCATCATAATACATTTGCTCATCAAAACTTGGGGGACAAAAAATATCATCTTCATCAAACATAGCTTCCCCAAGCTTGTGGCTTTGCATATCATTAGCATCATGGGTATTCAAGGAGTTCATACTAACAACATTGCAATCATGCTCATCATTCAAAGATTTAGTGCCAAACATTTTAATATATTCTTCTTATAACACTTCGGCACAATTTTTCTTTCCATCATACTCACGAAAGATATTAAAAAGATGAAGCGTATGAGGCAAACTTAATTCCATTTTTTTGTAATTTTATTTTATAATCTAAACTAGTGATAAAGCTAGAAACTAAAAGACTCGATTGTAGGATCTAAAGATATACCTTCAAGCGCTAACCTCCCCGGCAACGGCGCCAGAAAAGAGCTTGATGTCTACTACACAACCTTCTTCTTGTAGACGTTGTTGGGCCTCCAAGTGCAGAGGTTTGTAGGACAGTAGCAAATTTCCCTCAAGTGGATGACCTAAGGTTTATCAATCCGTAGGAGGCGTAGGATGAAGATGGTCTCTCTCAAGAAACCCTGCAACCAAATAACAATGAGTCTGTTGTGTCCCCAACACACCCAATACAATGGTAAATTGTATAGGTGCACTAGTTCGGCGAAGAGATGGTGATACAAGTGGTATATGGATGGTAGATATAGGTTTTTGTAATCTGAAAATATAAAAACAGCAAGGTAACTAATGATAAAAGTGAGCACAAACGGTATTGCAATGCGTTGAAACAAGGCCTAGGGTTCATACTTTCACTAGTGCAAGTTCTCTCAACTATAATAACATAATTGTATCATATAACTATCCCTCAACATGAAACAAAGAGTCAGTCCAAAGTCACTAATAGCGGAGAACAAACGAAGAGATTATGGTAGTGTACTTAACCACCTCAAAGTTATTCTTTCCAATCAATCCGTTGGGCTATTCCTATAAGTGTCACAAACAGCCCTATAGTTCGTACTAGAATAACACCTTAAGACAGAAATCAACCAAAACCCTAATGTCACCTAGATACTCCAATGTCACCTCAAGTATCCGTGGGTATGATTATACGATATGCATCACACAATCTCATATTCATCTATTCAACCAACACATAGAACCTCAAAGAGTGCCCCAAAGTTCCTACCGGAGAATCACGACGAAAATGTGTGCCAACCCCTATGCATAGGTTCATGGGCGGAACCCGCAAGTTGATCACCAAACCATACATCAAGTGAATGACGTGGTATCCTGTTGTCACCATAGATACGCACGGCAAGACATACATCAAGTGTTCTCAAATCTTTAAAGACTCAATATGATAGGATAACTTCAAAGGGAAAACTCAATCCATTACAAGAGAGTAGAGGGGGGAGAAAACATCATAAGATCCAACTATAATAGCAAAGCTCGCGATACATCAAGATCGTATCACCTCAAGAACACGAGAGAGAGAGAGAGAGATCAAACACATAGCTACTGGTACATACCCTCAGCCCCGAGGGAGAATTACTCCCTCCTCATCATGGAGAGCACCGGGATGATGAAGATGGCCACCAGAGAGGGATTCCCCCCTTCCGGCAGGGTGCCGGAACGGGTCTAGATTGGTTTTTGGTGGCTACAGAGGCTTCTAGCGGCGGAACTCCCAATCTATTGTGCTCCCCAATCGTTTTAGGGTATATGGAGATATATAGGCGGAAGAAGTATGTCAGGGGGGCCACGAGGGGCCCCCCTGGGCGCGCCCCCTACCTCGTGGCTTCCTCGAAGCTTCCTTGATGTGGACTCCAAGTCTCCCGGGTTGCTTTCCTTCCAAAAATAAGTTCCGTGAAGTTTCAGGTCAATTGGACTCCGTTTGATTTTCCTTTTCTGCGATACTCTAAAACAAGGAAAAAACAGAAACTGGCACTGGGCTCTGGGTTAATAGGTTAGTCCCAAAAATAATATAAAAGTGTATAATAAATCCCATAAACATCCAAAACAGAAGATAATATAGCATGGAGCAATCAAAAATTATAGATACGTTGGAGACGTATCAGCATCCCCAAGCTTAATTCCTACTCGTCCTCGAGTAGGTAAATGATAAAAACAGAATTTTTGATGCGGAGTGCTACTTGGCATAATTTCAATGTAAGTCTTCTTAATTGTGGCATGAATATTCAGATTCGAAAGATTCAAGATAAAAGTTCATATTGACATAAAAATAATAATACTTCAAGCATACTAACTAAGCAATTAAGTCCTCCCAAAATAACATGGCCAAAGAAAGTTCAGCCCTACAAAATCATATAGTTTAGTCATGCTTCATTTTCGTCACACAAGAATGCTCTCATCATGCACAACCCCGATGACAAGCTAAGCAATTGTTTCATACTTTAGTAATCTCAAACTTTATAAACCTTCATGCAATACATGGGCGCGAGCCATGGATATAGCACTATGGGTGGAATAGAATATGATGATGGGGGTTATGTGGAGAAGACAAAAAGGAGAAAATCTGACATCAACGAGGCTAATCAATGAGCTATGGAGATGCCCATAGATTGATGTTAATGCAAGGAGTAGGGATTGTCATGAAACGGATGCACTAGAGCTATAAATGTATGAAAGCTCAACAAAAGAAACTAAGTGGGTGTGCATCCAACTTGCTTGCTCACAAAGACCTAGGGCACTTGAGGAGGCCCATTGTTGGAATATACAAGCCAAGTTCTATAATGAAAATTTCCCACTAGTATATGGAAGTGACAGAACAAGAGACTCTCTATCATGAAGATAATGGTGCTACTTTGAAGCACAAGTGTGGGAAAAAGGATAGTAGCATTGTCCCCTTTTTTCTTTTTTTTATTTGGCCTTTTATTTGGGACAATGCTCTGTTAATGATGATCATCACACTTCTATTTATTTACAACTCAAAGATTACAACTCGATACTAGAACAAAGTATGACTCTATATGAATGCCTCCAGCGGTGTACCGGGATTGCGATGAATCAAGAGTGACATGTATGAAAAATTATGAACGGTAGCTTTGCCACAAATACGATGTCAACTACATGATAATGCAAAGCAATATGACAATGATGATGCGTGTCATAATAAATGGAACGGTGGAAAGTTGCATGGTAATATATCTCGGAATGGCTATGGAAATGCCATAATAGGTAGGTATGGTGGCTGTTTTGAGGAAGATATAAGGAGTTTTATGTGTGAAAGAGTGTATCATATCACGGGGTTTGGATGCACCGGCGAAGTTTGCACCAACTCTCAATGTGAGAAAGGGCAATGCACGGTACCGAAGAGGCTAGCAATGATGGAAGGGTGAGAGTGCGTATAATCCATGGACTCAACATTAGTCATAAAGAACTCACATACTTATTGCAAAAATCTACAAGTCATCAAAAACCAAGCACTACGTGCATGCTCCTAGGGGGATAGATTGGTAGGAAAAGACCATCATCGCTCGTCCCCGACCGCCACTCATAAGGAAGACAATCAAATAACACCTCATGTTTCAAATTTGTTACACAATGTTTACCATACGTGCATGCTACGGGACTTGCAAACTTCAACACAATCACTTCTCAAATTCACAACTACTCAACTAGCACGACTTTGATATTATTACCTCCATATCTCAAAACAATCATCAAGCACCAAACTTCTCTTAGTATTCAACACACTCATAAGAAAGTTTTTACTAGTCTTCAATACCTAGCATATTAGGATTATTTAAGAAAATTACCATGCTATTTAAGACTCTCAAAACAATATAAGTGAAGCATGAGAGTTCATCTATTTCTACAAAATAAAACCACCACCATGCTCTAAAACGATATAAGTGAAGCACTAGAGCAAAAGACAAACTACTCCGAAAGATATAAGTGAAGATCAATGAGTAGTCGAATAATTATGCAACTATGTGAAGACTCTCTAACATTTAATAATTTCAGATCTTAGTATTTTATTCAAACAGCAAGCAAAACAAAAGAAAATAAATGACGCTCCAAGCAAAACACATATCATGTGGCGAATAAAAATATAGCTCCAAGTAAAGTTACCGATGAACGAAGACGAAAGAGGGGATGCCTTCCGGGGCATCCCCAAGCTTAGGCTTTTGGTTGTCCTTGAATATTACCTTGGGGTGACTTGGGCATCCCCAAGCTTAGGCTTTTGCCACTCCTTATTCCATAGTCCATTGAATCTTTACCCAAAACTTGAAAACTTCACAACACAAAACTTAACAGAAAACTCGTAAGCTCCGTTAGTATAAGAAAATAAATCACCACTTAGGTACTGTTGTGAACTCATTCTAAATTCATATTGGTGTAATATCTACTTTATTCCAACTTATCTATGGTTCATACCCTCCGATACTACTCATAGATTCATCAAAATAAGCAAACAACACATCAAAAAGAGAATCTGTCAAAAACAGAACAGTCTGTAGTAATCTGGATAAACGTATACTTCTGGAACTCATAAAATTCTCAAATAAATTTCTGGACATGAGGAATTTATCTATTAATCATATGCAAAAATAATTAACTAAATATCACTCTCCAATAAAATATGGCAGAAATTCTCGTGAGCGCTAAAGTTTCTGTTTTTTACAGCAAGATCAACAAGACTTTCCCCAAGTCTTCCCAACGGATCTACTTGGCACAAACACTAATTAAAACATAAAAACTCAATCATAACAGAGGCTAGATAAATTATTTATTTCTAAAAAGGAGCAAAAATCAAGGAATAAAAATAAAATTGGGTTGCCTCCCAACAAGCATTATCGTTTAACGCCCCTAGCTAGGCATGATGATTTCAACGATGCTCACATAAAAGATAAGAATTGTAACATAAAGAGAGCATCTTGAAGAATATGACTAGTGTTGGAAATATGACCTAGAGGCAATAATAAATTAGTTATTATTATATTTCCTCGTTCATGATAATCGTTTATTATCCATGCTAGAATTGTATTGATAGGAAACTCACATACATGTGTGGATACATAGACAACACCATGTCCCTAGTAAGCCTCTAGTTGACTAGCTCGTTGATCAATAGATGGTTACGGTTTCCTGACCATGGACATTGGATGTCGTTGATAACGGGATCACATCATTAGGAGAATGATGTGATGGACAAGACCCAATCCTAAGCCTAGCACAAGATCGTATAGTTCGTCTGCTAAAGCTTTTCTAATGTCAAGTATCATTTCCTTAGACCATGAGATTGTGCAACTCCCGGATACCGTAGGAATGCTTTGGGTGTACCAAACGTCACAACATAACTGGGTGGCTATAAAGGTGCACTGCGGGTATCTCCGAAAGTGTCTGTTCGGTTGGCACGAATCGAGACTGGGATTTGTCACTCCGTGTAAACGGAGAGGTATCTCTGGGTCCACTCGGTAGGACATCATCATAATGTGCACAATGTGACCAAGGAGTTGATCACGGGATGATGTGTTACGGAACGAGTAAAGAGACTTGTCGGTAACGAGATTGAACGAGGTATCAGGATACCGACGATCGAATCTCGGGCAAGTATCGTACCGATAGACAAAGGGAATTGAATACGGGATTGATTGAATCCTCGACATCGTGGTTCATCCAATGAGATCATTGTGGAGCATGTGGGAGCCAACATGGGTATCCAGATCCTACTGTTGGTTATTGACCGGAGAGTTGTCTTGGTCATGTCTACATGTCTCCCGAACCCGTAGGGTCTACACACTTAAGGTTCGGTGACGCTAGAGTTGTAGAGATATTAGTATGCGGTTAACCGAAAGTTGTTTGGAGTCCCGGATGAGATCCCGGACGTCACGAGGAGTTCCGGAATGGTCCAGAGGTAAATATTTATATATAGGAAGTCCAGTTTCGGCCACCGGGAGAGTTTCGGGAGTCATCGGTATTGTACCGGGACCACCGGAAGGGTCCCGGGGGTCCACCGGGTGGGGTCACCTATCCCGGAGGGCCCCATGGGCTGAAGGGGCGTGGGAACCAGCCCCTGGTGGGCTGGTGCGCTCCCCTTGGGCCTCCCATGCGCCTAGGGTTGGAAACCCTAAGGGGTGGGGGCGCCTCCACTTGGCTTGGAGGCCAAGCCACCCCTAGGGCTGCCGCCCCCCTCCCTAGATGGGATCTACAAGGGGCCGGCGCCCCCCCCCCTAGGCCCCTATATATAGTGGAGGGGAGGGAGGGCAGCCACACCTGAAGCCCTGGCGCCTCCCTCCCTCCCGTGACACCTCTTCCTCCCCGCTTGTGCTTGGCGAAGCCCTGCCGGGATCCCGCTACTTCCACCACCACGCCGTCGTGCTGCTGGATCTCCATCAACTTCTCCTCCCCCCTTGCTGGATCAAGAAGGAGGACACGTCTCCGCTCCGTACATGTGTTGAACGCGGAGGTGCCGTCCATTCGGCGCTAGGATGATCGGTGATTTGGATCACGACGAGTACGACTCCATCAACCCCGTTCTCTTGAACGCTTCCGCTTAGCGATCTTCAAGGGTATGAAGATGCACTCCCTCTCTCTCGTTGCTAGATGACTCCATAGATTGATCTTGGTGATGCATAGAAAATTTTAAATTTCTGCTACCTTCCCCAACAGTAGCATCATGAGCTAGGTCTATGCGTAGTTTCTGTGCACGAGTAGAACACAAGTTGTTGTGGGCGTTGATTTTGTCAATTTACTTGCCGTTACTAGTCTTATCTTGATTCGGTGGCATCTTGGGATGAAGCGGCCCAGACCGACCTTACACATACGCTTACGTGAGACTGGTTCCACCGACTGACATGCACTAGTTTCATAAGGTGGCTAGAGGGTGTCTGTCTCTCCCACTTTAGTCGGATCGGATTCGATGAAAAGGGTCCTTATGAAGGGTAAATAGAAATTGGCATATCACGTTGTGGTTTTGGCGTAGGTAAGAAACGTTCTTGCTAGAAACCTATAGCAGCCACGTAAAAACTTGCAACAACAATTAGAGGACGTCTAACTTGTTTTTGCAGCATATACCGTGTGATGTGATATGGCCAAAAGGATGTGATGAATGATATATGTGATGTATGAGATTGATCATGTTCTTGTAATAGGAATCACGACTTGCATGTCGATGAGTATGACAACCGGCAGGAGCCATAGGAGTTGTCTTAATTTATTTATGACCTGTGTGTCAACTTATACGTCATGTAATTACTTTACTTTATCGCTAACCATTAGCCATAGTAGTAGAAGTAATAGTTGACGAGACAACTTCATGAAGACACGATGATGGAGATCATGATGATGGAGATCATGGTGTCATGCCGGTGACGATGATGATCATGGCGCCCCGAAGATGGAGATCAAAAGGAGAAAAATGATATTGGCCATATCATGTCACTATTTGATTGCATGTGATGTTTATCATGTTTTACATCTTATTTGCTTAGAACGACGGTAGCATAAATAAGATGATCCCTCACCATAATTTCAAGAAAGTGTTCCCCCTAACTGTGCACCGTTGCTAAGGTCCGTTGTTCCGAAGCACCACGTGATGATCGGGTGTGATAGGTTCTAACATTCGCATACAACGGGTGTAAGCCATATTTACACACGCAATACACTTAGGTTGACTTGACGAGCCTAGCATGTACAGACATGGCCTCGGAACACGGAAGACCGAAAGGTCGAACATGAGCCGTATAGAAGATACGATCAACATGAAGATGTTCACCGATGATGACTAGTCCGTCTCACGTGATGATAGGACACGGCCTAGTTGACTCGGATCATGTATCACTTAGATGACTAGAGGGATGTCTATCTAAGTGGGAGTTCATTAAATAATTTGATTAGATGAACTTAATTATCATGAACATAGTCAAAAGGTCTTTGCAAATTATGTCGTAGCTTGCGCTATAGTTCTACTGTTTTAGATATGTTCCTAGAGAAAATTTAGTTGAGAGTTGACAGTAGCAACTATGCAGACTGGGTCCGTTAACTGAGGATTGTCCTCATTTCTGCACTGAAGGATTATGTCCTTAATGCATCGCTCAGTGTGCTGATCCTCGAGCATCGTCTGTAGATGTTGGGAAACATCTAACATACACGTTTTGATGACTACGTGATAGTTCAGTGCGTAATGCTAACGGTTTAGAATTGTGGCACCAAAGACGGTTTTGAAACGTCGCTGAACATATGAGATGTTCCAAAGACTGAAATTGGAATTTCAGACTAGTGCCCACGTCAAGAGGTACGAGACCTCTGACAAGTTTCTTAAGCCTGCAAACTAAGGGAGAAAAGCTCAATCGTTGAGCATGTGCTCAG
This sequence comes from Triticum urartu, assembly GCF_056163025.1. Lineage (NCBI taxonomy): Eukaryota > Viridiplantae > Streptophyta > Magnoliopsida > Poales > Poaceae > Triticum > Triticum urartu. The sequence continues at coordinate 524,720,916 of NC_141878.1, forward strand.
ATTGTCTGAGTACTGCAATCGCTTGAATCGAGTGGGAGTTAATCTTCCAGATGAGATAGTGATGATTCTCCGTAGTCACTGCCACCAAGCTATTGGAGCTTCGTGATGAACTATAACATATCAGGGATAGACATGATGATCCTTGAGCAACTCGCGATGTTTGACACCGCGAAAGTAGAAATCAAGTAGGAGCATCAATTGTTGATGGTTAAACCACTAGTTTCAAGAAGGGCAAGGGAAAGAAGGGATACGTCATGAGATGGCAAATCAGTTGCTGCTCTAGTGAAGAAACCCAAGGTTGAACCAAACCCGAGACTAAGTGCTTCTGTAATAAGGGGAACGATCATTGAAGCAGAACTACCCTAGATACTTGGTAGATGAGAAGGCTGGCAAAGTCGACAGAAGTATTTTGGATATACGTTATATTAATGTGTACTTTACTAGTACTCCTAGTAGCACCAGGGTATTAAAATACTAGTTCAGTTGCTAAGTGTTAGTAACTCGAAATAAAAGGCTACGGAATAAACGGAGACTAGCTGAAGGTGAGATGACGATATGTGTTGGAAGTGTTTCCAAGGTTGATGTGATCAATCATCGCATGCTCCCTCTACCATTGAGATTGGTGTTAAACCTAAATAATTGTTATTTGGTGTTTGCGTTGAGCATAGACATGATTGGATTATGTTTATCGCAATACGGTTATTCATTTAAGGAGAATAATGGTTACTCTGTTCATTTGAATAATACCTTCAATGGTCTTGCACCTAAAATGAATGGTTCATTGAATCTCGATCGTAGTGATACACATGTTCATGCCAAAAGATATAAGATAGTAATGATAGTACCACATACTTGTGGCACTGCCGTTTGAGTCATATTGGTATAAAACGCATGAATAAGCTCCATGTTGATGGATCTTTGGACTCACTCGTTTTGAAAAGATTGAGACATGCGAACCATGTCTATTGGTAGATATGCATGAAGAAACTCCATGCAAATGGATCATTTGGACTCACTTGATTTTGAAATCACTTGAGACATGCAAATCATACCACAAGGGCAAGATGACTGAAAGGCCTCGCTTTCAGTAAGATGGAACAAGAAAGCAACTTGTTGGAAGTAATACATTTTGATGTGTGCAGTCCAATAAGTGCTGAGGCACGCAGTGGATATCGTTATGTTCTTACTTCACAGATAATTTGAGTAGATGCTGAGTATATTTACTTGTTGAAACACAAGTCTGAATTATTGAAAGGTTTAAGTAATTTTAGAGTGAAGTTGAAGATCGTCGTGACAAGATGATAGAATGTCTATGATATGATCATAGAGATGAATATCTAAGTTACGAGTTTGGCACACAATTAAGACATTGTGGAAATTGTTTCACAACTAATACCGCCTGGACCACCATAGTGTGATGGTGTGTCCGAACATCATAACTGCACCCTATTGGATATGGTGCATACCATGATGTCTCTTATCGAATTACCACTATCGTTTATGGGTTAGGCATTAGATACAACCACATTCACTTTAAATAGGGCACCACACAATTCCGTTGAGACGACACCGTATGAACTATGGTTTAGAGAAACCTAAGCTGTCGTTTCTTAAAAGTTTGGGGCTGCAATGCTTATGTGAAAAAGTTTCAGGCTGATAAGCTCGAACCCAAAGCGGATAAATGCATCTTCATAGAATACCCAAAAATAGTTGGGTATACCTCCTATTTCAGATCCGGAAGCAAAAGTGATTGTTTCTTGAAATAGGTCCTTTCTCGAGGAAAAGTTTCTCTCGAAAGAATTGAGTGGGAGGATGGTGGAGACTTGATGAGGTTATTGAACCGTCACTTCAACTAGTGTGTAACAGGGCACAGGAAGTTGTTCCTGTGGCACCTACACCAATTGAAATGGAAGCTTATGATAGTGATCATAAAACTTCGGATCAAGTCACTACCAAACCTCGTAGGTCGACAAGGATGTGTAGTACTTCAGAGTGGTACGTAATCCTATCTTGGAAGTCATGTTGCTAGACAACAATGAACCTACGAGCCATGGAGAAGCGATGGTGGGCCCGGATTCCGACGAATGGCTCGAGGCCATAAAATCCGAGAGAGGATCCATGTATAAAACAAAGTATAGACTTTGAAAGAACTACTTGATGGTCGTAAGGCTATTGGGTGCAGATGGATTTTAAAAGGAAGACAAACATTGATGGTAAGTGTCACCATTAAGAAAGCTCGACTTGTCGTTAAGATGTTTCCCGACAAGTTCAAGGAGTTGACTACGATGGGACTTTCTCACTCATAGCGATGCTAAGAGTCTGTTGGAATTATGTTAGCAGTTACTGCATTATTTATGAAATCTTGCAGAAAGGATGTCAAAACATTGTTTCCTCGATGTTTTTCTTGAGGAAAGGTTGTATGTGATACAACCAGAAAGTTTTTGTCAATCCTAAAAGATGCTGACAAGTATGCAAAGCTCCAGCAATCCTTCTAAGGACTGGAGTAAGCATCTCGGAATTGGAATGTACGCTTTGATGAGATGATCAAAGATTTTGGGTTTATACAAAGTTCATGAGAAACTTGTATTTCCAAAGAAGTGAGTGGGAGCACTATAGAATTTTTGATGAGTATATGTTGTTAACATATTGTTGATCAAAAATGATGTAGAATTTCTGGAAAGCATGCAGGGTTATTTGAGAAGTGTTTTTCGATGGAAAACCTGGATTAAACTACTTGAATATTGAGCATCAAGATCTATAAGGATAGATCAAAAATGCTTAATAGTACTTTAAAATGAATACATACCGTCACAAGATTTTGAAGGAGTTCAAAATAGATCAGCAAAGAAGGAGTTCTTGGCTGTATTACAAGGTGTGAGTATTGAGTAAGACTCAAGACCTGACCACGGCAGAAGAGAGAGAAAGGACCAAGGTCGTCCCCTATGCTTTAGACGTAGGCTCTATAGTATGCTATGTTGTGTACCGCACCTGAAGTGTGACAAGCCATGAGTCAGTCAAGGGGTACAAGTGTGATCTAGGAATGGATCATAGGACAACGGTCAAGGTTATCCTTAGTAACTAGTGGACTAAGGAATTTTCTCGATTATGGAGGTGATAAAAGAGTTTGTCGTAAAGGGTTACGCCGATGCAATCTTTGACACTAATCTGGATGATTCTGAGTAGTAAACCGGATACGTATAGTAGAACAGTTATTTGGAATAGCTCCAAATAGAGCGTGGTAGCTGCATCTACAAGATGACATAGATATTTGTAAAGCACACACGGATCTGAAAGGTTCAGACCCGTTGACTATAACATCTCTCACAAGCATAACATGATCAAACCCAGAACTCCTTGAGTGTTAATCACATGGTAATGTGAACTATATTATTGACTCTAGTAAACTCTTGGGTGTTAGTCACATGGGGATGTGACCTTGAGTGTTAATCACATAGCGATGTGAACTAGATTATTGACTCTAGTGCAAGTGGGAGACTGTTGGAAATATGCCCTAGAGGCAATAATAAATTAGTTATTATTATATTTCATTGTTCATGATAATCGTTTATTATCCATGCTAGAATTGTATTGATAGGAAACTTAGATACATGTGTGGATACATAGACAACACCATGTCCCTAGTAAGCCTCTAGTTGACTAGCTCGTTGATCAATAGATGGTTACGGTTTCCTGACCATGGACATTGGATGTCGTTGATAACGGGATCACATCATTAGGAGAATGATGTGATGGACAAGACCCAATCCTAAGCCTAGCACAAGATCGTATAGTTCGTCTGCTAAAGCTTTTCTAATGTCAAGTATCATTTCCTTAGACCATGAGATTATGCAACTCCCGGATACCGTAGGAATGCTTTGGGTGTACCAAACGTCACAACGTAACTGGGTGGCTATAAAGGTGCACTGCGGGTATCTCCGAAAGTGTCTGTTGGGTTGGCACGAATCGAGACTGGGATTTGTCACTCCGTGTAAACGGAGAGGTATCTCTGGGCCCACTCAGTAGGACATCATCATAATGTGCACAATGTGACCAAGGAGTTTATCAGGGGATGATGTGTTACGGAACGAGTAAAGAGACTTGCCAGTAACGAGATTGAACGAGGTATCAGGATACCGACGATCGAATCTCGGGCAAGTATCGTACCGATAGACAAAGGGAATTGAATACAGGATTGATTGAATCCTCGACATCGTGGTTCATCCGATGAGATCATCATGGAGCATGTGGGAGCCAACATGGGTATCCAGATCCCGCTATTGGTTATTGACCGGAGAGTTTTCTCGGTCATGTCTACATGTCTCCCGAACCCGTAGGGTCTACACACTTAAGGCGGTGACGCTAGAGTTATAGAGATATTAGTATGCGGTTAACCAAAAGTTGTTCGGAGTCCCGGATGAGATCCTGGATGTCACGAGGAGTTCCGGAATGGTCCGGAGGTAAAGATTTATATATAGGAAGTCCAGTTTCGGCCACCGGGAGAGTTTCGGGAGTCATCGGTATTGTACCAGGACCACCGGAAGGGTCCCGGGGGTCCACCGGGTGGGGCCACCTATCCCGGAGGGCCCCATGGGCTGAAGGGGCGTGGGAACCAGCCCCTGGTGGGCTGGTGCGCCCCCCCTTGGGCCTCCCATGCGCCTAGGGTTGGAAACCCTAAGGGGTAGGGGCGCCTCCACTTGGCTTGGAGGACAAGCCACCCCTAGGGCTGCCGCCCCCTCCCTAGATGGGATCTACAAGGGGCCGCCCCCCTAGGCCCCTATATATAGTGGAGGGGAGGGAGGGCAGCCACACCTAAAGCTCTGGCACCTCCCTCCCTCCCGTGACACCTCTTCCTCCCCGCTTGTGCTTGGCGAAGCCCTGCCGGGATCCCGCTACTTCCACCACCACGCCGTCGTGCTGCTGGATCTCCATCAACTTCTCCTCCCCCTTGCTGGATCAAGAAGGAGGAGACGTCTCCGCTCTTTACGTGTGTTGAACGTGGAGGTGCCGTCCGTTTGGCGCTAGGACCATCGGTGATTTGGATCACGACGAGTACGACTCCATCAACCCCGTTCTCTTGAACGCTTCCGCTTAGCGATCTTCAAGGGTATGAAGATGCACTCCCTCTCTCTCGTTTCTAGATGACTCCATAGATTGATCTTGGTGAAGCGTAGAAAATTTTAAATTTCTGCTACGTTCCCCAACAACTGGCACATTTAAGTCTAACCCACTTCCTATGCATAGGGATTTTGTGAGAAAACAACTTGTGGGAACAATAATCAACTAGCATAGGAAGGCAAAACAAGCATAACTTTAAAGCTTTATGCACATAGAGAGGGAACTTGACATTATTGCAATTCCTACAAGCATATATTCCTCCCTCATAAAAATTTTCTGTAGCATCATGGATGAATTCAACAATATAACCAGCACCTAAAGCATTTTTTTCATGATCTACAAGCATAGAATTTTTATTACTCTCCACATAAGCAAATTTCTTCTCATGAATAATAGTGGGAGCAAACTCAACAAAATAATTATCATGTGAGGCATAATCCAATTGAAAACTAAAATCATGATGACAAGTTTCATGGATATCATTATTCTTTATAGCATACAAGTCATCACAATAATCATCATAGATAGCAACTTTGTTCTCATAATCAATTGGAACCTCTTCCGGGATAGTGGATTCATCACAAAATAAAGTCATGACCTCTCCAAATCTACTTTCATCAATATAATCATCATAAATAGGGGGCATCCTTTCATCATAATAAATTTGCTCATCAAAACTTGGGGGACAAAAAATATCATCTTCATCAAACATAGCTTCCCCAAGCTTGTGGCTTTGCATATCATTAGCATCATGGGTATTCAAGGAGTTCATACTAACAACATTGCAATCATGCTCATCATTCAAAGATTTAGTGCCAAACATTTTAATGCATTCTTCTTCTAACACTTTGGCACAATTTTTCTTTCCATCATACTCACGAAAGATATTAAAAAGATGAAGCGTATGAGGCAAACTTAATTCCATTTTTTTGTAATTTTCTTTTATAAACTAAACTAGTGATAAAGCAAGAAACTAAAAGACTCGATTGTAGGATCTAAAGATATACCTTCAAGTGCTAACCTCCCCGGCAACGGCGCCAGAAAAGAGCTTGATGTCTACTACACAACCTTCTTCTTGTAGACGTTGTTGGGCATCCAAGTGCAGAGGTTTGTAGGACAGTAGCAAATTTCCCTCAAGTGGATGACCTAAGGTTTATCAATCCATAGGAGGCGTAGGATGAAGATGGTATCTCTCAAGCAACCCTGCAAGCAAATAACAAAGAGTCTCTTGTGTCCCCAACACACCCAATACAATGGTAAATTGTATAGGTGCACTAGTTCGGCGAAGAGATGGTGATACAAGTGGTATATGGATGGTAGATATAGGTTTTTGTAATCTGAAAATATAAAAACAGCAAGGTAACTAATGATAAAAGTGAGCACAAGCGGTATTGCAATGCGTTGAAACAAGGCCTAGGGTTCATACTTTCACTAGTGCAAGTTCTCTCAACAATAATAACATAATTGTATCATATAACTATCCCTCAACATGCAACAAAGAGTCACTCCAAAGTCACTAATAGCGGAGAACAAACGAAGAGATTATGGTAGGGTACGAAACCACCTCAAAGTTATTCTTTCCAATCAATCCGTTGGGCTATTCCTATAAGTGTCACAAACATCCCTAGAGTTCATACTAGAATAACACCTTAAGACACAAATCAACCAAAACCCTAATGTCACCTAGATACTCCAATGTCACCTCAAGTATCCGTGGGTATGATTATACGATATGCATCACACAATCTCAGATTCATCTATTCAACCAACACAAAGAACCTCAAAGAGTGCCCCAAAGTTCCTATCGGAGAACCACGACGAAAATGTGTGCCAACCCCTATGCATAGGTTCATGGGCGGAACCCTCAAGTTGATCACCAAAACATACATCAAGTGAATCACGTGGTATCCCGTTGTCACCACAGATACGCACGGCAAGACATACATCAAGTGTTCTCAAATCTTTAAAGACTCAATCTGATAGGATAACTTCAAAGGGAAAACTCAATCCATTACAAGAGAGTAGAGGGGGGAGAAAACATCATAAGATCCAACTATAATAGCAAAGCTCGCGATACATCAAGATCGTATCACCTCAAGAACACGAGAGAGAGAGAGAGAGAGAGATCAAACACACGGCTACTGGTACATACCCTCAGCCCCGAGGGAGAATTACTCCCTCCTCGTCATGGAGAGCACCGGGATGATGAAGATGGCCACCGGAGAGGGATTCCCCCCTTCCGGCAGGTGCCAGAACGGGTCTAGATTAGTTTTCGGTGGCTACGGAGGCTTCTGGCGACGGAACTCCCGATCTATTGTGCTCCCCGATCGTTTTAGGGTATATGGAGATATATAGGCGGAATAAGTACGTCAGGGGGGCCACGAGGGGCCCACGAGGGTGGACGGCGTGCCCAGGGGGGTGGGCGCGCCCCCTACCTCGTGGTTTCCTCGAAGCTTCCTTGACGTGGACTCCAAGTCTCCCGGGTTGCTTTCCTTCCAAAAATAAGTTCCGTGAAGTTTCAGGTCAATTGGACTCCGTTTGATTTTCCTTTTCTGTGATACTCTAAAATAAGGAAAAAACAGAAACTGGCACTAGGCTCTGGGTTAATAGGTTAGTCCCAAAAATAATATAAAAGTGTATAATAAAGCCCATAAACATCCAAAACAGAAGATAATATAGCATGGAGCAATCAAAAATTATAGATACATTGGAGACGTATCATTGGTCACGGGATGATGTGTTACGGAACGAGTAAAGAGACTTGCCGCAACGTGATTGAACAAGGTATCGGTATACCGATGATCGAATCTCGGGCAGGTGCTATACCGGTAGACAAAGGGAATCGTATACGGGATTGATTGAATCCTTGACATCGTGGAACATGTGGGAGCCAACATGTGTATCCAGATCCCGCTGTTGGTTATTGACCGGAGAGTCGTCTCGGTCATGTCTGCATGTCTCCTGAACCCGTAGGGTCTACACACTTAAGGTTCGGTGATGCTAGGGTTGTAGAGATATTAGTATGCGGTAACCCGAAAGTTGTTCGGAGTCCCGGATGAGACCCCTTCCACGAGCAAAACATGATCAACACCAGAACTCTATGGGTGTTCGATTCATCACAATGTAACTAGATTATTGACTCTAGTGCAAGTGGGAGACTGTTGGAAATATGCCCTAGAGTTAATAATAAAATAGTTATTATTATATTTCCTTGTTCATGATAATTGTCTATTGTTCATTCTATAATTGTGCTATCCAGAAATCGTAATACATGTGTGAATACATAGACCACAACATGTCCCTAGTGAGCTTCTAGTTGACTAGCTCGTTGATCAATAGATGGTTACGGTTTCCTGACCATGGACATTGGATGTCGTTGATAACGGGATCAAATCATTAGGATAATGATGTGATTGACAAGACCCAATCCTAAGCCTAGCACAAGATCGTGTAGTTCGTATGCTAAAGCTTTTCCAATGTCGAGTATCCTTTTCTTAGATCATGAGATTGTGTAACTCCCAGATACCGTAGGAGTACTTTGGGTGTGCCAAACGTCACAACGTAACTAGGTGGCTATAAAGGTACACTACGGGTATCCCCGAAACTATCTGTTGGGTTGGCACGAATCGAGACTGGGATTTGTCACTCCGTATAATGGAGAGATATCTCTGGGACCACTCGGTAAGACATCATCGTAATGAGCTCAATGTGACTAAGGGGTTGGTCACGGAATGATGTGTTACAGAACAAGTAAAGAGACTTGTCGTAACGAAATTGAACAAGGTATCGGTATACCGACGATCGAATCTCGGGCAAGTGCTATACCGGTAGACAAAGGGAATCGTATACGGGATTGATTGAATCCTTGACATCGTGGTTCATCCGATGAGATCATCGTGGAACATGTGGGAGCCAACATGGGTATCCAGATCCCGCTGGTGGTTATTGCCCGGATAGATGTCTCGGTCATGTCTACATAGTTCCCGAACCCATAGGGTCTACACACTTAAGGTTCGATGACGCTAGGGTTATAGGGAATAGATGTACGTGGTTACCGAATGTTGTTTGGAGTCCCGGATGAGATCCCGGATGTCACGAGGAGTTCTGAAATGGTCCGGAGGTAAAGATTTATATATGGGAAGTCATGTTTTGGACACCGGAAGTGTTCTGGGCGTTATCAGTAACGTACCGGGACCACCGAAGGTTTCGGGGGTCCACCGGGAGGGGCCACTAGCCCCAGAGGCTTGCGTGGGCCAAGTGTGGGAAGGGACCAGCCCCTAGGTGGGCTGGTGTGCCTCCCACAAGAGGCCCAAGACGCAGGGAAGGGGAGAAGGGGGAAACCCTAGGCTCAGATTGGCCTAAGGCCCACCTAGGGTGCGCCCCCCCTCTCTCCCCCTCTGGCCGCTCCCCTAGATGCATCTAGGGCTGGCCGCCACCCCGAGGTGGGGGAACCCTAGATGGGGGCGCAGCCCCTCCCCTCCCACTATATATACTGGGGGTTTTGGGGCTTCCAGACACACGAGTCTCCCTCTCTCTTGGCGCAGCCCTACCGCTGTAACATCCCAAATTTTCAATTTGGAATGTTATACAATAGATCATCAGTGCATATCATATTTTATTGCATTTTGGCTGATCCTAGAAATTTCACGCAACTCAAGGACCCTCGGAGAGAGTTGGGAGTTTCGTTATTTTCATATTTGAGTTTTCTCAAATTTTGAAAATAGGATCATTTGATTTTATTTATTTTATCTTCAATTATTTCTATTGTCAAAATATGAGAGAGGGAATAAAATAACTTTCCCAAAAGAAAGAAATATATAGGATTTAATAAAAAAATCAAATAAGATTTTATTTGGATTTATTTGCTATTTTTTGAATTTAGGAAAAATTGCACGTTTTCAAAAATAGCATTTAGGGCCAAGAAAATGTTCATCATGTTCTAAATTTTTTATTTAGACGGTGAAAATTTGTTTTGGCATTTTTAGATTTTTATTTATTTTTCTAGAATTTTTCTTAGTTTCGGCGAAATTTTTTTTTTTAAAAGAGACCCGCACCTGACTGGGCCAAAGACCCAGCCGAGCCAGGCCGGCCCGCTAGGAGCCGCCGCCTCCTACGCCGTGCCGCCGCCGGACTCGGGAGTCCGAGCCGGGGACGCCGCCGCCGACCCCCACCCCAAGCCATGCCCCCCCTTTATAACCCCATCGGAGCCCCCATGGAGCCCCGAACCCCGTCGCCGCACCCCACGCCGCCGCCCGCGCTGCCGCACGCCTCACACCGTTGCCGCCGCCTGCTGCCGCCGCCGCCCCGCACCACCCGCCGCCGCCCGGAGCCCCGCCGGAGCTTGAGCCGAGAATACCCGGAGTGCGCCGCTTGCTACTTCGAATCACTAGGTTTTGTGGATCATCAGCAAGGCAAGTAACACTTTGATCATACTTCCTGTTACCCAGTTTTTACTGCATTAGATAAACCCTCACGCTTTGCATGATTAGGATCTAATTAAATTGTGGGTTTGGGAAGTAGTTGAGGTAGTACCTATTACCAGTTTATTATCAAACCTTTGGGAGTTACTTATACATTTGCTTATTATGCGATGCTATGCTAGTAGACGTGGATTGGGTGAGTGAAATCCATGACAGATGTGAGTTTGTTAAGTTGATGGTTTATCTAAGGTGGCAACTTAAATACACATCTGTGTGGATTGAGGCACCTGGGTATTCCAGCGATTGCCTGTTTTTCTTTTGGACCGCCACCCAGGCTCAAAGGGATCATGAGATTATTCATACTAGAAACTTCTGTGTGCAGCCATAAGCTACTATGGGCTCTAGCATAGTTGACTAAGTTGTGGGAACTCTTACAGTGGTAGACTAGCAGATGTAGGGGGAAATAGGTGTAACGGTCTACCCGATCGTAAGGTGCTAGCGCTTCTGAAAGACTATGTCTCGATCATCCGTTTCTCAAACACCATGTAGTGCAAGAATCCCAACGGAGGAGATCAAGTCTTGTGGGGAAAAGTGCGCAAACCTCTACAGAGTGTATAAACTAATCATGGTTAGCCGTGTCCCCGGTTATGGACAACTTGAGTATCTAGTACTTGGATTATCATGTGAATCTCATCATGTTACTCTAATTAATTTGTTGGGTTTTTAATGATGATGTTTAATTGGGATTGAGAGGGTGTCTACACTCTCAATGTTTAACAACCACCATGATAGTTAAATAAAATTTATTCCTTTGCAGTAGGGAAAAATTGGCTTTATGCAAAACTATAACCATAGAGCTTTCCACCAGCCAAATATGCATATAGTATAGTCTTATTTCTTTCATTGCTCTCTATGTGTTACATTGCCAGCATATTCCATGTGCTGACCCGTTTCGGGCTGCAACATTCATGTTGCAGACTTTTCAGACAACGAGTAAGGTGCCTTTTAGGTCGTGGTTCTATACTCAGTGATGCCGTTGGAGTTGATGGACTCACTTATCTTCCAAGCCTTCCGCTGTTATCATTATTAGATGGCCTTAAGCCATATTTATTGTAATATGTTCTCTTTTGAGACACTCTATGTAATAAGTGTGTGATTGCTACTCTGTTATAAATCCTTCAAGTACTGTGTGGTGTCAACATTACTGATCCAGGGATGACACCTGAGCACAGAGATTGGACCGTTTGAGGTCTGGTCGTTACAAGATGGTATCAGAGCACACGCTGACTGTAGGACACGACCACTAAGCTAAAGCCCTAGATCACTACTCTCTTCTTATTCTGACTCCTCATCTCTTCTACTCTTTTAGGATGGCGGATGCAAGGAACAAGTTCACCCAGCCGGATGAAGATACACCCTTTGGACGTCACTTGAAGGAAGTCACTAGATACCTGAACATGGAGTACCAAGCTTCACCGGAACCTACAATGCCACTTTACCTGAAGAAGAGCGCTGGATGATTCAAGTTCAAGTTCCAGGAAGGACGTTCATGCCAGTCACTGAGCCCGTAGAGTTTTCCTTTGATGCACCAACCTGATGTCTAGGAAAGAGCATGGCAGCTCACATCGCCATGGGACGCATTGGAGAAGTTTACCGCAATGATCTCAAGGATACTATCTACCAGATTTGTGGGCACCGAGATGAGCATTGGGAGATGATCAGCACCAGGAAGGATAGATCAATTACAGCTTCTATCCAGGAGTTAAACCAGCACATTCGATGTCAGGAGAACCAGATGTGAGCCAACATGATAGATCTGAAGAAGACAAGAACAAGAATCAAGGAACTGGAGGAAGAACTCAAGGCTACACGTGAAGATTATGAAGAGGAAATCGAAGTACTAGTGGACAAGAATGCCGACCTAACAATGAAGATCGGAATATTTATGGGAGGCCCTACACCAGTAGAAGAAGACGAAGAACCCAAGGAGATTCGCCCGGAAGACTACATCATCATCGACGACACCGACTCGGATCCAGATGATAGCGATGATGACTATGTTGATGAAGCTGGAGCAGATATCATGGAGTCTATAACCGAAGAATATTTCTAGTAGACCACCTCATCAGTAGTAGTAGTCCACCATGTAAATATAGTAGTCCAAGCACTTTTGCGATAGTTAGATCGATTGTATGCCCTTGTTTGATTGAATGAAGTGAGTTGTTTGCTTTTGCCTCATGTGCATATGGGTAGTGTTTTCTCTTTAGACCCCTCTCTATTCTTAAATCTCATCTTTTCTAAACCCATCAGATGCCTCCGAGACGTGACCCCGGATTTACCTTCCCACCGGAGCTCACCCAGTTGATCCAGCAGCAGAACACATTGATGCAGTTGCTAGTCCAGAATCAGAATCAGGGGAACAACAACAACAACCCACCACCACCACCACCTGTTGATCACTTAGCCCGTTTTCTTAGGCTGAATACGCCGGTGTTTTCCAGTAGCACCGAGCCGATAGTAGTAGATGATTGGCTCCGCAAGACAGCAAGGGAGTTGACCACAGCAGGATGCACAGATGTGGAAAGGTGAAGTTTGCCGCACATCAGCTTGAAGGACCCGCAGCATCATGGTGGGAGAATTTTACAGCCACTTTCCCTATCGACACTGTCACATGGGACTAGTTCCAGCAGGCTTTCCGTACTGCCCATGTTTCAGCAGGAGCTATGGCCATGAAGAAGCGAGAGTTTCGCAACTTGCGCCAAGGAGGACGGACAGTTGGCCAGTATGTGGAGGACTTTAGTAAGATAGCACGTTATGCTCCAGATGACGTTGCTATGGATGCAGCTAAGCAGGAGAAGTTTTTGGAAGGACTGAATAATGAGTTGAGCATGCAGTTGATGGTAGAAACTTTCAAAAACTACCGGGAGTTGGTAGATCGTGCTCTTATGATTGAAGGGAAGGAGCAGCAGATTGAGAATCGCAAGAGGAAGTATGGACAAGGGAAGTAAAATTCAGGAGCTCAGCAGAAGCCATGTTTTACCCCTAGACCGGGAGGACACTTCCAACATACCCATGGAGGAGGTAGCTCGCACAATCATAATGGCACCAAGAATGGTAATGGGAATGGAGGAAGCAACTGCCAGAACCGCACCAACCCATCAACCCCAGCCAAGAGAGACCTGAGCCAAGTCACTTGCTTTAAGTGCCAGAAGACCAGGCATTATGCCAATGAATGTCCTGAATCACAGAATGGAAATGGAAATGGAAGCTCTGGGAAGAAGCCGAACCCTTTCAACAGGGGACAGGTGAACCATGTTAACGTGGAGGAGGTTGAAGAGCAGCCGGATGCAGTAATCGGTAAGTTTTTGGTTAAGTCATTTACTGCACTCGTTCTTTTCGATACTAGTGCAACGCATTCATACATATCAAGGGGATTTGTGGATAAGTATAACCTGCCCACTAAAGTTCTTAGAACACCTATGTTAGTGACCTCACCAGGAGCGGAGTATATGGCTAGTAAGGGATGTTTTCAAGTGCCATTGAGTATAGGTAGGCATGTGTTTCCCTCGGATTTAATCATTTTGGAATCACAAGGTTTGGATGTAATTCTGGGTATGGATTGGTTGTCGATGTATGGAGGAAACATCGATTGCGCCAGTAAGTCAATTTTTCTTACCACCCCAGAAGGAAGAAGGATCAAGTATGTATCCCGGCATGTGTCTAAAAGGACTCAAGTAAATTCGTTAACAGGAGTTGTGCAGGAGGAAGTACCAGTGGTGAAGGATTTCCCTGATGTATTTCCAGAAGAGTTGCCAGGCATGCCACCGGTTAGAGATATTGAGTTTTTGATTGAGCTTTTGCCAGGCACAGGGCCAATATCTAAGAGACCATATAGGATGCCCACAAAGGATTTGGTGGAGATTAAGAAGCAGATTAAGGAGTTACTGGATAAAGGTTATATTCGCCCAAGTTCTTCGCCTTGGGGATCGCCAGTACTTCTAGTGGAGAAGAAGGATGGATCGTTAAGGATGGTTGTTGATTATCGAGGATTGAATGAACTAACCATCAAGAACAAGTACCCACTACCGATGATCAATGATCTGTTTGATCGATTGCAAGGAGCTAAGGTATTTTCCAAGATCGATCTGCGATCAGGATACCATCAGTTGAAGATTCGAGAACAGGATATACCTAAGACGGCTTTTACCACCAGGTATGGGCTGTACGAGTATACGGTTATGTCATTTGGTCTGACTAACGCACCTGCATATTTTATGAACATGATGAACAAAGTGTTATGGAGTTTTTGGATAAGTTTGTCGTAGTGTTCATTGATGATATCCTGGTTTACTCGAAAAATGAAGAGGAGCATAAGGAGCATTTGCGTTTGGTACTTGGTAAGCTCAGAGAACATCGGTTATATGCCAATTTAGCAAATGTTAATTTTGGTTGAAGGAAGTTGGATTTCTCGGACACGTTATATCCGGAGAAGGTATAGTAGTAGATCCCACCAAGGTTGACACTGTGAAAAATTGGGAAGCCCCAACAATAGTCGGAGAGATCCAGAGTTTTCTTGGACTCGCAGGATACTACCGGAGATTCATTGAAAATTTCTCGAAGATTGCAAAGCCTATGACGGAGTTGTTGAAGAAGGATACCAAGTTCATATGGACCGAGGAATGTGAGGCTAGTTTCCAGGAGTTGAAAAATATTTGGTTACATCACCAGTATTGATTTTGCCAGATCAAACCAAGGATTATGAGGTGTATTGCGACGCTTCATGTCGAGGACTTGGAGCAGTGCTTATGCAGGAAGGAAGAGTTGTTTCCTATGCCTCACGGCAGCTTAAGCCTCATGAGTTGAATTATGCTATGCATTATTTGGAGTTAGCAGCCGTAGTGCATGCATTGAAGACTTGGAGACACTTTCTCATTGGAAATCATTGTGAGGTGTACATGGATCATAAGAGTTTGAAGTATATTTTCACGCAGAAGGAGATGGTTGGAGCTCATGAAGGATTATGACATAAGATTGCATTATCACCCCGGAAAGGCTAACGTAGTAGCTGACGTGTTGAGTGATATGTCTCCAACGTATCAATAATTTTTTATTGCATGCTATATTATCTACTGTTTTGGACTATATTGGGCTTTATTTTCCACTTTTATATTATTTTTGGGACTAACCTATTAACCAGAGGCCCAGCCCAGAATTGTTGTTTTTTTGCCTATTTCAGTGTTTCGAAGAAACAGAATATCAAACGGTGTCCAAACAGAAAAATTCTTTTTGGAACGTGATTTTCTTCTCGGATAAGACCCAGGAGACTTGGACCCTACTCCAAGAAGTACCGGAGGCGGTCACGAGGGTAGGGGGTGCCCCCCCTACAGGGCGTGCCCCCCTGCCTCGTGGGCCCCTCGGTGCTCCACCGACGTACTCCTTCCTCCTAAATATACCCACGTACCCCCAAACGATCAGAACAGGAGCCAAAAACCTAATTCCATCGCTGCAACTTTCTGTATCCACAAGATCCCATCTTGGGGCCTGTTCCGGAGCTCCGCCGGAGAGGGCCGTCATCACGGAGGGCTTCTACATCATCATAGCCCCTCCGATGAAGTGTGAGTATTTTACCTCAGACCTTCGGGTCCATAGTTATTAGCTAGATGGCTTCTTCTCTCTTTTTTTGGATCTCAATACAATGTTCTCCCCCTCTCTTGTGGAGATCTATTCGATGTAATCTTCTTCTTTTGCGGTGTGTTTGTTGAGATCGATGAATTGTGGGTTTATGATCAAGTCTATCTATGAACAATATTTGAATCTTCTCTGAATTCTTTTATGTATGATTGGTTATCTTTGCAAGTCTCTTCGAATTATCCGTTTGGTTTGGCCAACTAGATGTTGGGGAACGTTGCAGAAAACAAAAATTTTCCTACGGTTTCACCAAGATCCATCTATGAGTTCATCTAGCAACGAGTGATCGGATTGCATCTACATACCTTTGTAGATCACGCGCGGAAGCGTTCAAAGAACGGGGATGAGGAAGTCGTACTCGACGTGATCCAAATCACCGGAGATCCTAGCGCCGAACGGACGGCACCTCCGTGTTCAACACACGTACGGTCAGCGTGACGTCTCCTCCTTCTTGATCCAGCAAGGGGGAAGGAGAGGTTGATGAAGATCCAGCAGCACGACGGCGTGGTGGTGGATGCAGGAGTCACCGCAGCAGGGCTTCGTCGTTCTACTGCGAGAGGAAGAGGTGTAGCAGGGGAGAGGGAGGCGCCAAGAGTCAAGGGTGCGGCTATCCCTCCCTTCCCCCTTTTATATATAGGCTCCCCAAGGGGGGGCGCCGGCCCTAGGAGATGGGATCTCCTAGGGGGGCGGCGGCCAAGGGTGGAGTGGCCCCCAAGGCAAGTGGGGCGCCCCCCTCACCCTAGGGTTTCCAACCCTAGGCGCAGGGGGTGGGCCCAGGGGGGCGCACCAGCCCACTATGGGCTGGTTCCCCTCCCCACTTCAGCCCATGGGGCCCTCCGGGATGGGTGGTCCCACCCGGTGGACCCCCGGGACCCATCCGGTGGTCCCGGTACAATACCTGTGACCCCCGAAACTCTCCTGATGGCCGAAACTGCACTTCCTATATTATAATTCTTCACCTCCGAACCATTCCGGAACTCCTCGTGACGTCCGGGATCTCATCCGGGACTCCAAACAACTTTCAGGTTACTGCATATTCATATATCTACAACCCTAGCGTCACCGAACCTTAAGTGTGTAGACCCTACGGGTTCGGGAGACATGTAGACATGACCGAGATGGCTCTCCGGTCAATAACCAACAGCGGGATCTGGATACCCATGTTGGCTCCCACATGCTCCTCGATGATCTCATCGGATGAACCACGATGTCGAGGATTCAAGCAACCCCGTATACAATTCCCTTTGTCAATCGGTACGTTACTTGCCCGAGATTCGATCGTCGGTATCCCAATACCTCGTTCAATCTCGTTACCGGCAAGTCACTTTACTCGTACTGTAATGCATGATCCCGTGACCAGACACTTGGTCACTTTGAGCTCATTATGATGATGCATTACCGAGTGGGCCCAGAGATACCTCTCCGTCATACGGAGTGACAAATCCCAGTCTTGATCCGTGTCAACCCAACAGACACTTTCGGAGATACCCGTAGTATACCTTTATAGTCACCCAGTTATGTTGTGACATTTGGTACATCCAAAGCACTCCTACGGTATCCGGGAGTTACACGATCTCATGGTCTAAGGAAAAGATACTTGACATTGGAAAAACTCTAGCAAACGAACTATACGATCTTGTGCTATGTTTAGGATTGGGTCTTGTCCATCACATCATTCTCCTAATCATGTGATCTCGTTATCAATGACATCCAATGTCCATAGTCAGGAAACCATGACTATCTGTTGATCAACGAGCTAGTCAACTAGAGGCTTACTAGGGACATGTTGGTGTCTATGTATTCACACATGTATTACAATTTCCGGATAACACAATTATAGCATGAATGAAAGACAATTATCATGAACAAGGAAATATAATAATAATCCTTTTATTATTGCCTCTAGGGCATATTTCCAATAGTCTCCCACTTGAACTAGAGTCAATAATCTAGTTACATTGTGATGAATCAAACACCCATGGAATTCTGGTGTTGATCATGTTTTGCTCTAGGGAGAGGTTTAGTCAACGGATCTGCTACATTCAGGTCCGTATGTACTTTATAAATATCTACGTCTCCATCTTGAACATTTTCACGAATGGAGTTGAAGTGATGCTTGATGTGCCTGGTCTTCTTGTGAAACCTGGGCTCCTTGGCAAGTGCAATAGCTCCAGTGTTGTCACAGAAGATCTTGATCGGCCCCGATGCATTGGGTATGACTCCTAGGTCGGTGATGAACTCCTTCACCCAGTTTGCTTCATGTGCTGCCTCCGAGGCTGCCATGTACTCCGCTTCACATGTAGATCCCGCCACGACGCTCTGCTTGCAACTGCACCAGCTTACTGCCCACCATTCAAAATATACACGTATCCGGTTTGTGACTTAGAGTCATCCAGATCTGTGTCGAAGCTAGCGTCGACGTAACCCTTTACGACGAGCTCTTCGTCACCTCCATAAACGAGAAACATTTCCTTAGTCCTTTTCAGGTACTTCAGGATATTCTTAACCGCTGTCCAGTGTTCCTTGCCGGGATTACTTTGGTACCTACCTACCAAACTTACGGCAAGGTTTACATCAGGTCTGGTACACAGCATGGCATACATAATAGAACCTATGGCTGAGGCATAGGGGATGACACTCATCTCTTCTATATCTTCTGCCGTGGTCGGACATTGAGCTGAGCTCAATTTCACACCTTGCAACACAGGCAAGAACCCCTTCTTAGACTGATCCATATTGAACTTCTTCAATATCTTATCAAGGTATGTGCTTTGTGAAAGACCTATGAGGCATCTTGATCTATCTCTATAGATCTTGATGCCTAATATATAAGCAGCTTCTCCAAGGTCCTTCATTGAAAAACTCTTATTCAAGTAGGCCTTAATGCTGTCCAAAAGTTCTATATCATTTCCCATCAAAAGTATGTCATCTACATATAATATGAGAAATGCTACAGAGCTCCCACTCACTTTCTTGTAAACGCAGGCTTCTCCATAAGTCTGAATAAACCAAAACGCTTTGATCATCCCATCAAAGCGAATGTTCCAACTCCGAGACGCTTGCACCAGCCCATAAATCGAGCATTGGAGCTTGCACACCTTGTCAGCATTCTTAGGATCGACAAAACCTTCCGGCTGCATCATATACAATTCTTCCTTAAGGAAACCATTAAGGAATGCCGTTTTGACGTCCATTTGCCATATCTCATAATCATAGAATGCGGCAATTGCTAACATGATTCGGACGGACTTCAGCTTCGCTACGGGAGAGAAAGTCTCATCGTAGTCAACCCCTTGAACTTGCCGAT
The DNA here is from genome assembly GCF_056163025.1 of Triticum urartu. Classification (NCBI taxonomy): domain Eukaryota; kingdom Viridiplantae; phylum Streptophyta; class Magnoliopsida; order Poales; family Poaceae; genus Triticum; species Triticum urartu. The sequence goes on from NC_141878.1 coordinate 524,740,446, forward strand.
AACCCTTAGCGACAAGTCGAGCTTTATAGATGGTAACATTACCATCCGCGTCCGTCTTCTTCTAAAAGATCCATTTGTTTTCTATCGCTCGCCGATCATCGGGCAAGTCTGTCAAAGTCCATACTTTGTTTTCATACATGGATCCTATCTCGGATTGCATGGCTTCAAGCCATTTGTTGGAATCTGGGCCCGCCATCGCTTCTTCATAGTTCGAAGGTTCACCGTTGTCTAACAACATGATTTCCAAGACAGGGTTGCCGTACCACTCTGGTGCGGAACGTGTCCATGTGGACCTATGAAGTTCAGTAGCAACTTGATCTGAAGTTTCATGATCATCATCATTAACTTCCTCTTTAGTCGGTGCCGGTACCTCAGGAACATTTTCTTGAGTTGCACCACTTTCCGGTTCAAGAGGTAATACTTCATCAAGTTCTACTTTCCTCCCACTTACTTCTTTCGAGAGAAACTCTTTATCTAGAAAGGATCCATTCTTGGCAACAAAGATCTTGCCTTCGGATCTGAGGTAGAAGGTATACCCAATAGTTTCTTTAGGGTATCCTATGAAGACGCATTTTTCCGACTTGGGTTCGAGCTTTTCAGGTTGAAGTTTCTTGACATAAGCATCGCATCCCCAAACTTTTAGAAACGACAACTTAGGTTTCTTCCCAAACCATAATTCATACGGTGTCATCACAACGGATTTTGACGGAGCCATATTTAAAGTGAATGCGGCAGTCTCTAAAGCATAGCCCCAAAATGATAGCGGTAAATCGGTAAGAGACATCATAGATTGCACCATATCTAATAGAGTGCGATTACGACGTTCAGACACACCATTACGTTGAGCTGTTCCAGGCGGCGTGAGTTGTGAAACTATTCCACATTTTCTTAAGTGTGTGCCAAATTCGTGACTCAAGTATTCTCCTCCACGATCTGATCGTAGGAACTTGATTTTCTTGTCACGTTGATTTTCAACCTCACTCTGAAATTCCTTGAACCTTTCAAAGGTCTCAGACTTGTGTTTCATTAAGTAGACATACCCATATCTACTCAAGTCATCAGTGAGGGTGAGAACATAACGATAACCACCGCGAGCCTCAACACTCATTGGACCGCACACATCAGTATGTATGATTTCCAATAAGTTGGTTGCTCGCTCCATTGTTCCTGAGAATGGAGTCTTGGTCATTTTACCCATGAGGCATGGTTCGCACGTGTCAAATGATTCGTAATCAAGAGACTCTAAAAGTCCATCTGCATGGAGCTTCTTCATGTGTTTGACACCTATGTGACCAAGGCGGCAGTGCCACAAGTATGTGGGACTATCATTATCAACCTTACCTCTTTTGGTACTCACACTATGAATATGTGTAGCATTACGCTCGAGATTCATTAAGAATAAACCATTCACCATCGGAGCATGACCATAAAACATATCTCTCATATAAATAGAACAACCATTATTCTCGGATTTAAATGAGTAGCCATCTTGTATTAAACGAGATCCTGATACAATGTTCATGCTCAAACTTGGCACTAAATAACAATTATTGAGGTTCAAAACTAATCCCGTAGGTAAATGTAGAGGTAGCGTGCCGACGGCGATCACATCGACCTTGGAACCATTCCCGACGCGCATGGTCACCTCGTCCTTCGCCAGTCTCCGCTTATTCCGCAGCTCCTGCTTTGAGTTACAAATGTGAGAAACTGCACCGGTATCAAATACCTAGGAGCTACTACAAGTACTGGTAAGGTACACATCAATTACATGTATATCACATATACCTTTCGTTTTGTCGGCCTTCTTGTCCGCTAAGTATTTGGGGCAGTTCCGCTTCCAGTGACCACTTTCCTTGCAATAAAAGCACTCAGTCTCGGGCTTGGGACCATTCTTTGTCTTCTTCCCGGCAACTTGCTTGCCGGGCGCGGCAACTCCCTTGCCGTCCTTCTTGAAGTTCTTCTTACCCTTGCCTTTCTTGAACTTAGTGGTTTTATTCACCATCAACACTTGATGTTCCTTTTTGACTTCTACCTCTGCTGATTTCAGCATTGCAAATACTTCAGGAATGGTCTTTTCCATCCCCTGCATATTGAAGTTCATCACAAAGCTCTTGTAGCTCGGTGGAAGCGACTGAAGGATTCTGTCAATGACCGCGTCATCCGGGAGATTAACTCCCAGCTGAGTCAAGCGGTTATGTAACCCAGACATAGTGAGTATGTGCTCACTGACAGAACTATTTTCCTCCATCTTACAGCTGAAGAACTTGTCGGAGACTTCATATCTCTCGACCCGGGCATGAGCTTGAAAAACCATTTTCAGCTCTTCGAACATCTCATATGCTCCGTGTCTCTCAAAACGCTTTTGGAGCCCCGGCTCTAAGCTGTAAAGCATGCCGCACTGAACAAGGGAGTAATCATCGGTACGTGTCTGGCAAGCGTTCATAACGTCTTGTTCTGCAGGGAGAACAGGTGCTTCACCTAGCGGTGCTTGTAGGACATAATCTTTCTTGGCAGCTATGAGGATGATCCTCAGGTTCCGGACCCAGTCCGTATAGTTGCTGCCATCGTCTTTCAGCTTGGTTTTCTCTAGGAACACGTTGAAGTTGAGGACAACATTGGCCATTTGATCTACAATACATGTTGTAAAGATTTTAGACTAAGTTCATGATAATTAAGTTCATCTAATCAAATTATTCAATGAACTCCCACTTAGATAGACATCCCTCCAGTCATCTAAGTATAACATGATCCGAGTTAACTAGGCTGTGTCCGATCATCACGTGAGACAGACTAGTCAACATCAGTGAACATCTTCATGTTGATCGTATCTTCTATACGACTCATGCTCGACCTTTCGGTCTTCTGTGTTCCGAGGCCATGTCTGTACATGCTAGGCTCGTCAAGTCAACCTAAGTGTTTGCATGTGTAAATCTGTCTTACACCCGTTGTATGTGAAGGTTGGAATCTATCACACCCGATCATCACGTGGTGCTTCGAAACAACGAACTGTCGCAACGGTGCACAGTTAGGGGGAACACTTTCTTGAAATTATTATGAGGGATCATCTTATTTACTACTGTTGTTCTAAGTAAACAAGATGCAAAAACATGATAAACATCACATGCAATCAAATAATAATAGTGACATGATATGGCCAATATCACATAGCTCCTTTGATCTCCATCTTGGGGCTCCATGATCATCTTGTCACCGGCATGACACCATGATCTCCATCATCATGTCTCCATGAAGTTGCTCGCCAACTATTACTTCTACTACTATGGCTAACACGTTTAGCAATAAAGTAAAGTAATTTACATGGCGTTTCTCAATGACACGCAGGCCATACAAAAAATAAAGACAACTCCTATGGCTCCTGTCGGTTGTCATACTCATCGACATGCAAGTCGTGATTCCTATTACAAGAACATGATCTCATACATCACATATATATCATTCATCATTCATCACAACTTTGGCCATATCACATCACAGAACACTTGCTGCAAAAACAAGTTAGACGTCATCTAATTGTTGTTGCAAGTTTTACGTGGCTGCAAGAGGGTTCTAGCAAGAACGTTTTCTTACCTACGTTAAAGCCACAACGTGATTTGTGAACTTCTATTTACCCTTCATAAGGACCCTTTTCATCAAATCTGCTCCAACTAAAGTGGGAGAGACAGACACCCGCCAGCCACCTTATGCAACTAGTGCATGTCAGTCGGTGGAACCGGTCTCACGTAAGCGTACGTGTAAGGTTGGTCCGGGCCGCTTCATCCCACAATACTGCTGAAGCAAAATAAGACTAGTAGAGGCAAGAAAGTTGACAACATCTACGCCCACAACAAATTGTGTTCTACTCGTGCAAAAGGAACTACGCATAGACCTAGCTCATGATGCCACTGTTGGGGAACGTTGTAGAAAACAAAAAATTTCCTACGGTTTCACCAAGATCCATCTATGAGTTCATCTATCAACGATTGATCGGATTGCATCTACATACCTTTGCAGATCACGCGCGGAAGCGTTCACAGAACGGGGATGAGGAAGTCGTACTCGACGTGATCCAAATCACCGGAGATCCTAGCGCCGAACGGACGGCACCTCCGTGTTCAACACACGTACGGTCAGCGTGACGTCTCCTCCTTCTTGATCCAGCAAGCGGGAAGGAGAGGTTGATGAAGATCCAGCAGCACGACGGCGTGGTGGTGGATGCAGGAGTCACCGCAGCAGGGCTTCGCCGTTCTACTGCGAGAGGGAGAGGTGTAGCAGGGGAGAAGGAGGCGCAAATAGTCAAGGGTGTCGCTGCCCCTCCCTTCCCCCTTTTATATATAGGCTCCCCAAGGGGGGCGCCGGCCCTAGGAGATGGTATCTCCTAGGGGGGCGGCGGCCAAGGGTGGAGTGGCCCCCAAGGCAAGTGGGGTGCCCCCCCCACCCTAGGGTTTCCAACCCTAGGCGCAGGGGGTGGGCCAAGGGGGGCGCACTAGCCCACTATGGGCTGGTTCCCCTCCCCACTTCAGACCATGGGGCCCTCCGGGATGGGTGGTCCCACCCGGTGGACCCCCGGGACCCATCCGGTGGTCCCGGTACAATACTGGTGACCCCCGAAACTCTCCCGATGGCCGAAACTGCACTTCCTATATATAATTCTTCACCTCCGGACCATTCCGGAACTCCTCGTGACGTCCGGGATCTCATCCGGGACTCCAAACAACTTTCAGGTTACTACATATTCATATCTCTACAACCCTAGTGTCACCGAACCTTAAGTGTGTAGACCCTACGGGTTCGGGAGACATGTAGACATGACCGAGATGGCTCTCCGGTCAATAACCAACAACGGGATCTGGATACCCATGTTGGCTCCCACATGCTCCTCGATGATCTCATCGGATGAACCACGATGTCGAGGATTCAAGCAACCCCGTATACAATTCCGTTTGTCAATCTGTATGTTACTTGCCCGAGATTCGATCGTCGGTATCCCAATACCTCGATCAATCTCGTTACCGGCAAGTCACTTTACTCGTACCGTAATGCATGATCCCGTGACCAGACACTTGGTCACTTTGAGCTCATTATGATGATGCATTACCGAGTGGGCCCAGAGATACCTCTCCATCATATGGAGTGACAAATCCCAGTCTTGATCCGTGTCAACCCAACAGACACTTTCGGAGATACCCATAGTATACCTTTATAGTCACCCAGTTACGTTGTGACGTTTGGTACACCCAAAGCACTCCTACGGTATCCGGGAGTTACACGATCTCATGGTCTAAGGAAAAGATACTTGACATTGGAAAAACTCTAGCAAACGAACTATACGATCTTGTGCTATGTTTAGGATTGGGTCTTGTCCATCACATCATTCTCCTAATGATGTGATCTCGTTATCAATGACATCCAATGTCCATAGTCAGGAAACCATGACTATCTGTTGATCAACGAGCTAGTCAACTAGAGGCTTACTAGGGACATGTTGGTGTCTATGTATTCACACATGTATTACGATTTCCGGATAACACAATTATAGCATGAATGAAAGACAATTATCATGAACAAGGAAATATAATAATAATCCTTTTATTATTGCCTCTAGGGCATATTTCCAACACTAGATTGGTAGTTCTTGCCATGGGAGAAGTGCTTAGCTTTGGGTTCGATCTTGCGGTGTTCTTTCCCAGTGACAGAAGGGGCAGCAAGACACGTATTGTATTGTTGCCATCGAGGATAACAAGATGGGGTTTATTTCATATTGCATGAATTTATCTCTCTGCATCATGTCATCTTGCTTAAAGCGTTACTCTGTTTTTAACTTAATACTCTAGATGCATGCTGGATAGCGGTCGATGAGTGGAGTAATAGTAGTAGATGCAGAATCGTTTCGATCTACTTGTCACGGACGTGATGCCTATATACATGATCATGCCTAGATATTCTCATAACTATGCTCAATTCTGTCAATTGCTCAACAGTAATTTGTTCACCCACCGTAGAAAACTTATGCTCTTGAGAGAAGCCACTAGTGAAACCTATGGCCCCCGGGTCTATTCTCATCATATCAATATCCATCACTTTAATCTTGCTTTGTTTTTACTTTGCCTTTTGCTTTTCACTTTGCATCTTTATATAAAAAATACCAAAAATATTATCTATCGGATCTCACTTCCGTAAGTGACCGTGAAGTGATTGACAACCCCTAATCGCGTTGGTTGCGTTGAGCTCATTGTGTTGTGTAGGTACGAGGGACTTGCGCGTGGCCTCCTACTGGATTGATACCTTGGTTCTCAAAAACTGAGGGAAATACTTACGCTACTCTGCTGCATCATCCTTTCCTCTTCGGGGAAAACCAACGCAAGCTCAAGAGGTAGTATTGAGCCGTAAGAGTCATGTCAACATCCTAAAGATGGGAGATTTACCAAGGCAGTTAGCCAAAAATCTTCGTGAGCTATGTTTGGAGATAGTCCCGAGAGGCTATGTAGCAGCATTGGTGATTCAGTCTACTTTGATGGATAAGATTAGAGAAGCTCAAAGGACTGACAAGGAGATTGCTTCTATTAAGGAGAAAATGAGCAAAGGAAAATCTAAAGGATTTCGTGAGGATGAGCACGATACCTTATGGTTTGAAGACCGTGTTTATGTGCCTAATGACCCGGAGATCAGGAAGTTAATTCTACAAGAGGCCCATGATTCACCATATTCGATTCACCCTGGAAATACCAAGATGTATTTGGATTTGAAGGATACTTTCTGGTGGACCGGAATGAAGAAGGACATTGCGGAGTATGTAGCAGTTTGTGATGTATGTCAGAGAGTAAAGGCAGAGCATCAGAAGCCAGCAGGTTTGCTACAGCCATTGCCGATACCCGAATGGAAGTGGGATAAGTTAGGCATGGATTTTATCACAGGATTGCCCAGAACACGTTCAGGCTATGACTCAATTTAGGTTGTAGTTGATCGTTTGACAAAGGTAGCTCATTTCATCCCAGTGAAGACTACCTATACTAGTGCCAAGTTAGCAAAGATATACATGACCAGGATCGTGTGTTTGCATGGAGTTCCAAGAAGCATTGTATCAGATAAAGGAACCCAGTTTACCTCAAAGTTCTGGAATCAGTTGCATGAAACCTTGGGTACCAGGCTAGAGTTCAGTACAGCTTTCCATCCGCAAGCAGATGGACAGACCGAGAGAGTCAATCAGATTTTGGAGGATATGCTGAGAGCTTGTGCGCTAGATTACGGGTCTAGTTGGGACGAGAATTTGCCATACGCAGAGTTCTCTTATAACAACAGTTATCAATCCAGTTTGAAGATGCCCCTTTCGAAGCCTTGTACGGAAGGAGGTACAGGACCCCATTATTGTGGGATGAAGTTGGAGACCGCCAGTTGTTTGGACCGGATTTGATTAAGGAGTCTGAACAGAAGGTGCAACTGATTTGCGATAGGCTCAAGGTAGCACAGTCCAGGCAGAAGAGCTACGCAGATTCTAAACGCAAGGAGACAGCTTACGAAGTCGGAGACCGAGTTTATCTTCGAGTATCTCCACTTCGAGGAGTTAAGCGTTTTGGAGTTAAGGGAAAGTTAGCGCCATGTTTTGTAGGACCATACAAAGTTTTGGAGCGTATGGGAGAAGTAGCCTATAAGTTGGAATTGCCCGAAAGATTGTCAGGAGTTAACGACGTGTTCCACGTTTCCCAGTTAAAGAAGTTCCACGCGGAGATGGCTGATATACCGCTAAGAGATACAGTGCTGCTGGAAGCGATTCAGTTGGACAGTGATTTGACCTATGAGGAGAAAAGAGTCAACATTCTTGAGTATGCCAGCCGAGTCACCCGTAGCAAGGTTATCAAGTTTTGCAAAGTTCAGTGGAGCCACCACACGGAGGATGAAGCCACCTGGGAACGAGAGGAAGATCTGTTGAAGGACCACCCTCACCTATTTTCTAGCCAACCCGAATCTCGAGGGCGAGATTCATCTTAAGGGGGGTAGGTTTGTAACATCCCAAATTTTCAATTTGGAATGTTATACAATAGATCATCAGTGCATATCATATTTTATTGCATTTTGGCTGATCCTAGAAATTTCACGCAAATCAAGGACCCTCGGAGAGAGTTGGGAGTTTCGTTATTTTCATATTTGAGCTTTCTGAAATTTTGAAAATAGGATCATTTGATTTTATTTATTTTATCTTCAATTATTTCTATTGTCAAAATATGAGAGAGGGAATAAAATGACTTTCCCAAAAGAAAGAAATATTGAGGATTTAATAAAAAATCAAATAAGATTTTATTTGGATTTATTTGCTATTTTATTTGAATTTAGGAAAAATTGCACGTTTTCAAAAATAGCATTTAGGGCCAAGAAAATGTTCATCTTGTTCTAAATATTTTATTTAGACGGTGAAAATTTGTATTGGTATTTTTAGATTTTTATTTATTTTTCTAGAATTTTTCTTAGTTTCAGCGAAATTTATTTAAAAAAAAGAGACCTGCACCCGACTGGGCCAAAGGCCCAGCCGAGCCAGGCCGGCCCGCCAGGAGCCGCCGCCTCCTACGCCGTGCCGCCGCCGGACTCGGGAGTCCGAGCCGGGGACGCCGCCGCCGACCCCCTCCCCAAGCCATGGCCGCCCCCTCCCTTTATAACCCCACCGGAGCCCCCCTGGAGCCCTGAAGCCCGCCGCCGCACCCCACGCCGCCAGCCGCCGCCCGGGCCGCCGCACGCCGCTGCCGCCGCCGCCGCCAGGAGCCGCCGCCCCGCACCAACCGCCGCCGCCCGAGCCAAGAATACCTGGAGTGCGCCACTTGCTACTTCGAATCGCTAGGTTTTGCGGATCATCAGCAAGGCAAGTAACACTTTGATCATACTTCCTGTTACCCAGTTTTTATTGCATTAGATCAACCCTCACACTTTGCATGATTAGGATCTAATTAAATTGTGGCTTTGGGAAGTAGTTGAGGTAGTACCTATTACCAGTTTATTATCAAACCTTTGGGAGTTACTTCTGCGTTTGCTTATTATGCCATGCTATGCTAGTAGACGTGGATTGGGTGAGTGAAATCCATACAGATGTGAGTTTGTTAAGTTAATGGTTTATCTAAGGTGGCAACTTAAATACACATCTGGGTGGATTGAGGCACCTGGGTATTCCAGCGATTGCCTGTTTTTCTTTTCGACCGCCACCCAGGCTCAAAGGGATCATGAGATTATTCATACTAGAAACTTCCGTGTGCAGCCACAAGCTACTATGGGCTCTAGCATAGTTGACTAAGTTGTGCGAACTCTTACAATGGTAGACTAGCAGATGTAGGGGAAAATAGGTGTAACGGTCTACCCGATTGTAAAGTGCTAGCGCTTCTGAAAGACTATGTCTTGGTCATCCGTTTCTCAAACATCATGTAGTGCGAGAATCCCAATGGAGGAGATCGAGTCTTGTGGGGAAAAGTGCGCAAACCTCTGCAGAGTGTATAAACTAATCATGGTTAGCCGTGTCCCCAGTTATGGACAACTTGAGTATCTAGTACTTGGATTATCATGTGAATCTCATCATGTTACTCTAATTAATTTGCTGGGTTTTTAATGATGATGTTCAATTGGGATTGAGAGGGTGTCTACACTCTCAATGTTTGACAACCACCATGATAGTTAAATAAAATTTATTCCTTTGAAGTAGGGAAAAATTGGCTTTACGCAAAACTATAACCATAGAGCTTTCCACCAGCCAAATATGCATATAGTATAGTCTTATTTCTTTCATTGCTCTCTATGTGTTACATTGCCAGCATATTCCATGTGCTGACCCGTTTCGGGCTGCAACGTTCATGTTGCAGACTTTTCAGACGACGAGTAAGGTGCCTTTTAGGTCGTGGTTCTATACTCAGTGATGCCGTTGGAGTTGATGGGATCACTTATCTTCCAAGCCTTTCGCTGTTATCGTTATTAGATGGCCTTAAGCCATATTTATTGTAATAAGTTCTCTTTTGAGACACTCGATGTAATAAGTGTGTGATTACTACTCTATTATAAATCCTTCAAGTACTGTGCGGTGTCAGCATTACTGATCCAGGGATGACACCTGAGCACAGAGATTGGACCGTTTGAGGTCTGGTCGCTACAACCCCTCTCCCTCCTCGTCTCTCGCAGTGCTTGGCGAAGCCCTGCTGGAGTGCCACGCTCCTCCACCACCACCACGCCGTCGTGCTGCTGATGGACGGAGTCTTCCCCAACCTCTCCCTCTCCCCTTGCTGGATCAAGGCGCGGAAGACATCGTCGGGCTGCACGTGTGTTGAACGCGGAGGCACCATTGTTCGGTGCTTAGATCGGATTTGGCCGCGATCTGAATCGCTTCATGTACGACTCCTTCATCCGCGTTCTTGTAACGCTTTCGTTTCGCGATCTTCAAGGGTATGAAGATACACTCCCCTCTCTCTCGTTGCTAGTCTCTCCATAGATTGATCTTGGTGATGCGTAGAAATTTTTTAATTTCTACAACGATCCCCAACAGTGGCATCATGAGCTAGGTCTATGCATAGTTTCTATGCACGAGTAGAACACAAGTTGTTGTGGGCATCAATTTTGTCAATTAACTTGTCGTTACTAGTATTATCTTGATTCGGCGGCATCGTGGGATGAAGCGGCCTGGACCGACCTTACACGTACTCTTACGTGAGACTGGTTCCACCGACTGACATGCACTAGTTGCATAAGGTGGCTAGCGGGTGTCTGTCTCTCCCACTTTAGTCGGATCGGATTCGATGAAAAGGGTCCTTATGAAGGGTAAATAGAAATTGGCATATCACGTTGTGGTTTTGGCGTACGTAAGAAACGTTCTTGCTAGAAACCTATAGCAGCCACGTAAAAACTTGCAACAACAATTAGAGGACGTCTAACTTGTTCTTGCAGCATATGCCGGGTGATGTGATATGGCCAAAAGGATGTGATGAATGATATATGTGATGTGTGAGATTGATCATGTTCTTGTAATAGGAATCACGACTTTCATGTCGATGAGTATGACAACCGGCAGGAGCCATAGGAGTTGTCTTAATTTATTTATGACCTGCGTGTCAACATAAACATCATGTAATTACTTTACTTTATCGCTAACCGTTAGCCATAGTGGTAGAAGTAATAGTTGGCGAGACAACTTCATGAAGACACGATGATGGATATCATGATGATGGAGGTCATGGTGTCATGCCGGTGACGATGATGATCATGGCGCCCCGAAGATGGAGATCAAAAGGAGCAAAATGATATTGGCCATATCATGTCACTATTTGATTGCGTGTGATGTTTATCATGTTTTTACATCTTATTTGCTTAGAACAACGGTAGCTTAAATAAGATGATCCCTCGCAATAATTTCAAGAAAGTGTTCCCCCTAACTGTGCACCGTTGCTAAGGTCCGTTGTTCCGAAGCACCACGTGATGATCAGGTGTGATAGGTTCTAACGCTCGCATACAATGGGTGTAAGCCAGATTTACACACGCAATACACTTAGGTTGACTTGACGAGCCTAGCATGTACAGACATGGCCTCGGAACACGGAAGACCGAAAGGTCGGACATGAGTCGTATAGAAGATACGATCAACATGAAGATGTTCACCGATGATGACTAGTCCGTCTCACGTGATGATCGGACACGGCCTAGTTGACTCTGATCATGTATCACTTAGATGACTAGAGGGATGTCTATCTGAGTGGGAGTTCATTAAATAATTTGATTAGATGAACTTAATTATCATGAACATAGTCTAAAAACTTTGCAATATGTCTTGTAGATCAAATGACCCACGCTAATGTTGCCCTCAACTTCAACGCGTTCCTAGAGAAAACCAAGCTGAAAGACGATGGTAGCAACTACACGGGTTGGGTCCGTAACCTGATGAGTATCCTCATAGCTGCCAAGAAAGCATATGTCCTTGAAGCACCGCTAGGTGAAGCCCCCATTTTCCTAGCAACTCAAGACGTTATGAACGTCTGGCAGTCGCGTAGTGATGATTACTCCCTGGTTCAGTGCGGCATGCTTTACAGCTTAGAACCCGGGCTCCGAAAGCGTTTTGAGCGGCACGGAGCGTATGAGATATTCCAAGAGCTGAAAATGGTTTTCCAACCTCATGCCCAAGTCGAGAGATATGAAGTCTCCGACAAGTTATACAGTTGTAAGATGGAGGAGAATAGTTCTATCAGCGAGCACATACTCAAGATGTCTGGGTTGCACAACCGCTTGTCTCAGCTGGGAGTCAATCTCCCAGATGATGCGGTCGTTGACAGAATCCTTCAGTCGCTTCCACCTAGCTACAAGAGCTTTGTGATGAACTTCAATATGCAGGGGATGGAAAAGACCATTCCTGAGGTATATTCAATGCTGAAATCAGCGAAGGTGGAGATCAAAAAGGAACATCAAGTGTTGATGGTGAATAAAACCACTAAGTTCAATAAAGGCAAGGGTAAAAATAACTTCAAGAAGGACGGCAAGGGAGTTGCCGCGCCCGGTAAGCAAGCTGCCGGGAAGAAGCCAAATAATGGACCCAAGCCTGAGACTGAGTGCTTTTATTGCAAGGGAAACGGTCATTGGAAGCGGAACTGCCCCAAGTACTTATCGGATAAGAAGGCCGGCAATACCAAAGGTATATGTGATATACATGTTATTGATGTGTACCTAACCAGCGCTCATAGTAGCTCCTAGGTATTTGATACCGGTGCGGTTGCTCATATTTGTAACTCAAAACAGGAGCAACGGAATAAGTGGAGACTGGCGAAGGACGAGGTGACGATGCGCGTCGGGAATGGTTCCAAGGTCGATGCGATCATCGTCGGCACGCTGCCTCTATATTTACCTACGGAATTAGTTTTAAACCTCAATAATTGTTATTTAGTACCAGCTTTGAGCATGAACATTGTATTTGGATCTCATTTAATGCGAGATGGCTACTCATTTAAATCCGAGAATAATGGTTGTTCCATTTATATGAGAGATATGTTTTATGGTCATGCCCCGCTGGTCAATGGTTTTTTCTTGTTTAATATCGAACGTGATAATACACATATTCATAGTGTGAATACCAAGAAGTGTAAGGTTGATAATGATAGTCCCACATACTTGTGGCACTGCCGCCTTGGTCACATTGGTGTCAAACGCATGAAGAAACTCCATGCAGATGGGCTTTTGGAGTCTCTTGATTATGAATCATTTGACACATGCGAACCATGCCTCATGGGCAAAATGACCAAGACTCCGTTCTCCGGAACAATGGAGCGAGCAACCAACTTATTGGAAATCATACATACCAATGTGTGCGGTCCAATGAGCGTTGAGGCTCGCGGTGGCTATCGTTATGTTCTCACCCTCACTGATGACTTGAGCAGATATGGGTGTGTCTACTTAATGAAACACAAGTCTGAGACCTTTGAAAAGTTCAAGGAATTTCAGAATGAGGTAGAGAATCAACGTGACAGGAAAATAAAGTTCTTGCGATTAGATCGTGGGGGAGAATATTTGAGTCACGAATTTGGCACGCACTTAAGGAAATGTGGAATTGTTTCACAACTCACGCCGCCTGGAACACCTCAGCGTAATGGTGTGTCCGAACGTTGTAATCGCACTCTATTGGATATGGTGCGATCTATGATGTCTCTTACCGATCTACCGCTATCATTTTGGGGTTATGCTTTAGAGATTGCTGCATTCACTTTAAATAGGGCTCCGTCGAAATCCGTTGAGACGACGCCGTATGAATTATGGTTTGGGAAGAAACCTACGTTGTTGTTTCTGAAAGTTTGGGGATGCGATGCTTATGTCAAGAAACTTCAACCTGAAAAGCTCGAACCCAAGTCGGAAAAATGCGTCTTCATAGCATACCCTAAGGAAACTATTGGGTATACCTTCTACCTCAGATCCGAAGGCAAGATCTTTGTTGCCAAGAATGGATCCTTTTTGGAGAAAGAGTTTCTCTCGAAAGAAGTAAGTGGGAGGAAAGTAGAACTTGATGAGGTACTGCCTCTTGAACCGGAAAGTAGCGCAGCTCAAGAAAATGTTTTTGTGGTGCCTGCACCGACTAGAGAGGGAGTTAATGATGATCAAGGAACTTCGGATCAAGTTGCCACTAAACTTCATAGGTCCACAAGGACACGTTCCACACTAGAGTGGTACGGCAACCCTGTCCTAGAAATCATGTTGTTAGACAACGGTGAACCTTCGAACTATGAACAAGTGATGGCGGGCCCGAATTCCAACAAATGGCTTGAAGCCATGAAATCCGAGATAGGATCCATGTATGAATACGAAGTATGGACTTTGACTGACTTGCCCGATGATCGGCGAGCCATAGAAAATAAATGGGTCTTTAAGAAGAAGACAGACGGGATGGCAATGTGACCATCTATAAAGCTCGGCTTGTCGCTAAGGGTTATCGACAAGTTCAAGGGGTTGACTATGATGAGACCTTCTCACTCATAGCGAAGCTGAAGTCCGTTCGAATCATGTTAGCAATTTCCGCATTCTATGATTATGAAATATGGCAAATGGATGTCAAAACGGCATTCCTTAATGGTTTCCTTAAGGAAGAATTGTATATGATGCAGCCGGAAGGTTTTGTCGATCCTAAGAATGCTGAAAAGGTATGCAAGCTCCAACGCTCAATCTATGGGCTGATGCAAGCATCTCGGAGTTGGAACATTCGCTTTGATGAGATGATCAAAGCGTTTGGGTTTACACAGATTTATCGAGAAGCCTGTGTTTACAAGAAAGTGAGTGGGAGCTTTGTGGCATTTCTCATATTATATGTGGATGACATACTATTGATGGGAAATGATATAGAACTCTTGGAAAGCATAAAGGCCTACTTGAATAAGTGTTTTTCAATGAAGGACCTTGGAGAAGATGCTTATATATTAGGCATCAAGATATATAGAGATAGATCGAGACGCCTCATTGGTCTTTCACAAAGCACATACCTTGACAAGATATTGAAGAAGTTCAATATGGATCAATCCAAGAAGGGGTTCTTGCCTGTATTGCAAGGTGTGAGATTGAGCACGGCTCAATACCCGACCACGGCAGAAGATAGAGAAAAGATGAGTGTCATCCCCTATGCCTCGGTCATAGGGTCTATTATGTATGCCATGTTGTGTACCAGACCTGATGTAAACCTTGTCGTAAGTTTGGTAGGAAGGTACCAAAGTAATCCCAGCATGGAACACTTGACAACGGTCAAGAATATCCTGAAGTACCTAAAAAGGACTAAGGACATGTTTCTTGTTTATGGAGGTGACGAAGAGCTCGTCGTAAAGGGTTACGTCGATGCTAGCTTCGACACGGATCTGGATGACTCCAAGTCACAAACCGGATACGTGTATATTTTGATTGGTGGGGCAGTCAGCTGGTGCAGTCTCGCAGGCAGCACATGAAGCAATCTGGATGAAGGAGTTCATTACCGACCTAGGAGTTATTCCCAATGCGTCGGGCTCGATGACTCTCTTCTGTGACAACACTGGAACCATTGCCCTTGCCAAGGAGCCCAGGTTTCACAAGAAGACCAGGCATATCAAGCGCCGCTTCAACTCCATTCGTGAAAATGTTCAAAATGGAGACATAGATATTTGTAAAGTGCATACGGACATGAATGTCGCAGATCCGTTGAGTAAACCCCTTCCACGAGCAAAACATGATCAACACCAGAACGCTATGGGTGTTCGATTCATCACAATGTAACTAGATTATTGACTCTAGTGCAAGTGGGAGACTGTTGGAAATATGCCCTAGAGACAATAATAAAATAGTTATTATTATATTTCCTTGTTCATGATAATTGTCTATTGTTCATGCTATAATTGTGTTATCCGGAAATCGTAATACATGTGTGAATACATAGACCACAACATGTCCCTAGTGAGCCTCTAGTTGACTAGCTCGTTGATCAATAGATGGTTACGGTTTCCTGACCATGGACATTGGATGTCGTTGATAACGGGATCAAATCATTAGGATAATGATGTGATGGACAAGACCCAATCCTAAGCCTAGCACAAGATCATGTAGTTTGTATGCTAAAGCTTTTCCAATGTCAAGTATCCTTTTCTTAGATCATGAGATTGTGTAACTCCCAGATACCGTAGGAGTACTTTGGGTGTGCCAAATGTCACAACGTAACTAGGTGGCTATAAAGGTACACTACGAGTATCCCCGAAAGTATCTGTTGGGTTGGCACGAATCGAGACTGGGATTTGTCACTCCGTATAACGGAGAGATATCTCTGGGGCCACTCGGTAAGACATCATCGTAATGAGCTCAATGTGACTAAGGGGTTGGTCACAGAATGATGTGTTACAGAACGAGTAAAGGGACTTGTCGTAACGAGATTGAACAAGGTATCGGTATACCGATGATCGAATCTCAGGCAAGTGCTATACCGGTAGACAAAGGGAATCGTATACGGGATTGATTGAATCCTTGACATCGTGGTTCATCCGATGAGATCATCGTGGAACATGTGGGAGCCAACATGGGTATCCAGATCCCGTTGTTGGTTATTGACCGGAGAGATGTCTCGGTCATGTCTGCATAGTTCCCGAACCCATAGGGTCTACACACATAAGGTTCGATGATGCTAGGGTTATAGGGAATAGATGTACGTGGTTACCGAATGTTGTTCGGAGTCCCGGATGAGATCCCGGACGTCATGAGGAGTTCCAGAATGGTCCGGAGGTAAAGATTTATATATATGGGAAGTCCCGTTTTGGACACCGGAAGTGTTTTGGGCGTTATCGGTAACGTACCGGGACCACCGGAAGGTTTCGGGGGTCCACCGGGAGGGGCCACCAGCCCCGGAGGCTTGCATGGGCCAAGTGTGGGAAGGGACCAGCCCCTAGGTGGGCTGGTGTGCCTCCCACAAGAGGCCCAAGGCGCAAGGAAGGGGAGAAGGAGGAAACCCTAGTCTCTTGCATTGCTTGGCGAAGCCCTGCTGAAGTGCCACGCTCCTCCACCACCACCACGCCGTCGTGCTACTGCTGGACAGAGTCTTCCCCAACCTCTCCCTCTCCCCTTGCTGGATCAAGGCGCGGGAGATGTCACCGGGCTGCATGTGTGTTGAACGCGGAGGCACCGTTGTTCGGTGCTTAGATCGGATACGGCCGTGATCTGAATCGCTTCGTGTACGACTCCTTCATCCGCATTCTTGTAACGCTTCCGTTTCGTGATCTTCAAGGGTATGAAGATACACTCCCCTCTCTCTCGTTGCTAGTCTCTCCATAGATTGATCTTGGTGATGCGAAGAAAATTTTAAATTTCTGCAACGATCCCCAACAGATCTTGCGTGTGCGTAGGAATTTTTTTGAAATTACTATGTTCCCCAACAGATGATGACCTTACCTAACTGGAGTAGGCAATTGGGCCGAGACTGGACACGTCGTACAGGTGTGAGGGATGCCCCTCATGATCATTGTTAGAGCCCAGTCTGTGGCTTAGCTAGCAAGCACGATGATGACCCACAAGTATAGGAAATCTATGGTAGTCCTTTCGATAAGTAAGAGTGTCGAACCCAACGAGGAGCAAAAGGAAATGATAAGCGGTTTCCAGCAAGGTATTCTCTACAAGTACTGAAATAAGTGGTAACAGATAGTTTTGTGATGGGATAATTTGTAATGAGCAACAAGTAACAAAAATAAATAAAGTGCAGCAAGGTGGCCCAATCCTTTTGTAGCAAAGGACAAGCCTAGACAAACTCTTATATGATGTAAAGTGCTCCCGAGGACACATGGGAATATCGTCAAGCTAGTTTTCATCACGCTCATATGATTCACGTTCGATACTTTGATAATTTGGTATGTGGGTGGACCGGTGCTTGGGTGCTGCCCTTACTTGGACAAGCATCCCACTTATGATTAACCTCTATTGCAAGCATCTGCAAATACAACAAAAGTATTAAGGTAAACCTAACCATAGCATGAAACATATGGATCCAAATCAGCCCCTTATGAAGCAACGCATAAACTAGGGTTTAAGCTTCTGTCACTCTAGAAACCCATCATCTACTTATTACTTCCCAATGCCTTCCTCTAGGCCCAATTAATGGTGAAGTGTCATGTAGTCGACGTTCACATAACACCACTAGAGGAGAGACAACATACATCTCATCAAAATATCGAACGAATACCAAATTCACATGACTACTAATAGCAAGACTTCTCCCATGTCCTCAGGAACAAAAGTAACTACTCACAAAGCATAAACATGTTCATAATCAGAGGGGTATTAATGTGCATATAGGATCTGAACATATGATCTTCCACCAATTAAACCAACTAGCATCAACTACAAGGAGTAATTAACACTTCTAGCAACCTACTAGCACCAATCCCGGACTTGGAGACAAGAATTGGATACAAGAGATGAACTAGGGTTTTGAGATGAGATGGTGTTGATGAAGATGTTGATGGAGATTTCCCTCTCCCGATGAGAGGAGCGTTGGTGGTGACGATGGTGATGATTTCCCCCTCCGGGAGGGAAGTTTCCCCGGCAGAACAGCCCCGCCAGAACCCTAGATTGGCTCCTCCAAGGTTTCGCCTCGTGGCGGTGGAGTTTCGTCTGAGAAGATGTCTTATGATTTTTTTCCATTGAAAGAGTCCATATAGCAGAAGATGGTCACCGGAGGGCCACCAGGGGGGCCACGAGGTAGGGGCGCGCCCAGGGGGTAGGGCGCGCCCCCACCCTCGTGGGCAGGGTGTGCCCCCCTGGTGAAGTTCTTGCGCTCAATGTTTTTTATATATTTGGAAAACATCACCCGTGAAGTTTCGGGACTTTTGGAGCTGTGCAGAATAGGTCTCTAATATTTGCTCCTTTTCCAGCCAGAATCCTAGCCCTCGGCATTCCCCCTCTTTATGTAAACCTTGTAAAATAAGAGAGAATAGGCATAAGTATTGTGACATAATGTGTAATAACAACCCATAATGCAATAAATATTGATACAAAAGCATGATGCAAAATGGACGTATCAACTCCCCCAAGCTTAGACCTCGCTTGTCCTCAAGCGAAAAGCCGAAATCAAAAAATATGTCCACATGTTTAGAGATGAAGGTGTCGATAAAAATAAAATACGGACATGAGGGCATCATGATCATTCTTAGAGCAGCAACTTATATAATTCTTGTCATATGATATCTTATGCTAGAGTAATAATTCAATCACAATATCAAGTATGAAATGTAAACTTCATTGAAAACTAACAAACTATAATCTCAGTCATTGAAGCAATTGCAATTTATCATAAAATAGGAAAGAGTCAATGTATAAGAGCTTTTCAACAAGTCCACATACTCAACTATCATATAGTCTTTCACAATTGCTGACACTCACACAATACTTATGGGTATGGAGTTTTAATCGGGCATAGAGAAAGATAGAGGCTTATAGTTTTGCCTCCCAACGTTTTACCGCAAGGGTAATGTCAATAGTAATAGTTCATGAAAACCCACATCCAATTAGCCATATATACCAGGATCTTTCCAACATATTGTGCTTGCCAAAGGATAAAATGTAAAAAGGAAGGGTGAAGATCACCTTGACTCTTTTGCAGTATAGGAGATGAAAGTAAAAGATAGGCCCTTCGCAAAGGGAAGCAGAGGTTGTCATGCGCTTTTATGGTGGGATGCACGAAATCCTAATGCGAAAGAACGTCACTTTATATTGCCACTTGTGATATGGACCTTTATTATGCAGTCTGTCGCTTTTATTACTTCCATATCACACGATTGTATAAAGCTTATTTCTTCCACACTAATCAATCATACATATTTAGAGAGCAATTTTTATTGCTTGCACCTATGAAAACTTACTTGACGGATCTTACTCAATCCATAGGTAGGTATGGTGGACTCTCATGGCAAAACTGGTTTAAGGGTGTTTGGAAGCACAAGTAGTATCTCTACTTGGTGCAATGAATTTGGCTAGCATGAGGGGGAAAGGCAAGCTCAACATGTTGGAGGATCCAAGACAATATAATTTATCTCAGATGTAAGAAAACATAAACCATTATGTTGTCTTCCTTGTCCAATGTCAACTCTTTAGCATGTCATATTTTAATGAGTGCTCACAATCATAAAATATGTCCAAGATAGTATATTTATATGTGAAGACCTCTCTTTCTTTATTACTTCCTATTAATTGCAACGATGACCAAAACTATGTTTGTCAACTCTCAACAACTTTTATTCATCATACTCTTTCTATGTGAGCTCATTACTCTCCATGAGAGTCACATGATCTCTTTGTTTCTTTTTATGTCTTTCTCTTTTCTTTTATTCACTTGGGATCATGGCAAAAATAATCAAGCCCTTGAATCAACACTAATCTTTATTATATAGCTCACGGACTCGATTACATAGAAGGATAATAAAGCAAAACTCACAACTAGATCATACTAAGAACTTTTATTCTACTAGATCAAGATATTACCAAAAGGATCGAACTAAGAAAAACGGTAAAGATAAAAGTGGTGGTGATACGATACCGGGGCACTCCCCCAAGCTTGGCAGTTGCCAAGTGGAGTGCCCATACCAGATACTCAATCCTTCTTTGTTGAAGGAGACGGTGGTGATTTTGTTGATGGCGTGGGCTTCTTCCTTAATTTGCATTTGAGGATAGAATTTTTGTCCCTTAGGTCCTCGATCTCCTGCTCCAAGCTCAGTATCTTTTTGCATAGTTCCTGCTTGTTCTCCTGCAAGAGGCGGAAAGGGATAAACTCGATCTTAGGTTTCTTTACCCTATCCGGGAGGCTTGACTTTTTGAACTCCACATGCATGTCCCCAGGTTGAGGTAGTGGGACTTCATCTTCATCTGAGCTCGTCTCCTCCTTTCCCTTGGGTTCATAGTCCTCTTCTTCTTCCGTAGTCCAACCACAGTGCTCCACATCCCCATAGACCTTAGGATCTGCGAGGTAATCATCCACATAGCTTTCTCCTTCCGAATCCTAGGACGACATGTTGCTCTGTCTACAGCAGGACAGCTCAAAACAAAAATAAGAGAATTTTGCGTGATACGGGAGTCAAAACCCCCGGGAGGTTATATAATGAATTTTTACCGACCAAAATACGTGTCCTCTAAGAAAACAGAGTCCGGAGAGCACACAAGGTGCCCACGAGGTAGGGGGCGCGCCCAGGGGGTAGGGCGCGCCCTCCACCCTCGTGGGGCCCTCGTGTCCTTTCCGGACTGCTGCTTATTTTTCTATTTTTCTAAATATTCCAAAAGAGAGAAATATTGCCTTAAAAACTGTTTTGGAGTCGGTTTACTTACCATACCACATACCTATTCCTTTTCGGAGTCTGAAACATTCCGGAAAGTGTCCTTTATGTACTCCTCCGGGGTTACGGTTTCAATAACATTGGTTTCAACATTTATAGGATAACCCGAGATATAGTGTTAGATTCTTTGACCGTTCACCACCTTCGGATTTGTGCCTTCGAAGTTGTTGATTTTATGGCACCGGAACGATAGACCTCCTCGATAACGTAAGGGACTTCCCATTTAGAGAGAAGTTTTCCTGCAAAAAATCTTAAACGAGAGTTTTATAGCAATACATAATCACCTACGTTAAACTCACGCTTTTGTATTCTTTTATCATGCCACCTTTTAACTTTTTCTTTAAACAACTTGGCATTTTCATAGGCTTGGGTTCTCCATTCATCAAGTGAGCTAATATCAAATAACCTCTTCTCACCGGCAAGTTCAAAATCATAATTAAGTTCTTTAATAGCCCAATAAGCCTTGTGTTCTAGTTCAAGAGGTAATTGACATGCTTTTTCATAGACCATTTTATACGGAGACATACCCATAGGATTTTTATATGCAGTTCTATAGGCCCATAATGGATCATCAAGTTTCTTGGACCAATTCTTTCTAGACCTATTAACAGTCTTTTGCAAAATTAATTTGAGTTCTCTATTACTCAGTTCTACTTGACCACTAGACTGAGGGTGATAAGGAGATGCAATTCTATGATTAACATCATATTTAGCAAGCATTTTACGGAAAGTACCATGAATAAAATGTGAACCGCCATCAGTCATTAAATATCTAGGGACTCCAAACCTCAGGAAAATAACTTCTTTAAGCATTTTAATAGAAGTGTTATGATCAGCACTACTAGTTGGAATAGCTTCTACCCACTTAGTAACGTAATCAACAGCAACTAAAATATGTATATAACCATTAGAGGAAGGAAAAGGTCCCATATAGTCAAAGCCCCAAACATCAAATGGTTCAATAACAAGTGAATAATTCATAGGCATTTCTTGACGTCTACTAATATTACCAATTCTTTGACATTCATCACAAGATAAGACAAACTTACAGGCATCCTTGAAGAGAGTAGGCCAATAAAAACCAGATTGTCGTACCTTATGTGCAGTTCTATCTCCAGCATGGTGTCCTCCATAAGCTTCGGAGTGACACTTGCATAGGATCTGTTCCTATTCATGCTCAGGTACACAACGTCTAATAACGCCATCTACTCCTTCTTTATAAAGATGTGGGTCATACCAAAAGTAATGCCTCAAATCATAAAAGAACTTTTTCTTTTGCTGGTATGTGAAACTAGGTGGTATAAACTTAGCAACAATGTAATTAGCATAATCAGCATACCATGGAGCAGTATGAGAAGTATTTATGACATTTAATTGCTCATCAGGGAAGCTATCATCAATAGGTAGTGGGTCATCAAGCACATTTTCTCACCTAGACAAGTTGTCTGCAACGGGGTTCTCAGCTCCTTTTCTATCAACAATATGTAAATCAAATTCTTGTAGCAAGAGAACCCATCTAATAAGTCTAGGTTTAGCATCTTTATTTTCCATAAGATATTTAATAGCAACATGATCAGTGTGAATAGTTACTTTAGAATCAACAATATAAGGTCTAAACTTATCACAAGCAAATACAACTGCTAAGAATTCTTTTTCAGTAGTAGCATAATTTCTTTGAGCATTGTCTAGAGTTTTACTAGCATATTGAATACCATTTAGTTTCTTATCAACTCTTTGTCCTAGAACATCACCTACAGCACAATCACTAGCATCACACATAATTTCAATGGGTAGATTCCAATCAGGTGGCTGAACAATAGGTGCAGAGATCAATGCTTTCTTAAGTATTTCAAATGCTTCTACACAATCATCATCAAAGACAAATGGTATATCTTTTTGTAATAGATTAGTCAGAGGCCGAGAGATTTTTTGGAAGTCCTTAATGAACCTCCTATAAAAACCGGCATGACCAAGGAAACTTCTTATACCTTTGATGTCCTTGGGACATGGCATCTTTTCAATAGCATCAACCTTGGCTTTACCAACTTCAATACCTCTTTTAGAAACTATATGCCCCAAGACAATACCTTCATTAACCATAAAGCGGCACTTTTCCCAATTCAAGACAAGATTAGTTTCTTCACATCTCTGCAAAACTCGATCAAGGTTGCTCAAGCAATCATCAAAAGAAGATCCATAGACGGAAAAGTCGTCCATGAAAACCTCACAAATCTTTTCACAAAAGTCAGAGAATATAGCCATCATGCATCTTTGAAAGGTAGCAGGTGCATTACATAAACCAAAAGGCATACGTCTATAAGCAAAAGTACCAAAAGGGCATGTAGAAGTAGTCTTTGATTGATCTTTGGCTGACACGGGTATTTCAGAGAAACCAGAATAACCATCTAGAAAGCAAAAATGTGTATGTTTGGATAATCTTTCTAGCACTTGATCGATAAAAGGTAAGGGGTAATGATCTTTTTTAGTAGGCTTATTTAATTTGCGGAAATCAATTACCATCCTATAACCAGTAATAATTCTTTGAGGAATCAATTCATCTTTATCATTAGGAACAACAGTAATACCTCCCTTCTTAGGGACACAATAGACAGGACTTACCCACTTACTATCAGCAACGGGATAAATTATACCTGCCTCAAGGAGCTTTAGTATCTCATTTCTTACCACTTCTTTCATTTTAGGATTCAGACGGCGTTGATGATCACGAACTGGTTTAGCATCTTCTTTCAAATTAATTTTATGTTGACATAGAGTGGGACTAATGCCCTTAAGATCATCAAGAGTATACCCAATAGCAGCACGGTGCTTCTTCAGAGTTTTTAATAATCTCTCTTCTTCATGTTCTGAAAGGTTAGCACTAATAATAACAGGATATATCTTTTTCTCATCAAGATAAGCATATTTAAGAGTATCAGGTAACGGTTTAAGCTCAAACACGGGATCACCCTTGGGTGGAGGAGGATCCCCTAGGATTTCAACAGGTAAATTGTTTTTCAGCATAGGTTCCTGTTTAAAGAATACTTCATCTAATTCCCTTCTTTCATTCATAAACATATCATTTTCATGGTCTAGCAAATATTGTTCTAAATGATCACTAGGAGGTACGGCAATAGAAGCAAGACCAATAATTTCATCCTTACTAGGTAATTCTTCTTCACGGTGTTGTCTACTAAATTTAGAAAAATTAAATTCATGAGTCATATCATCTAAACCGACAGTAACAACATCCCTTTTGCAATCTATGGTAGCATTAACAGTATTTAAGAAGGGTCTACCAAATATAATGGGACAAAAACTATCTTGTGGGGAACCAAGAACAAGAAAATCAGCAGGATATTTAGTTTTCCCACACAAGACTTCAACATCTCTAACAATTCCCATTGGTGAAATAGTATCTCTATCGGCGGGTGCAATGTCATGCATAATTTCTTTGTATAAGTCAATAGGTATTGCACTAGCACTAGCACTAGCACCCATATCACACAAGCCATGATAACAATGATCTCCTATTTTAACAGAAATAACAGGCATATCTACCACATGTCTAGGTTTATCTGTATCACGGGGTTTAGCAATTCTAGCAGTTTCATTACAAAAATAAATAACATGCCCATCTATATTATCAGACAAGAGATCTTTAACAATAGCAATATTAGGTTCAACTTTAACTTGCTCAGGAGGTGTATATGTTTTAATATTGCTTTTACGAACCACAGTTGAAGCTTTAGCATGATCCTTTATCCTAACAGGGAAAGGCGGTTTCTCAACATAAGAAGTAGGAACAATAGGATCATTATAACTAATAGTCTTTTCTTCAACTTTAATAGGTGCATCTACTTTTACTTCTATGGGAGGATGATATTTAAACCACTTCTCCTTGGGGAGATCAACATAAGCAGCAAAAGATTCACAGAAAGAAGCTACTATCTCAGAGTCAAGTCCATATTTAGTGCTAAATTTACGAAAAATATCGGTATCCATAAAAGAGTTAACACAATCAAAACTAGGTGTCATACCTGACTCCTTACCATTGTCGAGGTCCCAATCTTCGGAGTTGCGTTTAATTCTTTCCAATAAATCCCATTTGAATTCAATAGTCTTCATCATAAAAGAGCCAGCACAAGAAGTATCAAGCATGGTCCGATTGTTACCAGAAAGCCGAGCATAATTTTTTTGAATAATCATTTCTCTTGAGAGCTCATGATTGGGGCATGAATATAACATTGATTTAAGCCTCCCCCAAGCTTGAGCGATGCTTTCTCCTTCGTGAGGCCAAAAATTATATATATAATTGCGATCACGATGAACAAGATGCATAGGATAAAACTTTTGATGAAATTCCAATTTCAATCGTTTGTAGTTCCAAGACTCCATATCATCACATAGCCTATACCATGTTGATGCATCTCCCCTCAAAGATAAAGGGAAGACCTTCTTCTTAAGAACATCTCCGGGTACACCTGCAAGCTTAAATAATCCACAAACTTCATCCACATATATTAGATGCTCATCAGGATGTTTTGTTCCATATCCTAAAAAAGGATTAGCTAGCAGTTTTTCTACCATACCCAAAGGAATTTCAAAGCAAGCATTTTCATTTTCAGTAGGTTCAGTAGGTTGAGGAGCAACTCTTTGCTCTACTGGTCGGGGTGAAGGTACCCCGAACAAGCCCCTCAGAGGATTACTTTCCATAATAACAAGTGACAGTAAATTTCAGCACACTATATAAATTTTTCCTTACCAAATTCCACCTACCAAAGGCGCTTCACTCCCCGACAACGGCGCCAGAAAAGAGTCTTGATGACCCACAAGTATAGGGGATCTATCGTAGTCCTTTCGATAAGTGAGAGTGTCGAACCCAACAAGGAGCAGAAGGAAATGATAAGCGGTTTCCAGCAAGGTATTCTCTGCAAGTACTGAAATAAGTGGTAACAGATAGTTTTGTGATAGGATAATTTGTAACGAGCAACAAGTAACAAAAGTAAATAAAGTGCAGCAAGGTGGCCCAATCCTTTTGTAGCAAAGGACAAGCCTGGACAAACTCTTATATGATGTAAAGCGCTCCTGAGGACACATGGGAATATCGTCAAGCTAGTTTTCATCACGCTCATATGATTCGCATTTGGTACTTTGATAATTTGGTATGTGGGTGGACCGGTGCTTGGGTGCTGCCCTTACTTGGACAAGCATCCCACTTATGATTAACCTCTATTGCAAGCATCCGCAAATACAACAAAAGTATTAAGGTAAACCTAACCATAGCATGAAACATATGGATCCAAATCAGCCCCTTACACGCATAAACTAGGGTTTAAGCTTCTGTCACTCTAGCAACCCATCATCTACTTATTACTTCCCAATGCCTTCCTCTAGGCCCAATTAATGGTGAAGTGTCATGTAGTCGACGTTCACATAACACCACTAGAGGAGAGACAACATACATCTCATCAAAATACCGAACGAATACCAAATTCACATGACTACTAATAGCAAGACTTCTCCCATGTCCTCAGGAACAAAAGTAACTACTCACAAAGCATAAACATGTTCATAATCAAAGGGGTATTAATGTGCATATAGGATCTGAACATATGATCTTCCACCAATTAAACCAACTAGCATCAACTACAAGGAGTAATTAACACTACTAGCAACCTACTAGCACCAATCCCGGACTTGGAGACAAGAATTGGATACAAGAGATGAACTAGGGTTTTGAGATGATATGGTGCTGATGAAGATGTTGATGGAGATTGCCCTCTCCCGATGAGAGGAGCGTTGGTGGTGACGATGGCGATGATTTCCCCCTGCGGGAGGGAAGTTTCCCCGGCAGAATAGCCCCGCCAGAACCCTGGATTTGCTCCGCCAAGGTTCCGCCTCATGGCGGCGGAGTTTCATCTGAGAAGATGGCTTATGATTTTTTTCCCATCGAAAGAGTCCATATAGAAGAAGATGGTCACTGGAGGGCCACCAAGGGGCCCACGAGGTAGGGGGCGCGCCCAGGGGGGTAGGGCGCGCCCCCCACCCTCGTGGGAAGGGTGTGCCCCCCTGGTGAAGTTCTTGCACTCAATGTTTTTTATATATTTGGAAAACATCATCCGTGAAGTTTTAGGACTTTTGGAGCTGTGCAGAATAGGTCTCTAATATTTGCTCCTTTTCCAGCTAGAATCCCAGCCGCCGGCATTCCCCCTCTTTATGTAAACCTTGTAAAATAAGAGAGAATAGGCATAAGTATTGTGACATAATGTGTAATAACAACCCATAATGCAATAAATATTGATACAAAAGCATGATGCAAAATGGACGTATTACACAACGACTCGACAGAAGTACCATCGGCTCCAGAGCCCGAAAAGATAAGAATGCAGCAAAGAACATTCATGATTACCACCCATGGTGTGTTAGACAAGGCAGTAGAGTGAACCTTACATACCATCTACCACCTCACTTTGCATGTACATAGAGCAAGCCATTGTAGAATGGAGTACCATCCTAGCATGGCTCCATCCTCCTCCCACTCCTCGTACTTGGTCGCCAACGATGCTCGCTGCTGATCTCCTCTGCCTCCTTACGATGGAAAGAGATTGCATCCCCGATGTAGTCCCCGAAAACACAAAGACGAGAGGAACTCGCCGCTTGCAGGTAGGAAAGGTGAGGTGGTGTTCACACACGAACACGTCACCATGCACCCTCGACATCGGCGGTGATGCACCGCAACTCAAGTCTAAGGAAACCCGACCGTCAGCGTGTTACACAAGGAATCTGGCGGGTGCTTTTGTAGACCCGAAACTCGACGCACCTGGGAGGGGCCCGTCTGGACAAGTGGCGGCTATGAGCTGCCCTAGGTCGATTCACTCGCCCTTAGGCTCCAGAATTGCTACCCTTTAACACGAAGAACGAGAGAGAGGAAACAAAGGGGAGATGTAAAACTTGAATAAAAAGTAGATGGGTTGTACGATTGTATGTTGTTCAATCGGCCGTCACCTCTCATCTATATATGAGAAATATGGACTTCCCATGCAAGAAAATGACTCCAAATCCCGTCCAGAATCTTCCAAAATTAATCGAGCTCAGATTTAGGTAGGTATGAGACAACTGTTCGGTTTTTGTACCCACAGGCCGCATATGACCTTGGAAGGAGACATGCCCGAAAGCAAATTTATCCGTTTCAACAAGATGAACAACTTTCATGTTGAACGTTTCTCGGTTCAAGGTCATCTTGAGGGTTTTTCGCTTGTTTTCTATGTTCTGCAGTAGTGAAAATGTGAATCGTTGCCCGGATGTTCGGACTCCAAACCAGATGTTTGCCCGAATTGTCTGGATCCATTGCGAATAGGCCGGCTTCAATTTTGAAGCTTATGTTGCCTGCCCGAACAATAGCTCGGACGTCCAGGCCTTTCATTCGACCATTCATTGTAGTAGCGTGCAAGTTTGATTGTAACTTCTGCGTACGACTTTGGATTGAGATGATTTAAATATCAAAATCGATCACCTCGACAAGACGGAGACAATCCATGTGGGAAACCTTTTTATTTAAGGTCGTCTTGGGGTTGTAATTGGCTGAACAGTACTCCGAGTGCCAAATTTCAGCACTCCAAACACATCTTTGCCCCTGAGATGAAATTGAATGGTGATGTCTCAAACATCAAAGTTTCATTTTGACCATACGATTTTTTTCCATATTGGTCGCTTTGACATGTGAGGCCATCTTAATTGTTTTTTTTCATGCAAAGAACTGGTGTCAAACAGGTTGGGGGGGATTGGGGTTGTCAAACAGATGGTAGTGGTGGTGGTGGGGGGATTGGGGTTGTCGAATAGATGGTAGTGGGGGCGAGAGCGGAGGCGGGAGGGGGGGTTTGGTTACTTGATTGTTCATTTTGTTTACTTGGGAGCCCAATACTTATTGGTTGGGAAAAATACCTTCCAAGGAAAAATGATCCTCCCACTTGACCGAAAAGCCCACCCATGGGGAAGAAGGCAGGCAGTGCACGTCGGGCTAAATAATGGACTTATTTTTTGGGGGGGGGAGGGGGCAAATAATGGAGTGACAGTGAAGTGGGCCCATGAGCCCATACGCGCGAACCAGCTTCCCACGAAGCCCACTAGCCAGGGCCTTGAGAAGTCCCTGAGTTTTCCCCTAGGGTTTCCACCTAGGGTTCCACCTATCCTCCGGCGATCCTGCCGGAGTCCACGTAAAATCTCTTCGGCGGCCGATCTATCTTGGTCGTCGGTGAGATCTACCATCTTCCGTCGTGTGTGCGTCCGTGCATGGCGGATCCGAGGACTCGGGTGCAAGGGGGAAGGGGGGAGCGATGGTGGATGAAGTAGAGATGGTGGCGGCGGCTCGACCTAGCGGATCAGGGCAGGTGAGAGTGGGGGTTGAGGAGGATACTAAGGGGAAGGATAGGCTAGAACAGAATCCGCAGGACATGCGAAACTAGGCGGAGGGGGTCGAGGAGGATTATGGCGATTACTA
The DNA here is from genome assembly GCF_056163025.1 of Triticum urartu. NCBI lineage: Eukaryota > Viridiplantae > Streptophyta > Magnoliopsida > Poales > Poaceae > Triticum > Triticum urartu. Next base: position 524,770,242 of record NC_141878.1, read on the forward strand.
TGGCCCTGATCCAGATCTTGAAGATCAGTTCGCGGGGATGAAAGTGCATGGTCGGGAGGAGGAAGAGCTTGATTTCTCGGAAGTTGTGGATGAACTCATCAAGGACGTGCGCTGGCTGGCTCTTTTTCGCGTCCACACCACAAAGCCTTTCAGCCATGCCGCACTAATGTCACAGATGCATAATGAGTGGGCGGCAGCACAAGGGGTTACTTTCAACGTCAAAGGTCCAAATTTATTTTTAGTTCAATGCCACTGCTTAGGCGATTGGAGGAAGATCATGGACGGGGGGCGTGGTTGTTTAGGAGAGCTCCGGTGGTACTGCAAGAGTACGATGGTTCTTCAGATGTCAAAGGTTACAGACTTAACAAGATACTAGTCTGGGCAAGAGTGAAGGGACTGCCAGATGGTCTTACGAGGAGGAGAGAGCTGGCTGAGAAAGTTGCTGCAAAGGTGGGTGATCCACCTTTCAACGTGATTGTGAATGAGGGGAGAATAAACCCGGCTAGTACCCTACGGGTTAGGGTTTATGTGGACGTCAATATACCACTGGTCCATTTTGTGCCAATCACTTTAAAGGAGTACAAGAGATATAGTGTCTATTATGAGAAGCTCCCAGATTTCTGTTTTACTTGTGGAAGGATGGGACACTTAGCTGATGAATGTGGTGACGGGGTGCATGACCCGAGAACCTTCGAATGGGGGGAATGGTTACTTTGGGAGCCAGAGATGCCGACAGCTCAAGGCTTAGGTGGGAGAGGTAGAGGGGATGGTGGAGGAAGAGGAAGTTGGAGGGATGTTGGTAGGGAAGAAAGGGGAGGCCGAGGAGGAAGAGGATCGGGGGGTGGGAGAGGGGGAGGAGATTTTGGAGAGGGGGTGGTTTCTGCTGATACACAGCGGGCGGAGATGGATGGAGTGGAGTCTGACCTGGGCCACCAGCAAGGGGAAGAGGGGGGTGAGAAGGGAGCCCGCAAGCGGCTGGTAGTAGCGGATGGCAGTGTCAATGTAAGGGGCCAACCGGTTCCAAATTTAGCTGGCAGAGTGGCAGGTTCAGTCCTCCGTATTGAGGGTGCTTCCTCTTCAGGCGCCAATGAATCGATATCTACGCCAGAAAAAGTGCAGGTGGTGAAGCGGAGGAAACAGGATGAGGGGATGGTTGTGGATGGAGCTGAATACACTTCTAAGGCGGCCTCCAGCGAGGAGGACCACCGAGCCCAATGAGGACTATGTGGTGGAACTGTCGAGGAATTTGCGACCCTGCGACAGTTCGTGAGCTCCGCGATCTTGTGGAGGCTAGTGCGCTGTCGGTGTTGTGTATCGTTGAAACCCAACTGGCAAAGTACCGAGTGGAAGGTTTGGCGAGTAGGTTAGGCTTTAGTAGTAGCTTTGGAGTAGGTGGTAGTGGAAGAAGTCGGGGTTTGTGTTTGTTTTGGAAGAATGATATCAATCTCGAAATAAAAACTTTTTCTTAGTATCATATTGATTCGGTGATTTCCCAACCTGGGGAGGAACCCTGGCGTCTTTCTTGTTTTTATGGAGCCGCAAACAGGAGCTTGAGGTACAAACCATGGGATGCGATGAAGATCCTACGAGGTGAAAGCATGCTGACATGGGTGTGCATGGGGGACTTTAATGAGATACTTCGGCCAGAGGAACAAATGGGACCAAATGAACGGGACAGTGCACAAATTGCAGGCTTTCGAGAAGCTGTTGATGTTTGCAACCTAGCTGACTTGGGGTATAAGGGGTTGGATTGGACCTTTGAAAAGAGAGTGGTGGGGGAGAGTTCTGCCGTGTACGTCTAGACAGAGCCCTAGCTACTCCTAGCTGGTCGGCTTTGTATCCTTTTGCTTCAGTGGAGCACCTCACTGCAGCAAAGTCAGACCACAGCCCGATCATCTTGTCAAATGAAGTGGAAGACAGTAGCTTGAGACACTCACTAAAGAAACCTTTCCGATACGAGTGTGCATGGGAAACGGATGACAGGTTCAACGAGGCGCTGGGACAAGTGTGGGAGGCTGCACTCCCAGCAAACACAGTAGGCGAGTTGGCGCACAAGTTGGACAATGTTGCAGCAAGCTTAAAGCGGTGGAGCAGACAAACGTTCGGCTCTATACGGTAGGAGTTGAGAGATCTGAGGCAATAGTTGGCAGGGTATCGAGCTGACCCGTTGAGGGTTGGCCCCGGCCCTGATGAGAAACGGGTGCAGGACAGGATCGTTGAGCTATCTTTCTGAGAAGAGGTGATGATGAGGCAGCGTGCACGAGTGCAATGGCTATCAGAAGGAGGCGCAAATACAAAGTACTTCCAGAAGAAGGCGAGTGCACGGAAAGCAAAGAATAAGATCAGTAGTTTGGTGCGTGGCGATGGAACTACCTGCTCAGATCCAAGAGAATTGGCGGACATGACAAGTGCCTTTTATGAGAACTTGTATACATCAGAGGGCTCTATTGGGATCGAGGAGGTGTTGTCCCATATACCACGAAGAGTTGACGCAAGAATGAACGCTCATCTGAATGCGAGGTACAGTAGAGATGAGGTAAAAGAGGCATTATTTCAGATGTTTCCCACAAAGGCTCCCGGCCCAGATGGTTTTCCAGCACACTTTTTTTAGCGGCATTGGGATCTCTGTGGTGAGGAAGTGACAGGTATGGTAATAAGACTACTTGAAGGAGATGATTCACCGGAGGATATTAATAATACGTTCATCGTTTTGATTCCCAAGATTGCTAGTCCAAAAAATTTAGGACAATTTCGGCCGATAAGCCTTTGTAATGTGATCTACAAGATCGCTTCCAAGGTTTTAGCTAATAGGCTGAAGATAATCCTTCCAGATGTGATCTCTAAAGAGCAGTCAGCTTTTGTCCCGGGACGTCTGATTATAGATAACTTTATTACAGCTTATGAATGTGTGACGCCCCGAGGCCGATGCACCAGGTGTCTTCCAGTCATTCGCTATCGTTGCCATGTCTTTTGCTTGCGTGTTGCATTTTTATCATGTCATCATATGCATTGCATCATCATGTTTTCAAAACTTGCATCCGTCCGGGTTCCCCCACTTCCGTCCGTTGTCCGTTCTGAGCCCAGACACACTTGCACGCGCCCACGGCACGTCCGAAATATTATTTTATAAGTGGCCGGAAAATGTTCTCGGAATGGGTTGAAAGTTGGCATGCGGTGTTGTTATGTTGTAGGTAGGCCGCCTGCCAAGTTTCATCGCATTCGGAGTTCGTTTGATGCCCCAACGGATAACTATAGCGACATTATAGTCGGTCAAAACGTCGGACGTTTTCGGTCTCCGGAAACAGTTGCCGGGCTGCACTCCTCTCCTCTCATCTCAGCCCAACCTCTTTTTACAACCCACCTGCAGCCCACCTAAACCCCCCCTCCGTTCCGGACCGTCAGATCACGATCGAAGGCTCCAAAACGCTCCTAAAACACACCTAAACCCAAACCCTAGCCATCCCTGCCTATATATGGACACCCCTTCCAAATTTGGCAGCCTAGCCCTTCCCCTACCTCCCTGCCGCCTCCCTCCTCAAATTTCGTGCCACCAACCGCCTCCCCCTCGTTTTCCGGCGCCAGCCACCGTCGTCCCGCCACTTGGCGAGCCTCCAATGGCCGCGCCGCCACCTGAGACCGTCAACGCGCCTCCCCGGACCAGTGGCAAGCCGCCACGCGTCGCCCCAGCCCCTCCCTCGCGTCTCCAGCCGCGCGGGCCTGCCGGTACCCATCCGCGGCCCGCCCCGGGCCGATCTGGGCCTGACGTGCCCGCACCGCGCCTCGCCTCCTCGCCCGCTTCCCCGCCGCCCGCCGGAGCGCGCCCCTCCTCGTCGCCCCGCCACCGCCGGCTGGCTCCGCCGCCGCCGAGCCTCAGGCCAGCTCCGCCGCCCCTCCTCTACATATCCCTGCCTCTCCCTAACCTCTCTCCTCTCCCGTGCAGTGATCCTCGCCACCGCCGCCATGGAGTTCGTCGCCGGCTCCCTGCTGCCGCCCTGCTCCGGCGACGGATCCGACGGGATCCGGCCCCCACCGCGCGGATCCATCCATCCCCGACGGGACCCACCTTCCTCCACCGCCGGAGACGCGCCAAGCTGCCGCCGTCGTCCCGCTCCGCGCGGAGGAGCGCTGCCGACCGCTCGACCCTGTCGGCGCCCGTTGACCGCGTCGACCCCGCGTGGGCCGGCTTCACACCCCTCTCCAGCGGCCTGCTCCAGTGCCCCCTGGGCCGCCTCCACCGAGCTAGGCTGAGCCCAGCGAGGTGAGCCGCAAGCCGCCAAGTGGGCTGTTTCAGATGTGGCCCGAGACATTTTTTTTCGCACATCGTTTTGATTTTAATCCTGAGACTGCAGTTTTCACAGAAAGGTCCCTAAACTTCATGCATATAATAACTTAATAACCGTGCATCAGTTTAAAATGATTTATATATGAAACTTACTTAGAATTTTGTCTAGATTCATAATATCCAACTTTAATCTATGTTTGAAATGTTTAAAATTCTGTTTGGTTAAATTTGCTCCTATGCCATGCTAAAATGCTTTAATTCATAACTTAATAACCGTAGCTCCAAATTTAATAAACTTTATATGTAAATGGGGTAGAAAAATGCCTAGTTTAACTTGGTGGCATCACTTTGCATGTTTAACAACTCTAAATTGTGTTTAGGTCAGAACACTACCAAATCCATAAATATGCACATGAGGATTCTCCGGATTTGTTGCTTGTTGTTCCGGACTCATTTAAACTTGCCTAGATAGGTAGTTTTACTATGCTTCACCTCTTGCCATGCTAACCAACATTTAATATTGTTGAGTACCTAAACGAGAGAGAACTAAATAAGTCATGTGGTGTTTTCTTCAATATGCAACTCCGTGGCATATTGAGCTCCACTTAATTTGTAGTGTTGTTTGTTGCACTTTACCATGACATGCTTCATTAAACCGGACATGCATCATACTGGGTTGTGCATCATGCCATGTTCATGTGTTGGTTGTTTACTATGTTGCTTGTTTCTTTCCGGGTTGCTTCTCTCGTTAGCTTCGGTTTCGTTCCGGAGTTGTGAGGATCCGTTCGACTACATCCGTTTGTCTTCTTCTTGGACTCGTTCTTCTTCCTTGCCGGATCTCAGGCAAGATGACCATACCCTCGAAATCACTTCTATCTTTGCTTGCCAGATGCTCGCTCTATTGCTATGCCTATGCTACGATACCTACCACATGCTATATCATGCCTCCCATGTTGCCATGTCAAGCCTCTAACCCACCTTGTCCTAGCAAACCGTTGTTTGGCTATGTTACCGCTTTGCTCAGCCCCTCTTATAGCGTTGCTAGTTGTAGGTGAAGATTGGAGTTTGTTCCTTGTTGGGTCATGAATTTGTTGGGATATCACAATATCTCTTATTTAATTAATGCATTTATATACTTGGTAAAGGGTGGAAGGCTCGACCTTATGCCTGGTGTTTTGTTCCACTCTTGCCGCCCTAGTTTCCGTCATACCGATGTTATGTTCCTTGATTTTGCGTTCCTTACGCGGTTGGGTTATAATGGGAACCCCTTGACAGTTCGCCTTGAATAAAACTCCTCCAGCAAGGCCCAACCTTGGTTTTACCATTTGCCACCTAAGCCTTTTTCCCTTGGGTTCTGCAGACTCAAGGGTCATCTTTATTTTTAACCCCCCGGGCCAGTGCTCCTCTGAGTGTTGGTCCAACTTGTCAGCCGCCGGTGGCCACCAGAGGCAACTCCGGGCTGGCCTACCGGAAGTTTGGACAATCTGGTGTGCCCTGAGAACGAGATATGTGCAGCTCCTATCGGGATTTGTCGGCACATCCGGGCGGCTTTGCTAGTCTTATTTTACCATTGTCGAAATGTCTTGTAACCGGGATTCCGAGTCTGATCGGGTCTTCCTGGGAGAAGGAATATCCTTCGTTGACCGTGAGAGCTTGTGATGGGCTAAGTTGGGACACCCCTGCAGGGTTTTGAACTTTCGAAAGCCATGCCCACGGTTATGGGCAGATGGGAATTTGTTGATGTCCGGTTGTAGAGAACTTGACACTTAACTTAATTAGAATGCATCAACTGCGTGTGTAGCCGTGATGGTCTCTTCTCGGCGGAGTCCGGGAAGTGAACACGGTCTCGTGTTATGCTTGAACATAAGTAGTTTCACGATCACTTCTTGATCACTTCTAGACCACGACCGTGCTTTGCCTTTCTCTTCTCGCTCTCATTTGCGTAAGTTAGCCACCATATATGCTAGTGCTTGCTGCAGCTCCACCTCACTACCTTTTCCCCTACCCTTAAGCTTAAATAGTCTTGATCGCGAGGGTGTGAGATTGCTGAGTCCCCGTGACTCACAGATTACTTCCAAAACCAGTTTGCAGGTGCCGATGATATCGCGCAGGTGACGCTACCGAGCTCAAGGAGGAGCTCGATGAAGATATTGTTTGTTGTGTTGTTTCGTTTCCAGTTGATCAGTAGTGGAGCCCAGTCGGGGCGATCGGGGATCTTTTGCATTAGGAGTTGGTCTTTCTTTATTTGGTTCCGTAGTCAGACCTTGATTGTATCTGGATGATGTAATGCTATATTCATGTATTGTGTGAAGTGGCAATTGTAAGACAACTCTGTACCTCTTTCTTATTCAGTACATGGGATGTGTAAAGATTACCCCTCTTGCGACATGCCTACAATGCGGTTATGCCTCTAAGTCGTGCTCCGACACGTGGGAGATATAGCCGCATCGTGGGTGTTACAAGTTGGTAATCAGAGCCTTCCCCGACTTAGGAGCCCCCTGCTTGATCGAATCGCTGGCGTTGTTGAGTCTAGAAAAATGTTTTGAGTCTTATAGGATTATATATATATATATATATCAGAGAGTAGGATTCTTTTTACTCCTCAGTCCCTTCGTCACTCTGGTGAGGCATCCTGACGTAGAGTTTTGACTCTTCTCTTCTCAAATTTCACTAAAAAAATTTAGGATCACGCGGGTATCTTGGAATCATTTCGATGGTTTTGTGACGAGAACATTGTTCTTGGTGCCTCCTGGCATTTAGGGGTTGTGGCAGCGTCCCGGGAAGTTGAGCTCCGAGGTGTTGTCGTCACAATTTTATCGTTGCAGTTCTGGAATACCCGAGTTTCGTCGACATCAAAAATCTCTTTTATGCAGTTGTTGGTGAGATAACCTCGACGCCACCCAGTACTGGGGCGGGAGTTCGGGAGTATTGCCATAACTCGTATAACGGATGCTTTTCTAAGGTTGAGGTAAACGATTTCCGAAGGTTTCTTGGTTATGTGTTGAAGGATGGATACAGCTGGATGTAGGAATTGCTAGTTTTGGGTGAGATATTATGCTTCCCCTGTATCCCCAACACCCGATTGCATAACCAAAAAGTTTCAGGAGTTTATAAGTGGGCATTCAAGTAGCTCCTAGGATATCTTTCCGACAAATGTATGATATGAAATTGGGGTTCGACGTCTGGTGGTCCGCCCATCCACGGTTGGTTTTATAGTGGTCTCGTTGTGTCTTAAAGAGTCCTTGGATATGCTGACTCGGGGACGCTTCGTATGTCATGTGCACTGCCTTGTACATGATGGTGTTGTACGATCGAGCCCGTGTGGGCCCCACCACGAAAACTTCAGAGAAATTTCTATCATATGTTTGTTCCGGCTTATTCTGCAAGCCAATCTTTGTTTTGTTTGAGTTGTGGTATTCGAGTTGCTTTGAAGTCAAATGTGGATTCAATACCTTTCCTAAGTGGTGTTCTCATATTTCTATGTGAATACAAATCCTTCTTGATCATCGAGCTTGTCATCTAAATATATTCTCAACCGGTGTATTTCTCTTCAAGTGGATCCGATCATTTCAACATTTGCAAGATCCAATCTCAGTTTTCGTCAACGGTGTTTGTTTCATCCGTCTCCAAGTTGCCTTTGTTTTCCCGCCCACCCACCCTTTTTCTTCAAGGACTCAGATTTCTTAATCAACTATCATGTTATTGATGTGAAGCCTCTCCATCCTTTTCCGACAATATTCTTATCCATTGATTCTCAGGAAGATACTAAGGAAGCTTCAAGTTATCATCTTTGTTCTTTTATCTTCCCCGGTGTTTTCAATGCAATCTTTCGATGGTGATCACATCCTTTTGTTGGGAAACGTAGTAATTTCAAAAAAATTCCTACGCACATGCAAGATCATGGTGATGCATAGCAACGAGAGAGGAGAGTGTTGTCTACGTACCCTCGTAGACCGAAAGTGGAAGCGTTAGCACAACGCGGTTGATGTAGTCGTACGTCTTCACAGCCCGACCGATCAAGCAGCGAAACTACGGCACCTCCGAGTTCTAGCACACGTTCAGCTCGATGACGATCCCAGGACTCCAATCCAGCAGAATGTCGGGGAAGAGTTCCGTCAGCACGACGGCGTGGTGACGATCTTGATGTTCTACCATCGCAGGGCTTCGCCTAAGCACCGCTACAATATTATCAAAGATTATGGTGGAAGGGGGCACCGCACACGGCTAAGAGATCAATGATCAATTGTTGTGTCTTTGGGGTGCCCCCTTGCACCCATATATAAAGGAGCAAGGGAGGAGGAGGCCGGCCCTAGGAGGGGGCGCGCCAAGTGTGGAGTCCTACTAGGACTCCCTAGTCCTAGTAGGATTCCACCTCCCATATGGAATAGGAAAAGAGGAAGGAAAAAGGAGAAGGAAGGAAGCAGGCGCCCCCCTTCCCTAGTCCAATTCGGACCAGACCAAGGGGAGGGGTGCGGCCACCCTTGAGGCCCTTTTCCTTCTTTCCCGTATGGCCCAATAAGGCCCAATACGTATTCCCGTAACTCTCCGGTACTCCGAAAAATACCCGAATCACTCGAAACCTTTCCGATGTCCGAATATAGTCGTCCAATATATCGATCTTTACGTCTCAACCATTTCGAGACTCCTCGTCATGTCCCTGATCTCATCCGAGACTCCGAACTCCTTCGGTACATCAAAACTCATAAACTCATAATATAACTGTCATCGAAACCTTAAGCATGCGGACCCTACGGGTTCGAGAACAATGTAGACATGACCGAGACATGTCTCCGGTCAATAACCAATAACGGAACCTGGATGATTATATTGGCTCCCACATATTCTATGAAGATCTTTATCGGTCAGACCGCATAACAACATACGTTGTTCCCTTTGTCATCGGTATGTTACTTGCCCGAGATTCGATCGTCGGTATCTCAATACCTAGTTCAATCTCGTTACCGGCAAGTCTCTTTACTCGTTCCGTAATACATCATCCTGCAACTAACTCATTAGTTGTAATGCTTGCAAGGCTTAAGTGATGTGCATTACCGAGAGGGCCCAGAGATACCTCTCCGACAATCGGAGTGACAAATCCTAATCTCGAAATACGCCAACCCAACAAGTACCTTCGGAGACACCTGTAGAGCACCTTTATAATCACCCAGTTGCGTTGTGACGTTTGGTGGCACACAAAGTGTTCCTCCGGTAAACGGGAGTTGCATAATCTCATAGTCATAGGAACATGTATAAGTCATGAAGAAAGCAATAGCAACAAACTAAACGATCAAGTGCTATGCAAACGGGATGGGTCAAGTCAATCACATCATTCTCCTAATGATGTGATCCCGTTAATCAAATGACAACTCATGTCTATGGTTAGGAAACATAACCATCTTTGATCAACGAGCTAGTCAAGTAGAGGCATACTAGTGACACTCTGTTTGTCTATGTATTCACACATGTATTATGTTTCCGGTTAATAGCATGAATAATAAACATTTATCATGATATAAGGAAATAAATAATAACTTTATTATTGCCTCTAGGGCATATTTCCTTCAGTCTTCCACTTGCACTAGAGTCAATAATCTAGTTCACATCGCCATGTGATTTAACATCAATAGTTCACATCACTATGTGATTAGCACCCATAGTTCACATCGACATGTGACCAACACCCAAACGGTTTACTAGAGTCAATAATCTAGTTCACATCGCTATGTGACTAACACCCAAAGAGTACTGAGGTGTGATCATGTTTTGCTTGTGAGAGAATTTTAGTCAACGGGTCTGCCACATTCAGATCCGTAAGTATTTTGCAAATTTCTATGTCAACAATACTCTGCACAGAGCTACTCTAGCTAATTTCTCCCACTTTCAATATGTATCCAAATTGAGATTTAGAGTCATCTGGATCAGTGTCAAAATTTGCATCGACGTAACCCTTTACGACGAACCTTTTGTCACTTCCATAATCGAGAAACATATCCTTATTCCACTATGGATAATTTTGACCAATGTCCAGTGATCTACTCCTAGATCACTATTGTACTCCTTTGCCAATCTCAGGGCAGGGTATACAATAGGTCTGGTACACGGCATGGCATACTTTATAGAACCTATGGCTGAGGCATAGGGAATGACTTTCATTCTCTCTCTATCTTCTGCCGTGGACGGGTTTTGAGTCTTACTCAACTTCACACCTTGTAACACAGGCAAGAACTCCTTCTTTGACTGTTCCATTTTGAACTACTTCAAAATCTTGTCAAGGTATGTACTTATTGAAAAACTTATCAAGCGTCTCGATCTATCTCTATAGATCTTGATGCTCAATATGTAAGCAGCTTCACCGAGGTCTTTCTTTGAAAAAACTCCTTACAAGCATTCCTTTATGCTTTGCAGAATAATTCTACATCATCTCCGATCATCAATATGTCATACATATACTTATCAAAAATGTTGTAGTGCTCCCACTCACTTTCTTGTAAATACAGGTTTCACCGCAAGTCTGTATAAAACTATATGCTTTGATCAACTTATCAAAGCGTATATTCCAACTCCGAGATGTTTGCACCAGTCCATAGATGGATCGCTGGAGCTTGCATATTTTGTTAGTACCTTTAGGATTGACAAAACCTTCTGGTTGCATCATATACAACTCTTTTTTAATAAATCCATTAAGGAATGCAGTTTTGTTTATCCATTTGCCAGATTTCATAAAATGCGGCAATTGCTAACATGATTCGGACAGACTTAAGCATAGATATGAGTGAGAAACTCTCATCGTAGTCAACACCTTGAACTTGTCGAAAACCTTTTTCGCGACAATTCTAGCTTTGTAGATAGTAACACTACTATCAGCGTCCGTCTTCCTCTTGAAGATCCATTTAATCTCAATGGCTCACCGATCAATGGGCAAGTCAATCAAAGTCCATACTTTGTTCTCATACATGGATCTCATCTCAGATTTCATGGCCTCATGCCATTTCGCGGAATCTGGGCTCATCATCGCTTCCTCATAGTTCGTAGGCTCGTCATGGTCAAGTAACATGACCTCTAGAACAGGATTACCGTACCACTCTGGTGCGGATATCACTCTGGTTTACCTACGAGGTTCGGTAGTAACTTGATCCGAACTTACATGATCATCATCATTAGCTTCCTCACTAATTGGTGTAGTAGTCACAGGAACAGATTTCTGTGATGAACTACTTTCCAATAAGGGAGCAGGTACAGTTGTAAGTGCATCTAGTGCCACCCCTAGTTGGTTTTGGAGTATTGGCGACAAACCTAGTTGAGAGACTAATGTGTTTGTGAGAATTGCAGGATAACACAGGTAGAAGTCCCTCATTGATTCGTTTTTTCTACCAGAGATGACCCCTAAAAATGTATGAAGACATTGAAGTCAAAGGTGGTAAGTGAAGACATTCACCTTGAAGACTATGACAAGAGAAGACATTACATGAAGACTATGGAGCGTGAAGACTTAGATCTTTCGTAGTTCTTTTTTTTGTTGAATCATAGGAACCACCGCACTGTTAAGTGGGGTCCAAGAAAACTAGTCAGAATGACTGAAGTGATGCTTAACCAAAATCCTATGTCTTCGAGTGAAGACTATGAGAGGGAATCTTGTTCAGAGTTGGACAAGTCAGCTTTGCTTGTAGCCCAAGTAAAGTTGTTGTGTGTGTTTGAAATCTGACCGTTGGAACATGTGTCAGTTCCTTAGTGACCCAGGGTCATTTCGGACAAATCAGGTCGGGTTGCCTAGTGGCTATAAATAGCCCACCCCCTACAACCATAAACGGTTGGCTGCTCAGAGTTAAAGTACGGCTTTTGTCGTTTGAGAGCAACCCACCTCGAAGCCTTTGAGAGAGAATTCCTTGAGAGGATAAATCCCTAACCACCCAGAGCTAAAGAGTGTTAGGCATCACTTAAGTCTTCTTGTTTGTGTGATCTGAAGACTTATTACACTTGAGGACTGTGAATCCTCCAGCCGGTTAGGCGTCGCGTTCTGAGCATCCAAGAGTCATTGTGGATCGCCGGTGAACGAAGTCTGTGAAGGTTTGGAAGTCTACCTTAAAGACTTACCAGAGTAATTGGGTGAGGACTGGGTGTCCTTAGCTCAAGGGGAATAAGGTGAAGACGAGGTCTTCTGAGTTGAATCTCAGCCTCCCTAACCAGATGTACAGTTGTCACAGCAACTGGAACTGGTCCAACAAATCATTGTCTTCAACGAGTCACTGGTTTCATCCTTCCCTTCCCTTTACTTACTGTTGGTTCTTGTGAAGTAATTGTACGATAGCATCACCATTTGACTTCACTAAGTGATTACATGTACTGATTGGCTTCTCAACATCTTCCTACCTGATCCTCACTGCCTAGCTACTATTTGTCATTGTGCTTTCACTTCATTAAATACATGACTATGGTTTGCCTAGTGTAGTCTACCTTCCGCTGCATGATAATAGGTTTATTTCTATCGTTTGTCTTTGAAACTCACATGTTTTGAAGACTTCATAAAAATCGCCTATTCACCCCCCCTCTAGTCGATCACTAGCACTTTCAATTGGTATCAGAGCAAGGTACTCCCTTGTTCTGTGTGATTCGGTTTAACCACCTGGAGTTTTAGCTATGTCGACTGAAGGGATAATTAAAGTCTCCGCTGCGTGCCCCGTCTTCGATGGAACTGAATATCCCTACTTGAAGAATAAGATGCGCATGCATCTTGAAGCCATTGATGTCGACCTATGGTATGTCGTCAAGAACGGCGTTCCCAAGGCTGGAGAAGGTGTCACTGCCGCTGATGTCAAGAAGTTCGTTCAACTGGACTCTACTGCCAAGAATATCATCTGTGGTCATCTGACCAAAGGACAGTATGGCCGCGTGAGTGCTTTGGAAACATCTAAGCTAGTCTGGGACTGGCTATCCAAGGTCAATGAAGGCGTCTCAACCCAGAGAGATCAGAGAATCAGTGTCCTTCGCAACCTCTTCAACCGCTTCAAGAGAAATGACAATGAGAATGTCCATCTCACGTTTGATCGACTCACTGACATCACAAATGAGCTTCAAGCCCTCGGCGCTACTGAGATCACCAAGCATGAAGTCGCCAAGACACTCCTGAGATCACTTAACAATTCGTTTGACACCCTAGCCCTGATGATTCAAGAACGTCCTGATTTCAAGACACTCGATCCGTCTGACATACTTGAAAGGCTCAACACACACGAGTTTTAGCTTTTTGAGAAAAGAGACATCTACGGTCCCAACTATGGGCGAACTCGTGCCTTGAAGGCAAAGGTTGTCTCCTCATCTGAAGAAGAGTCTGACAGCAGTTCTGATGATCCTGAAGACATTGGAAGGGAGCTTGTTATGCTTGTGAAGAAGTTCCAAAAATTCACCAAGAAGAAAGGCTTCAGAAAGTCTTCACGATCAAGCTCAAGGAATGATGAAGCTTCTGCTCATGACTACAAGAAGAGAACATGTCACAAGTGCAAGAAATCTGGCCACTACATCTCTGAGTGTCCACAGTGGGACAATGAGAACAACAAGAAGAAGAAAAGCAAGGAGTATGACTCTGACGACAAGAAGAAGAAGAAATACTCAAAATCTTCTTCCAAGTCTTCCTCCAAGTCTTCATCACACAAGAAGAGCTCATCTGGCAAGGCACGTGCGTTTGTTGGCAAGGAAATGGACTCTGGGGATGAGTCCGCTTCTGAGGAGGCGGAGATGGAGTCTGAGGAGGAGTCCGATTCTGGCATTGCAAGTCTGGCTACAACATACGTTGCCAAGTCCATCTTCAACACTGAAGAAAATGACTTCATCACTGACACCGATGCAAATGACAAGGACTACTCCGCTCCTTCCTACTGCTTCATGGCACGTGGTGCCAAGGTAAACACACACACTACTCACTATCAAACATCTAGTGACGATGACTCTGATTGTGTTTCCAAACCCAGCTACAAAACACTTGCTAAAATTGCAACTGAACAACAGAAAACCATGGAACACATTCAAAAACTGTTAGACAAAAGCGATGATCTGTTAGACGCTGAAATGACTCGATCTTAGTCCTTAATTGAAGACATAAAAAATCTTCACGTTAAGTATGAGGAACTTGAAAGTCGTCATGAAACGCTCTCAACAGCTCATGAAAGGCTTTCTTATGATTGTCTTCAAAGGAAGCAAGATCTTGAGAAATTGAGAGCGGCTCATGAAGATCTTCAAAAAGAAAACGAGTCACTTCGCGCCGAACGGATCAGTTCAGCTCAGGAAGGATTTGAACCACCATGTCTTAAATGTATTGAGCGTGATAACGCTACTTCTGTTGCCGAATGTTCTACTGCTGCTACTATTGCAATATCTTCAACTGTTGATGTGGAAACTAACCCCTCTGCTTAGGACACCACTGCTATTGCTGATGAGAATGCTAGGTTGAAGACACTGCTTGAAACAGGGATGTACAAAAGTCTCAAAGGGCATCAAACACTATGTGATGTCCTCAAAAGGCAGATCCTAAACCGAAACCCTAGGAAAGAGGGTGTTGGGTTCGTAAGGAAAATGAATGCTGATGGCTCTTACTGGAAACCTGAGCAGTACCCCAAAACCACATGGGTTGCTGCAAAGGAACCTTCAGCAGATCCATCCACTCTATCTGGCTTCACTTGTGCTAACCCCATTGTTATTGATGAATCCTTTGATGCAAACTATAAACTGTTTAAGAATCAGAATGGTGAAGTGTTTACCAGGTATATTGGTACTAACTGTAGGAATGGGCCACCTATGAAGAAGATCTGGGTGCCGAAAAGGTGTTTGGAGAATCTTCCTGTGAATGTCATCATGACACCACAGGTGAAGAAGACAAACCCCAGACCACAGGCCTCATACGGTCCAAAGGCTTCATACAGATAGAGGACTCACCTGAGTCACACTAACGCAAATGTTTTGCAGGGAAGCCATACTCAGGCCTATGAATATGAGTGCGGTTCATCAAACCGCCATGTTCATAAGACCAAGAACTATTCTGCTTATTCTTATGAATACTATTGTCCACCTGCAAGACTTTTTGCTAGGGCTCCAAAGCCAAAGTTCTCAGATGCTGCACTTAGACTTATTGCTTCAAAACCACCCCTGAAGATGTGGGTGGCTAAGAAAGCTTAACTCTCTTTTGCAGGGAAAGGTCTCCAGCCGAAAACCAAAATCGTCTGACACTATTGCTGGGGACCTTAAACATCTTATAGGGCGCAAGATCAAATGCCCAAATGGTCTTACTATGTACTTTGTTTCTGAATCGCTTGCAACTTGCTCCATCTGTCCTGATCTCGATCTAAGCTTTAATAATCCACTGGTTCGTCAAATGTTTTTGCTTCACAATTCTCTCCGTGAAGCCTATCCCCCTAACTGCACTGTAGGGTACAACACCAGCTGCTTCAGAATGGATTATTGATAGTGGGTGTACAAATCACATGACTGGCAAGCGAAGCCTTCTCATGGACTCAACTTTACGTCCATCAGACAAAAGTCACATCACATTTGCTGACACTGGTAAAAGCAAGGTATTGGGTCTAGGTAGAGTTGCAATCTCAAAGGATCAACACATGGATAAAGTCATGCTTGTTGAATCCCTTGGTTTCAACTTAATGTCTGTCTCAATGCTTTGTGATTTAAACATGATTGTGATGTTTGGAAAATATCGTTGCCTTGTACTAATGGAATCTGACAAGTCTCTAGTGTTTGAAGGGTATCGAAAAGATGATTTGTATGTTGTAGATTTCTCAGCAGGACCACAACTTGCAGTATGTCTTCTAGCA
Organism: Triticum urartu; assembly: GCF_056163025.1. Classification (NCBI taxonomy): domain Eukaryota; kingdom Viridiplantae; phylum Streptophyta; class Magnoliopsida; order Poales; family Poaceae; genus Triticum; species Triticum urartu. Next base: position 524,786,337 of record NC_141878.1, read on the forward strand.
AAAGCTTCTGAATGCTGGCTCTGGCATCGAAGGCTAGGGCATGCTAGCATGAGGAACCTCCACACCCTTGCAAGGAAGAAGCATGTCATAGGCACCGAGGGCGTCAAGTTCAAGAAGGATCACTTATGCGGTGCCTGTGAAGCAGGAAAGATGACGAGGGCCAAGCATCCCTCGAAGACAATCATGACAACAACTCAACCCTTCGAACTGCTACACATGGATCTTTTTGGTCCCACCCATTACTCAACTCTTACTACTACTGCTTGTCTCTATGGCTTTGTCATTGTTGATGATTATTCAAGATATACTTGGGTGCATATAATCCTTTACAAGACTGAAGTGCAGGATGTCTTCAGACGCTTCGCCAATCGAGCAATGAACAACTATGGCGCCAAGATAAAGCACATCAGAAGTGACAATGGCACTGAATTCAAGAATAGTGGCCTTGATACATATCTTGATACTTTGGGCATCACACATGAATTCTCAGCTCCGTACACGCCACAGCAGAATGGCGTCGTCAAACGCAAGAATAGAACACTTATTGAGATGGCTCGGACGATGCTTGATGAATACAAGACTCCAAGAAAATTCTGGCCTGAAGCCATTGACACTGCATGCCATATCATCAACCGTGTTTATATTCACAAGCTTCTGAACAAGACATCCTATGAGCTCCTTACTAGCAAGAAGCCAAATGTCAGTTACTTCAGAGTATTTGGCGCCAAGTGCTGGATCAAGGATCCACATCACACTTTAAAATTTGCACCAAAAGCACATGAGGGTTTTATGCTTGGATATGGAAAGGATTCGCACTCCTACAGAGTCTTCAATCTCTTTCATTACAAAGTGGTTGAAACAGTGGATGTGTGGTTCGATGAAACTAACGGCTCACAAAGAGAGCACTTGCCAAATGTGCTAGATGAAGTTCCATCCAGTGAATCAATCAAACTTATGGGAACTGGAGAAATCATACCTTCTGAAGCTCAACTTGAAGAAGAACTTATCATCTCCGCACCTGATCAACCTGAAGACAATGCTCAGCCTGAAGACAATCCCTCTAACAATGACAATGATCAGCAAGAGCAAAATCTTCGTCCTGTACATCCTCGTGTTGCAAATGAAGTGCAGATTGAGAGAATAATCGATAGCATCAATGCACCAGGTCCACTCACTCGTTCAAGGGCAACACAGCTAGCAAATTTCTGTGGGCACTTCGCATTCGTCTCAATAACAGAACCCAAGAAAGTAGAAGAAGCCTTCATGGAACCTGAATGGATTCAAGCTATGCAAGAAGAGCTTCAACAGTTTGAGCTGAATGATGTATGGGAACTGGTTAAGCGTCCTGATCCTCAGAAGCACAATATAATAGGCACCAAATGGATATATCGCAACAAGCAAGATGAGCATGGTCAAGTTGTCAGAAACAAAGCTCGTCTTGTTGCTCAAGGATACACTCAAGTTGAAGGGATTGACTTCGATGAAACATTTGCTCCTGTGGCTAGACTTGAAGCCATACGCATACTGCTGGCCTATGCAAATCATCACAACATACTTCTATATCAAATGGATGTGAAGAGCGCTTTTCTCAATGGCAAGATTGAAGAAGAAGTGTATGTTGCACAACCGCCTGGCTTTGAAGATCCAAAACATCCTAACATGGTATACAAGCTCAACAAGGCACTGTATGGCCTCAAACAAGCCCCTCGGGCTTGGTATGACACACTCAAAGACTTCCTGAAGAGCAAAGGCTTCAAATCTGGTTCCCTCGACCCCACTCTCTTCACGAAGACATATGATGGTGAACTGTCTGTGTGCCAAATATATGTGGATGACATTATCTTCGGCTGCACCAATCAGAAATACAGTGAAGAGTTTGGATATATGATGCAAGAACAATATCAGATGTCCATGATGGGTGAGCTGAAGTTCTTCCTTGGTCTTCAAATACGTCAGCAACGCAACGGCATCTTTATATCTCAAGAGAAGTATCTCAAAGATTGCCTGAAGAAGTTTGGTATGCAAGACTGCAAAGGCTTCACGACGCCAATGCCAGCCAAACATCATCTGGGTCCCGAAGACAATGGTAAAGAGTTCGATCAAAAGGTATACCGCTCCATGATTGGTTCTTTACTTTATCTATGTGCATCTAGGCCAGATATTATGCTTAGTTTTTGCATGTGTGCTCGATTCCAAGTGGCACCAAAGGAATCGCATCACTTAGCTGTGAAGCGAATTCTTCGATATTTGGCTTACACCCCAACTCTAGGATTATGGTATCCAAAGGGCTCAGAGTTTGATCTGGTTGGATTCTCGGATGCTGATTATGCTGGTGACAAGGTGGATCGCAAGTCTACATCAGGCACATGTCATTTTCTGGGAAGATCACCATGTTGGTCTTCAAAGAAGCAGAACTGTGTATCTCTCTCCACTACTGAATCTGAATACATTGCTGCTGGATCTTGCTGCGCTCAGCTTCTGTGGATGAAGTAAACACTCAAAGACTATGGCATTCATCTGAAGCAAGTGCCACTCTACTGCGACAACGAAAGCGCCATCAAGATTGCCAACAACCCAGTTCAGCACTCGAAGACAAAACACATTGAAATTCGTCATCACTTTCTCAGAGATCATGTTGTGAAGGAAGATATTGATATCATACACGTCAACACTGAAGAGCAATTGGCAGATATCTTCACCAAGCCCTTGGATGAGAAGAGACTTTGCAAGTTACGGTGTGAGCTAAATATCTTGGAATCCTCAAATGTCCTGTGATCAGGCACACATCCTAACACTTATGCATATTGATGACTTAGATGTGCAACACACGAAGCAAAGTATATCTTCAATCAATGAAGACATACATTCTAAGTGTGAATACATTAATGTGGAATTTGACTTCGGAGCGCCACGATAATTGTGCGCCGTGTCTGGGTCTAATACTTCCTATATGGTGGGTAACGCCACCACAAAATTCGTCTGTTTGAAGTGTTTTACCCATGGTGTTACATTTGTTGTGTCTTCACATTTGGTTTGGCTTCAATCTCAACATGTCTTCATGACTATCTTCATTATATTGATCATATATATATACTAGTGTTCTGTCCTCTACAACATTCACTTATAGCTATGTCTTCTTGTTGAATCTTTTGAACTAAGTGAATGTGATCGGACCCTAACCTCTCTATGCTTTCTATCTCAAACTCTATCTCTCCAAATCATATGCATTCTATTGAAACTGTCGAATGTCTTCTCTGCGTCCTTGTCAGCAGAAGATACAGAGACAAACATTAAGTCCGTTTTCAATGCTAATTCCTTCACCTGAAACCCGGAGAAGTGGGAACGACCACCCGACAATCCAGGCGTGCGTGGGAACATGGAACAACCTCCGATATGTTGCATGATGACCACGTGTTCTTCAGATGTGAATCGCCAGGGGCACCTGTGTAATAACGCTGTGTTGTCCCTGTCCCTATAAATACACGCCTCACCACAGTCATTATCCTTTCTTCCACTCTCGCACGAACCCTAGTGCCACCGCTAGCCCTCGACGACGCCGGCGACGAAGCGCTTAGCTGCCGCGACCTCTCCGGCGCCATCTTCACGCCGGCCGCGGACATCGTCTTCTCCGCCGTCGTCGTAGGTGTCCTCCGTCGCCGTAGGTTCTTGTGAGCGCATGAAGAGCCTGGCTGACAAGTGTGTGCAAGTCTACAATGAGGCTGAGAAGCGCAAGGCCCTTGGGCGTCCTGGCATCGACCCCAGGATGGCTGCAAAGCAGAAGAAGAAGAAGAAGAAGAAGAAGAAGAAGAAGAAGAAGAAGAAGAAGAAGAAGAAGAAGAAGAAGAAGAAGAAGAAGAAGAAGAAGAAGAAGTCCGCTATGGCCAAACCCGACGCACCAAGGCAGGAAGCACATCCCATTATCTTCCCAACCAGCATGACTGGCTCGAAGCCAAAAGCTAGGTCTACCGCTTCAGAACTGAAGAAGACAAGGACTGCTGAGGCTGAAGCCATAAAGAGGAAACAATTTGAAGCCTCTGCTGCTGCTCCCTCCAAGAAGAAGCGCAAGACCAAGAAGGATCGGGCTGCTCCCACAGAGCCCTTAATTGTTGAACCCATCTCCATGGTTCGCCCTGCCGCTGAACATCAAGAGCGCCAACTGACTGTCCATGAGCCTGCTTTCACAGAGGCTCATGAAGCTGAAGACATTCCAGCAGCTGATCCCACCGCTGCTGAAGACATTGGTCACCACGACCATGTTGAAGATGATGTAGTTCTTCTTCAGATTGAGCACCAACAGGTATCATCGCATGTGCTTACGCACAACGAACTTATCAGCATTGGTCATCCTTTGACGTCAATTGCTCAGGATGCATCATGAGCTGATCACCCACAACAACGAGTCACACCACCCCGGCAAGAAGAAGAAGATGACTTTGAGACCCAGCCAACTCCATCTCCAAAGGCGTCGCCAGCGTTACGCAGGCTTCGCAAAGGACCAAGGTCCCAAGTCACCAAGTCTGAGGCTAAAGCTGCTGAAGACATTCTGGCTGCATCAGCCGATGACACCCAAGAAGACGAACATGCCCCTACTCCCCCAACTACTGAAGAAGTTGTTCTCGAGGAGAACGTGTCTGTGCCCGACCCTCCAGCTCATCAAGTGGAGGTAGAAACTCTTGAGGCTGCCACCACCAACACCAATGAAGCCACTGACGTTGTCATGGCTGAAGCAAATGTGGAGCCTACACCAACCCAAGAACCAGAAGTCAGCAAAGCCAATGACGCTAGTGCTTCTGTTCCTGCGCCTGCTGTTGGTCCTCAGTTTGACTATCATATTGAGCATAGGCCTCAGGTACAGAAGCCAATGCCAAGGTTGCCCAGGTTTCCAGGTCCTGCAACAGCACCTGGATCCTTCAATGTCAACGGCTTCAAAGCAGACAACACCTTCTTCAATAGCTCCAAGAACCCCTACTCAAGGGAACGAATATCTTCTGATCAGTTCTGGAGCTATCCGCAGCGAAGCTATTACTCCTGCATTCTGTACAATCAAGGTCGCATCTTCCCACATATGCGTCTTGACACTAAAGCAATAGCTGGTCTGCCCTGTTTGGAAGAAGCTCTGGATTGCTTCAAAGAGGTTGGATTGTTGCCTTTCGTCACCGACCAAGAGCACTGGAACGAAGAGTTGCTGCTCCAATTTTATGCCACACTTCACATACGTGGTTATAACAGAGATCCGAAGACTTGGGTCCTTGAGTGGATGACAGGAAATGTTCATCACGAAGCCAAAGCCTTTGATATCATTGAGCTCACTGGTCTGCCCACTCCTGGAGATCTCTATGAACCTGGTTGTCAGCTTCACAGTGAAGCTATGGAGAGCATCCTTCAGAAGCCTGAACCGAACATGAGTCAGATGCTCAGTATGATGAAGCCTTTGCCACAAGACGTTGCATATCCTAAGGGTTCTTTGTTGAAGACCGGGAGTATCTGCCAAGGACCATCTATCACATTATAAGGCGAACTCTCTGGCCCATCAAAGGACATTCTCCACATGCAAAGCTGGAAGGTGTAATGAAGACTTTGGTCTTCTATATTCTTCATGGCAAATGCTTCAATGCACAAGACTTCTTCATCCGCCAACTTGCTGCATCAGGATTTGATCTATTTGGCTTGAAGTTCTACGCTCCATGGATAATGCGGCTGATTAAACTCCACTCAGATATCTCATATCAGCCATCTGCTCGCAATCATCAGATCTTTCTGCCTGATGTGGATATGTCCGTTGAAGCCATTTATCCAGAGCCTGCCAAGGAACCTCTTAGTCTTCAGAATGCAGAGCATCAAAGTTTCACTCAGAACATTGAAGGAGTTGAAGCAGTCACTCGTGTTTATCCTCTGGCTGGTACTACACGTGCACCTCATCGTGCTCTTACTGAAGCCACTGAAAGCACTATTGCCCAATGACCCAAGAAGCGATCTCGTGTTCTCAATGACCGAGAGCTTCTGGTTGCTCTTCATCAGAAACAGGATAGGCATCATGACTGACTGAAGCGCCAAATGCACAGCCTCTTGGTGGATGTCAACCGCATTCGCAATCTTGCCACCAAGAATGCCTTTGTTTCCCATGAAACCTGTCGGCGTACATGGAAAGGGATGACGCTTATGTGTTCTGAGGATGATCTTCAAGAGGATGGCTTCTCTGAACGTTTCAAGTTTGACTCCACACCTCCCCGAAGGACTGTACTGCGACGAACTCCATCTCTTGAAGACTCTGAGTTCTCTTCCTCTGCGGCAACTGCGAATGCCAGAGTGATCGAGGACAAAGATGATGCCACTTCACCGCCCCCTACTTCTGCACGCCTCGACACTGCCCCAAGTACTTCTGCACCGCCGAACACCACCGATGACCCTGCTGCTTCACCTACTCTTCATGGGAACGAGTAGATGCTCTATGTCTTCAAACCTTTTTGGTCCTCACTAACAAAAGGGGGAGAAGCATATGAGTTTGATAGTCTTCAAGCGGGTCCATATGGGCGATTACTTTATGTTTTTCCTAGTGTTTACAACTCTCGTTTTGATACATTTGGTTCTTTGAGTTGTAACACTTAAACTCGATGGTCGTCTGTTACTTATTTGCTATTTTGTGATGCGATGATAAATTCCGCATGTGCGACGATAAATTCCGCACTTAGATCATTTTGCAGACGTCCATTTTTCATTATGCATGTCATTATCTTCACATACCTTTCATGCATGATGAATTGTCATCATAAGTTGAAGAGGATCTCCACAAGTACAACCTGCCATGTGCATCTGCATTCCAAAAGCAAATTACTTATATGCACATCTTCAGGGGGAGCCCTTGCAACTTATGAAGACAATTCCTTATCCTTTACAATTTCACATATTATATTCCCCGTTGAAAACTTCAACTAGTTTGTCATCAATCACCAAAAAGGGGAGATTGTAAGTGCATCTAGTGCCACCCCTAGTTGGTTTTGGAGTATTGACGACAAACCTAGTTGAGAGACTAATGTGTTTGTGAGAATTGCAGGATAACACAGGTAGAAGTCCCTCATTGATTCGGTTTTTCTACCAGAGATGACCCCTAAAAATGTATGAAGACATTGAAGTCAAAGGTGGTAAGTGAAGACATTCACCTTGAAGACTATGACAAGAGAAGACATTACATGAAGACTATGGAGCGCGAAGACTTAGATCTTTCGTAGTTCTTTTTTTTGTTGAGTCATAGGAACCACCGCACTGTTAAGTGGGGTCCAAGAAAACCAGTCAGAATGACTGAAGTGATGCTTAGCCAAAATCCTATCTCTTCAAGTGAATACTATGAGAGGGAATCTTGTTCAGAGTTGGACAAGTCAGCTTTGCTTGTAGCCCAAGTAAAGTTGTTGTGTGTGTTTGAAATCTGACCGTTGGAACACGTGTCAGTTCCTTAGTGACCCAGGGTCATTTCGGACAAATCAGGTCGGGTTGCCTAGTGGCTATAAATAGCCCACCCCCTACAACCATAAACGGTTGGCTGCTCAGAGTTAAAGTACAGCTTTTGTCGTTTGAGAGCAACCCACCTCGAAGCCTTTGAGAGAGAATTCCTTGAGAGGATAAAGCCCTAACCACCCAGAGCCAAAGAGTGTTAGGCATCACTTAAGTCTTCTTGTCTGTGTGATCTGAAGACTTATTACACTTGAGGGCTGTGAATCCTCCAGCCGGTTAGGCGTCGCGTTCTGAGCATCCAAGAGTCATTGTGGATCACCAGTGAACGAAGTCTGTGAAGGTTTGGAAGTCTACCTTGAAGACTTACCAGAGTAATTGGGCGAGGACTGGGTGTCCTTAGCTCAAGGGGAATAAGGTGAAGACGAGGTCTTCTGAGTTGAATCTCAGCCTCCCTAACCAGATGTATAGTTGTCATAGCAACTGGAACTGGTCCAACAAATCATTGTCTTCAACGAGTCACTGGTTTCATCCTTCCCTTCCCTTTACTTACTGTTGGTTCTTGTGAAGTAATTGTACGATAGCATCACCATTTGACTTCACTAAGTGATTACATGTACTGATTGGCTTCTCAACATCTTCCTACCTGATCCTCACTGCCTAGCTCCTATTTGTCATTGTGCTTTCACTTCGTTAAATACATGACTATGGTTTGCCTAGTGTAGTCTACCTTCCGCTGCATGATAATAGGTTTATTTCTATCATTTGTCTTCGAAACTCACATGTTTTGAAGACTTTCATAAAAATCGCCTATTCACCCCCCCCTCTAGTCGATCACTAGCACTTTCAACAGTTACCTCATCAAGTTCTACTTTCCTCCCACTCACTTCTTTCGAGAGAAACTCCTTCTCTAGAAAGGATGCATTCTCAGCAACGAATATCTTGCCTTCGGATCTGTGATAGAAGGTGTACCCAACATTTTCTTTTGGGTATCCTATGTAGACGCACTTCTCCGATTTGGGTTTGAGCTTATCAGGTTGAAACTTTTTCACATAAGCATTGCAACCTCAAACTTTAAGAAACGACGTCTTAGGTTTCTTGCCAAACCATAGTTCATACGGTGTCGTCTCAACGGATTTAGATGGTGCCCTATTTAACGTGAATGCAGCTGTCTCTAATGCATAACCCCAAAACGATAGTGGTAGATTGGTAAGAGACATCATAGATCGCACCATATCTAATAAAGTACGGTTATGACGTTCGGACACACCATTATGCTGCGGTGTTCGAGGTGGCGTGAGTAGTGAAACTATTTCACATTGTTTTTAACTGAAGGCCAAACTCGTAACTCAAATATTTTACTTCTGCGATCATATCGTAGGAACTTTTATTTTTGTTACGATGATTCTCCACTTCACTCTGAAATTCTTTGAACTTTTCAAATGTTTCAGACTTGTGTTTCATTAAGTAGATATACTCATATCTGCTCAAATCATCTATGAAAATCAGAAAATAATGATACCTGCCACGAGCCTCAATATTCATCGGACCACATACATTAGTATGTATGATTTCCAACAAATCTGTTGCTCGATCCATTGTTCCGGAGAACGGAGTCTTAGTCATCTTGCCCATGAGGCATGGTTCGCAAGCATCAACTGATACATAATCAAGTGATTCCAAAAGCCCATCAGCATGGATTTTCTTCATGCGCTTTACACCAATATGACCTAAACGGTAGTGCCACAAATAAATTGCACCATCATTATTAACTTTGCATCTTTTGATTTCAATATTATGAATATGTGTATCACTACGATCGAGATCCAACGAACCATTTTCATTGGGTGTGTAACCATATAAGTTTTTATTCATGTAAACAGAACAACAATTTATTCTCTTACTTAAATGAATAACCATATTGCAATAAACATGATCAAATCATATTCATGCTTAACGCAAACACCAAATAACACTTATTTAGGTTCAACACTAATCCCAAAAGTATAGGGAGTGTGCGATGATGATCATATCAATCTTGGAACCACTTCCAACACACATCGTCACTTCACCCTTAACTAGTCTATGTTCATTCTGCAACTCCCGTTTCGAGTTACTACTCTTAGCAACTGAACCAGTATCAAATACCGCGGGGTTGCTACGAACACTAGTAAAATACACATCAATAATATGTATATCAAATATACCTTTGTTCACTTTGCCATCCTTCTTATCCGCCAAATACTTGGGGCAGTTCCGCTTCCAGTGACCAGTCCCTTTGCAGTAGAAGCACTTAGTCTCAGGCTTAGGACCAGACTTGGGATTCTTCACTTGAGCAGCAACTTGCTTGCCGTTCTTCTTGAAGTTCCCCTTCTTCCCTTTGCCCTTTTCTTGAAACTAGTGGTCTTGTCTACCATCAACACTTGATATTTTTCTTGATTTGTACCTTCGTCGATTTCAGCATTATGAAGAGCTTGGGAATCATTTCCGTTATCCCTTGAATATCATAGTTCATCACGAAGTTCTACTAACTTGGTGATGGTGACTAGAGAATTCTGTCAATCACTATTTTATCTGGAAGATTAACTCCCACTTGATTCAAGCGATTGTAGTACCCAGACAATCTGAGCACATGCTCACTACTTGAGCTATTCTCCTCCATCTTTTAGCTATAGAACTTGTTGGAGACTTCATATCTCTCAACTCGGGTATTTGCTTGAAATATTAACTTCAACTCCTGGAACATCTCATATGGTTCATGACATTCAAAACGTCTTTGAAGTCCCAATTCTAAGCCGTTTAAGCATGGTGCACTAAACTATCAAGTAGTCATCATATTGAGCTAGCCAAATGTTCATAACATCTGCATCGGCTCCTGCAATAAGTTTGTCACCTAGCGGTGCATCAAAGACATAATTCTTCTGTGCAGCAATGAGGATAAACCTCAGATCATGGATCCAATCCGCATCATTGCTACTAACATCTTTCAACTTAGTTTTCTCTAGGAACATATCAAAAATAAAACAGGGGAGCTAAACGCGAGCTATTGATCTACAACATAGATATGCTAATACTACGAGGACTAAGTTCATGATAAATTAAAGTTCAATTAATCATATTACTTAAGAACTCCCACTTAGATAGACATCCCTCTAATCCTCTAAGTGATCACGTGATCCAAATCAACTAAACCATGTCCGATCATCACGTGAGATGGAGTAGTTTCAATGGTGAACATCACTATGTTGATCATATCTACTATATGATTCACGCTCGACCTTTCAGTCTCCGTGTTCCGAGGCCATATATGTTATATGCTAGGCTCGTCAAGTTTAACCTAAGTATTCCGCGTGTGCAACTGTTTTGCACCCGTTGTATTTGAACGTAGAGCCTATCACACCCGATCATCACGTGGTGTCTCAGCACGAAGAACTTTTGCAACGGTGCATACTCAGGGAGAACACTTATACTTTGATAATTTAGTGAGGGATCATCTTATAATGCTACTGTCAATCAAAGCAAGATAAGATGCATAAAAGATAAACATCACATGCAATCAATATAAGTGATATGATATGGCCATCATCATCTTGTACTTGTGATCTCCATCTCCGAAGTACCATCATGATCACCATCGTCACCGGCGTGACACCTTGATCTCCATCGTAGCATCGTTGTCGTCTCGCCAATCTTATGCTTCCACGACTATCGCTACCGCTTAGTGATAAAGTAAAGCATTACAGCGCGATTGCATTGCATACAATAAAGCGACAACCATATGGCTCCTGCCAGTTGCCGATAACTCAGTTACAAAACATGATCATCTCATACAATAAAATTTAGCATCATGTCTTGACCATATCACATCACAACATGCCCTGCAAAAACAAGTTAGACGTCCTCTACTTTGTTGTTGCAAGTTTTACGTGGCTGCTACGGGCTTAGCAAGAACCGTTCTTACCTACGCATCAAAACCACAACGATAGTTTGTCAAGTTGGTGCTGTTTTAACCTTCGCAAGGACCGGGCGTGGCCACACTTGGTTCAACTAAAGTTGGAGAAACTGACACCCGCCAGCCACCTATGTGCAAAGCACGTCGGTAGAACTAGTCTCGCGTAAGCGTATGCGTAATGTCGGTCCGAGCCGCTTCATCCAACAATACCGCCGAACCAAAGTATGACATGCTGGTAAGCAGTATGACTTATATCGCCCACAACTCACTTGTGTTCTACTCGTGCACAACATCAACACATAAAACCTAGGCTCTGATGCCACTGTTGGGAAATGTAGTAATTTCAAAAATTTCCTACGCACACGCAAGATCATGGTGATGCATAGCAACGAGAGAGGAGAGTGTTGTCTACGTACCCTCGTAGACCGAAAGCGGAAGCGTTAGCACAACGCGGTTGGTGTAGTCGTATGTCTTCATGGCCCGACCGATCAAGCACCGAAACTACGGCACCTCCGAGTTCTAGCACATGTTCAGCTCGATGACGATCCCCGGACTCTGATCCAGCAGAATGTCGGGGAAGAGTTCCGTCAGCATGACGGCGTGGTGACGATCTTGATGTTCTACCGTCGCAGGGTTTCGCCTAAGCACCGCTACAATATTATCGAGGATTATGGTGGAAGGGGGTAGCGCACACGGCTAAGAGATCAATGATCAATTGTTGTGTCTTTGGGGTGCCCCCTTGCACCCATATATAAAGGAGCAAGGGAGGAGGAGGCCGGCCCTAGGAGGGGGCGCACCAAGTGTGGAGTCCTACTAGGACTCCCTAGTCCTAGTAGGATTCCACCTCCCATATGGAATAGGAAAAGAGGAAGGGAAAAGGAGGAGGAAGGAAGGAAGCGCCCCCTTCCCTAGTCCAATTCGGACCAGACCAAGGGGAGGGGTGCGACCACCCTTGAGGCCCTTTTCCTTCTTTCCCATATGGCCCAATAAGGCCCAATACGTATTCTTGTAACTCTCTAGTACTCCCAAAAATACCCGAATCACTCAGAACTTTTCCGATGTCCGAATATAGTCGTCCAATATATTGATCTTTACGTCTCGACCATTTTGAGACTCCTTGTCATGTCCCCGATCTCATCCGGGACTCCGAACTCCTTCGGTACATCAAAACTCATAAACTCATAATATAACTGCCATCGAAACCTTAAGCGTGCGGACCCTACGGGTTCGAGAACAATGTAGACATGACCGAGACATGTCTCCGGTCAATAACCAATAGCGGAACTTGGATGCTCATATTGGCTCCCACATATTCTACGAAGATCTTTATCGGTCAGACCGCATAACAACATACGTTGTTCCCTTTGTCATCGGTATGTTACTTGCCCGAGATTCGATCGTCGGTATCTCAATACCTAGTTCAATCTCGTTACCGGCAAGTCTCTTTACTCGTTCCGTAATACATCATCCTGCAACTAACTCATTAGTTGTAATGCTTGCAAGGCTTAAGTGATGTGCATTACCGAGAGGGCCCAGAGATACCTCTCCGACAATCGGAGTGACAAATCCTAATCTCGAAATACGCCAACCCAACAAGTACCTTCGGAGACACCTGTAGAGCACCTTTATAATCACCCAGTTGCGTTGTGACGTTTGGTGGCACACAAAGTGTTCCTCCGGTAAACGGGAGTTGCATAATCTCATAGTCATAGGAACATGTATAAGTCATGAAGAAAGCAATAGCAACAAACTAAACGATCAAGTGCTATGCAAACGGGATGGGTCAAGTCAATCACATCATTCTCCTAATGATGTGATCCCGTTAATCAAATGACAACTCATGTCTATGGTTAGGAAACATAACCATCTTTGATCAACGAGCTAGTCAAGTAGAGGCATACTAGTGACACTCTGTTTGTCTATGTATTCACACATGTATTATGTTTCCGGTTAATACAATTCTAGCATGAAAAATAAACATTTATCATGATATAAGGAAATAAATAATAACTTTATTATTGCCTCTAGGGCATATTTCCTTCACCTTTTCCTCATTTCAAATGTTTACTCATGCCGGTGCACCTCTTAATCATCCACCTCTTGCTATTCATGTTATCGGGAGTGCTGAAGATATCTTAGAAGATTCGCATTTCCATTCTCGATCTATTCAAGCTATTTCGAGGTTGTTATCTCATTCAAACCATTTAAATCTACCAGTGTATTATCTCTTCCAAAGTAATCGTTCAACAGTGTTTCTTTTGAGTGGGCCCTAACCGACAGGTCTTTTCCCAGGATCTTACCTAACTCTTCTAATCTTCCCGGAGTTACTCTCAATTTTTTTCCAAGTTTGACGTAAGAATGAGTTATCCTCAGCCTTATGTATTTTCTCCAAGATCTTTAAAAATTATTTTCACCGTTGGCTCAACCTTTCTATTCGTCATCCTGGAGTGTCTCAACAATTCATGGTGGTGTTTCCCATCATCATTCATAGATTTTGAAGACCGAAGAAGAGTTTCTCTCAAATCTTATCTGTTCTCTCAAAGATTCGTGATTCTAGCTTGTTGCCATCCTCTCATAACTACCTTCGATTGTGAGAATTCTTTTCACCCATCCGGAGCATTTCAAGAGTATTTCAGTTTGTTTCTCTGAAGGCCATCATTTCAGAAGACTTATTCATTCTCAGCCTTCAGCTATCATTCTCCAAAAATTACCGGTGCATCATTCAAGTTTTCTCTAATCAGTTCGGGATATCTTTGTTCACTTGCATCTAAATTATCTCAAGTATCTTCATTCGTTCTCTAATTCTTACCAATGATTCATCCCTTTACTTTGTTCATTTTTCAATTCTTACGGTGGTTCGTTCAAGAGTTCTTCTCCTTCGTTATCATACAGATTCATTCGTTGTTCCCAAATCCTACCGGTGGTTCGTCGAAGACCTTCTCAAGTTTGCGCTATATCTCACTTAATCCTTTCTGCGAGAATAGTATGCCAAATCCGTTGCTTGTCATCAATCTAAATTGGTGAAGGATAAGCATAATGTAATTCTTATTCTTGTTTCATCGAGTAAATTCAATTCCTTATTCCGGAGGTTCATCAAAATTCTTTATTTCTTTGTTCCATCTTTTCCTTTTTCGGAGTTCCACGATCTTTCAATTATATCATTTCAAAGCTTCATCTAATCATTGCAAGGCTTCAATCTTATTCTTTTCATCCTTCACTTCCTTTTGATCATTCTTTTATTACCGGAGTTCTTCACGAAGGCTCAACATGATGATTTGCAAGGATACTTTTCATTCTTCAATTGTTCTTCAAGATTTCTCTCGGAGCTAAGATCTGCCAAGATATTACTCTAAAATAAACATGGTGCCCAACACATGTTTTGTTAGAGGAGTTCAAGCCTTCTTCATCTTGCATTCCGAAGTGCAATTCTTTCTACCATATCATTTGAGGTGGTGCTATGTCATTCTCCATAATTTCAGTTCATGTTTCATGATTCACATGTTGTCAAGAATGAGATATCTTAAATCCATGAATCTCTTCATTGGAGTTATCTTGGGTTATATTTCACCTAAAACCTTCCCTAAGGAATGTTGCTATTTATGGTGTTTATCGATGATCCAAGTTTCCTCCTATTCTCGCGATGAAAGATGTTTTCATCTCTCCGTCGCTCTCAAGCAAGCAATTGTTTTCGTTTGTGGCAGGTTTTCACCTCAAGTTTTTGAGATGTTTTCCATAAGCCCTCAACAAGCCTGTTCTTTTCGTTGTTGATTTCCCAACAACTCCGTTCAATCCTTGTTTTTAAGGATGCTCTCTCAAATTCATTTGAGGTAGAACATGTTGTTTTCTTCTCCGTTCTTTTCATTGCATTCTTTCATTTCTTCCGGAGGCATTGTGATGATGCTCTCTTCACTCATCATCTCGTATTGTGAAGATCATGTTCTTTCCTTTGCTTATCCATTCAACCGGAGTGTCGTGTTTTCATTCCAGTTCTCTCATCTTATCAAGTTTTACCTCCTTTCTCAACCGGAGTGCTGTCTGAAATCTTTCTTACCCCTTGTGCCATTCTTCCAATAGTTCCGGTGGCAGCGTGTTGTTGATTTCATCAAGTATCCTCTCATGTTGTCAAGTTCTTGTTAATCCCTTCCATTCGCAGTTGGAGTGTTGTACAAATTATATCATTCTTTTTCCTCCTCTATCTTGTTTTAACCGGAGTGTTGTCGTAATTGATCTTTATCGTTCCTTCTGCATCTCGCTTCTACCGGAGTGCTTGCATGTACTTCTTGTCCTTTGTAACACTTTTCTTATGCCTTTCAACCTACAAGGTTCTAGTAATGTTCCTTGTTCATCTTTTCTAACGGAGTGTTTTCAACTTTGTTCATCTCCGTTGTATTCTTTTCTCGAAATTGTTTAACCTCTCAAGGTTCTTGGTTTCACTCGTTTGTCAAAGAAGCAACTTTATTTTACCTCTTCCTCTTCCGTTTCTCCCTGGTGCCATCCTAGATCTCGGGACGAGATCCTCTCGTAGTGGTGGAGTGTTGTGACGCCCCGAGGCCGATGCGCCAGGTGTCTTCCAGTCATTCACTATCGTTGCCATGTCTTTTGCTTGCGTGTTGCATTTTTATCATGTCATCATATGCATTGCATCATCATGTTTTCAAAACTTGCATCCGTCCGGGTTCCCCCACTTCCGTCCGTTGTCCGTTCTGAGCCCAGACACACTTGCACGCGCCCGCGGCACGTCCAAAATATTATTTTATAAGTGGCCGGAAAATGTTCTTGGAATGGGTTGAAAGTTGGCATGTGGTGTTGTTATGTTGTAGGTAGGCTGCCTGCCAAGTTTCATCGCATTCGGAGTTCGTTTGATGCCCCAACGGATAACTATAGCGACATTATAGTCGGTCAAAACGTCGGACGTTTTCGGTCTCCGGAAACAGTTGCCGGGCTGCACTCCTCTCCTCTCATCTCAGCCCAACCTCTTTTTACAACCCACCTGCAGCCCACCTAAACCCCCCTCCATTCCGGACCGTTAGATCGTGATCGGAGGCTCCGAAACGCTCCTAAAACCCCCCTAAACCCAAACCCTAGCCATCCCTGCTTATATATGGACACCCCTTCCAAATTTGGCAGCCTAGCCCTTCCCCTACCTCCCTGCCGTCTCCCTCCTCAAATTTTGTGCCACCAACCGCCTCCCCCTTGTTTTCCGGCGCCAGCCACCGTTGTCCCGCCACTTGGCGAGCCTCCAATGGCCGCGCCGCCACCTGAGACCGTCAGCGCGCCTCCCCGGACCAGTGGCAAGCCGCCACGCGTCGCCCCAGGCCCTCCTTCGCGCCTCTAGCCGCGCGGGCCCGCCGGAACCCATCCGCGGCCCACCCCGGGCCGATCTGGGCCCGAGGCGCCCGCACCGCGCCTAGCCTCCTCGCCCGCTTCCCCGCCGCCAAGCGCCGCCCGCCGGAGCGCGCCCCTCCTCGTCGCCCCGCCACCGCTGGTTGGCTCCGCCGCCGCCGAGTCTCAGGCCAGCTCCGCCGCCCCTCCTCTACATCTCCCTGCCTCTCCCTAACCTCTCTCCTCTCCCCTGCAGTGCTCCTCACCGCCGCCGCCATGGAGTTCGTCGCCGGCTCCCTGCTGTCGCCCTGCTCCGGCAACGGATCCGGCAGGATCCAGCCCCCACCGCCTGGATCCATCCATCCCCGACGGGATCCGCCTCCCTCCACCGCCGGAGATGCGCCAAGCCACCGCCGTCTTCCCGCTCCACGCGGAGGAGCGCCGCCACCCGCTCGACCCTGCCGGCGCCCGTTGACCGCGTCGACCCCGCGTGGGCCGGCTTCACACCCCTCTCCAGCGGCCTGCTCCAGCGCCCCCTGGGCCGCCTCCACCGACCTGGGCTGAGCCCAGCTAGGTCAGCTGCAAGCCGCCAAGTGGGCTGTTTCAGATGTGGCCCGAGACATGTTTTTTTTCCGCAGATCGTTTTGATTTTAATCTTGAGACTACAGTTTTCACAAAAAGGTCCCTAAACTTCATGCATATAATAACTTAATAACCGTGCATCGGTTTAAAATGATTTATATATGAAACTTGCTTAGAATTTTGTCTAGATTCATAATATCCAACTTTAATCTATGTTTGAAATGTTTAAAATTCTGTTTGGTTAAATTTGCTCCTATGCCATGCTAAAATGCTTTAATTCATAACTTAATAACCATAGCTCCAAATTTAATAAACTTTATATGTAAATGGGGTAGAAAAATGCCTAGTTTAACTTGGTGGCATCACTTTGCATGTTTAACAACTCTAAAATTGTGTTTAGGTCAGAACAGTACCAAATCCATAAATATGCACATGAGGATTCTCCGGATTTGTTGCTTGTTGTTCCGGACTCATTTAAACTTGCCTAGATAGGTAGTTTTACTATGCTTCACCTCTTGCCATGCTAACCAACATTTAATATTGTTGAGTACCTAAACGAGAGAGAACTAAATAAGTCATGTGGTGTTTTCTTCAATATGCAACTCCGTGGCATATTGAGCTCCACTTAATTTGTAGTGTTGTTTGTTGCACTTTACCATGCCATGCTTCATTAAACCGGACATGCATCATACTTGGTTGTGCATCATGCCATGTTCATGTGTTGGTTGTTTACTATGTTGCTTGTTTCTTTCCGGGTTGCTTCTCTCGTTAGCTTCGGTTTCGTTCCGGAGTTGTGAGGATCCATTCGACTACATCCGTTTGTCTTCTTCTTGGACTCTTTCTTCTTCCTTGCGGGATCTCAGGCAAGATGACCATACCCTCGAAATCACTTCTATCTTTGCTTGCCAGATGCTTGCTCTATTGCTATGCCTATGCTACGATACCTACCACATGCTATATCATGCCTCCCATGTTGCCATGTCAAGCCTCTAACCCACCTTGTCCTAGCAAACCGTTGTTTGGCTATGTTACCACTTTGCTCAGCCCCTCTTATAGCATTGCTAGTTGCAGGTGAAGATTGGAGTTTGTTCCTTGTTGGGTCATGGATTTGTTGGGATATCACAATATCTCTTATTTAATTAATGCATTTATATACTTGGTAAAGGGTGGAAGGCTCGGCCTTATGCCTGGTGTTTTGTCCACTCTTGCCGCCCTAGTTTCCGTCATACCGGTGTTATGTTCCTTGATTTTGCGTTCCTTACGCGATTGGGTTATAATGGGAACCCCTTGACAGTTCGCCTTGAATAAAACTCCTCCAGCAAGGCCCAATCTTGGTTTTACCATTTGCCACCTAAGCCTTTTTCCCTTGGGTTCTGCAGACTCAAGGGTCATCTTTATTTTTAACCCCCCGGGCCAGTGCTCCTCTGAGTGTTGGTCCAACTTGTCAGCCGCCGGTGGCCACCAGGGGCAACTCTGGGCTGGCCTACCGGAAGTTTGGACAATCCGGTGTGCCCTGAGAACGAGATATGTGCAGCTCCTATCGGGATTTGTCGGCACATCCGGGCGGCTTTGCTAGTATTGTTTTACCATTGTCGAAATGTCTTGTAACCGGGATTCCGAGTCTGATCGGGTCTTCCTGGGAGAAGGAATATCCTTCGTTGACCGTGAGAGCTTGTGATGGGCTAAGTTGGGACACCCCTGCAGGGTTTTGAACTTTCAAAAGCCATGCCCGCGGTTATGGGCAGATGGGAATTTGTTGATGTCCGGTTGTAGAGAACTTGACACTTAACTTAATTAAAATGCATCAACCGCGTGTGTAGCCGTGATGGTCTCTTCTCGGCGGAGTCCGGGAAGTGAACACGGTCTCGTGTTATGCTTGAACGTAAGTAGTTTCAGGATCACTTCTTGATCACTTCTAGACCACGACCGTGCTTTGCCTTTCTCTTCTCGCTCCCATTTGCGTAAGTTAGCCACCATATATGCTAGTGCTTGCTGCAACTCCACCTCACTACCTTTTCCCCCACCCTTAAGCTTAAATAGTCTTGATCGCGAGGGTGTGAGATTGTTGAGTCCCCGTGACTCACAGATTACTTCCAAAACTAGTTTGCAGGTGCCGATCATATCGCGTAGGTGACGCTACCGAGCTCAAGGAGGAGCTCGATGAAGATCTTGTTCGTTGTGTTGTTTCGTTTCCAGTTGATCAGTAGTGGAGCCCAGTCGAGGCGATCGGGGATCTTTTGCATTAGGGGTTGGTCTTTCTTTATTTGGTTCTGTAGTCGGACCTTGATTGTATCTGGATGATGTAATGCTATATTCATGTATTGTGTGAAGTGGCGATTGTAAGCCAACTATGTACCTCTTTCTTATTCAGTACATGGGATGTGTAAAGATTACCCCTCTTGTGACATGCCTACAATGCGGTTATGACTCTAAGTCGTGCTCCGACACGTGGGAGATATAGCCACATCGTGGGTGTTACAGAATGCTTGCATTACATAAAAACGAGAAGGGTGAAGGGCAATCGTTTCTGTGCTCTGAAGCTTGACATGATGAAGGCCTATGATAGGCTTGAGTGGTCATATCTCAAAGCGGTGATGCTAAAACTGGGTGTCAGCCCGAGGTTTACTGAAACCATCATGAGGTGTGTATCTTCGGTTTCTTTATCAGTTCTTTTTAATGGTGGAATTCTGGATGCTTTCAGGCCATCACGGGGTTTGCGACAAGGGGACCCTATCTCCCCTTATTTATTTTTGTTGGCGGCTGAGGGCCTCTCTTGCTTACTGAAAGCACAAGATGCAGGGATTAGAGGAGTTTCTGTTGCGGCCACAGTGCCGGCGGTAAACCACCTCCTCTTTGCGGATGACAATTTGCTTTTCTTTGAGGCAACAACGGAGAGTGCAATTAAAGTCCGGGAGTTGCTGAAGAAATATTATGATGCGTTAGGCCAACGCATCAATACAGAAAAATCGTCAATATACTTCAGCAAAGGTGTGCCAGATCCATTGAGGAATGTGGTTAAAGGCTTGCTTGATGTGCATAATGAATCGCTTTCGAAGAAATATCTTGGGCTACCAACTGATGTTGGCAGCTCGAAGGAGGGGTGCTTTTGGTACCTAAAAGATAGAATTTGGAAGCAGGTACAAGGATGGATGGAAAAGTGCTTATCAGCTGGAGGGAAGGAAGTTCTCATTAAATCGGTAGCACAATCCATACCAACTTATTCTATGGCTTGTTTCAAATTGCCAAGAGGTTTGTGTGAGCACATTAATGGTCTACTCAGGAAGTTTGGGTGGGGTAGCAAAAGAGGAGAAAGGAAAACGGTTTGGGTGTCATGGAATACTATGTGTAAGCCTAAATTCATGGGAGGAATGGGTTTTAGAGATATAGAACTCTTTAACCTAGCTTTGCTAGCCCGACAAGCCTGGCGCCTGCTACAGGACCCCGACTCTCTAAGCGCAAGGGTGCTCAAGGCACGTTACTACCCACAAAGCAGCATCCTGGAGGCTTCATTAGGTAATTATCCCTCTTAGGTTTGGCGCTCTATTATGGAGGGTAAGGAAATCCTAGCACTCAGAATCATCAAAAGAGTGGGGACAGGTGAGGATACTGACATCTGGAGTGATAACTGGATACCATGTGACTATAAGCTGCGGCCTCTGTGTGCTTTGAGGGCTGATCCACCGCTCCAGGTGTCGGAGTTGATCGACTCGGTCACGAGGACGTGGAACAAACAGATGCTCGTCGAACATTTTGTTGGCCCTGACGTGGATGCTATTCTGAACATCCGGTTGAGCTCAAGGTTGCAAGATGATTTTTATGCATGGCACTATGACAAGGGAGGCATCTTCTCGGTCAAATCAACGTACATGATGTTAACAGGTACAAAGTATCAAAGGGAGGATTGGATAGATCATGGCGCGAGCACATCTTATCAAGCCTCGACCAAACGGGATTGGATCCGCCTCTGGAAGACAAGGGTACCGTCGAAGGTCAGGGTGTTTACCTGGTGCCTGGCACATACCTCATTGCCAACTGGGGTTACTCGACATCACCGAAATATGGCAGACACAGCCGCTTGCCCATTGTGCAATGCACATGAAGATACATGGCGCCACTCTTTGTTTGACTGCCGTATGGCTCGTTGTGTGTGGGCACTAGGTGAAGAGGACGTACCGGAACATGTCATTTCTAATAGATCTCCGGATCCCAGGCTGTGGTTGTTCTGGTTGTTTGAAACTTTAAATGAAGAGGAGCTTGCAAAAGTTTTGATCACTATGTGGGCTATATGGTGGGCGCGTAGGAGAGCTATCCGTGACAATGAATTTCAGAGCCCGCTGTCAACTTGGTGTTTTATCACGAGGTATCTTCAGGACCTAGAGATCGCAGTGAAACGGGAAGTGCCGACCGCTTTGTCAGCTGTCGGGGCCCGGCCTCGGAACAAAACATGGCTTCCATCGGAGGAAGATGCAGCAAAATTCAATGTGGATGGAGGTATATCGAGGCAGGGCCATGTGGGGGCAGCAGCGGTGATATGCAGAGACAAGGATGGCCTGTTCCTGGGGGCTTCGGCACTGGTTTTTGACGGTTTGAACGATGCGGCCGTTCTGGAGGCACACACATGCAATGAAGCTCTCGCCATGGCTACGGACCTGCATCTAACCCGTTTGCTGATTGCCTCCGACTGTCTGGAAGTGGTGAACAGGATAGAAACAGCAACGGCGACACACTATGCATCGGTGTTACATGAAATATCGGAGAGGAGAAGGGATTTCCACCATGTCAAGTTCAAGTTTGAACATAGAGAGAATAACTTCAAAGCGCATGCACCGGCGAAAGCGGCATCTTCTCTTGCTGTAGGCCGCCACATTTGGCTAGGGACATTACCAGACATTATTTGTATTCCAATGTTGATTACTACTTAATAAAGTCCCTAGTTACCCGTAAAAAAACGGAAAAGCTATTTTCCTGCCGACTGTCGGTTAGCGACAGGCACGTACGATCGCTTTTTTCCCTTCGATCTTTCTTTTCTGCTCTGGCGTGTAAAAAGAGCTTCGGAAAAATAGTGCCACCGCTAGGATTCAAACACACGACCTATTGGTTGCGGCCATGACGCATTACCAGCCGAGCTGACCACCTATTCTGTTTTACTTGCAGGTTAATTTGTTTTTTCTACCTTCGTAAATGAGAGCGAGAAAGAAAGACCACAACGCCTTTGATGAGGAGACAAAACCATTTGCTCCAAGTTTTTTAAAGGGCCGATGCAACGTGTTTTGTACTCCACTTGTCTCTTTTTTTTTGTAGTGATGAATGTTTTCTAGGGAAATAAATGTTTCACTCCTATAGTATTTGAACAACGGTCTTTTTCTCGTTTGTCATATCTCGGTAACTTCTTTTGTAATGAGATTGATAATTATATGTACCACAAACCTGATAGCTTATGTACAAATATCGTCGTAGCTTTTTTTATAAAAAAACTAATGTAAACATACACTCGATAACCTTTTTGTATGAATAGTATGGTAACTCACACATCGCATATCTGATAACTTACACACCAGGGTCCTGGTACCTTCAGCGACCTGGGGGGGGGAGTTGATCAAATATACCTCGGTAATAGCATGATAACTCACACATTGCAGACCCTGATAACTTATGTACCACTATCCTGGTAACTTTGGCGACCAGGGGGGGGGGGAGGTTGACGAACTTTTGTATGAATAGCATGGTAACTCACACAACGCAGACCTAATAACTTTTGCACCCATCATGGTAACTTTGGCAACGAATGCAGGGGAGGCGGGGGGGGGGGGGGGGGGGGGAGGGGTTGATGAAATAACCCCTCGGTAGATTTTTGTGTCGATATCATGATAAGTCACACATCGTATACTTGATAACTTATGGACCCCAGTCCCAATAACTTTGGTACGGGGGTGGGGGTGGGGGGGTGGTGATAACTTTTTGACTGAGGAAAATTGTTCAAAACATAACCCCACTAAGTTATGTGTAAATAGCACTGTAATACGCAACACATACCTGATAAGTTATGGACAAACACCATGGTAACTTTCGACCTAGTGAATAAAAGTTGTTGAAACATACATATGTTAAGTTCTTTGTAAGTAGCGTGGTAAGTTACATATTGTAGACCTGCTAAATTAGGTACAGACACTGTGATAATTTTGAACCGGAAGAAAAAAGTCGTTGACAAAATACCCTCGGTAACATAAGTGTAAATAGCATGGTAAATTACACAGCACGGAGCTGATAACTCATGTATGAATACCATGGAACCTTTTTGACCCTCAGAAAAAAGTTGTTAAAAATATCCCGGTAAGATTTGCGTAACTAGCATGGTTTTTTTAGCGCATAACAAACTTGATAACTTATGCGCAAACCCCCTGATAATTCTGATTCGGAGATTTTTCTTATTAAAAATATACCCCTATAATATGATAATTTACACGCCACACACATGATTACTTACGTATGAACACCCCGGTAACTTTTGTTTCCGTTAAAATAAGTGTACAAACACACCCCGAATAAATTCTAGGTAACTAGTATAACATGAGGGGCATGAAGACACCATATATCCATCTATGAAAATTGTGCAGTACATAAATCCAAGGAAAAAAACTGAAAAAGCATGTTTTCTGTACTATACCCAGAAAACAAATGTCTCAATCTGATGACTAGCTCAATCTAGACCGAGTGGTTGCTAGCTACCGCGGGCTATCAAGAGGTAGCGGGTTTGAATCCTGCTTCTGCCAATTTTTTTATTGCGCTAGAAAAAAAAAGACACGGATGTAGCGCCAGGGGAACTTCGGAGAGAAGTGGATCATACGGATCTGTCGTTAGCACGGTCAAAAAGAACAAGCCCACTAGCCAGGCTGCGCCAGCCCGTCCGATCCTCTAAAAAAACTTGTCCCCCCCCCCCCCCCCCCCCAAAAAAAACTTGTTTTCCTCATTTTACCCTAGAAAAAACTTGTTTTCCTCATTTTCGAGGACTCAACCAGTGCCGTATGCGTCCCGCTCCCCGGGTCGAACCGGACGGCCATCCATAATAATCCGACCGAGCCAGCCAGCCGGCCTCCTCCTCACCGTCCGCCCCCTCCTCGCGGCGCCGCGAAACCCTAGCCCGCCCCCACCATGGACGGCTCCGCCTCCAAGGGCAAGCGCAAGCGCGGCCGCAAGAGCAAGGCGGCAGCGGACCACCCCTCGCCGTCCCCCGATGCCCCCGCCGCCGTGGTCGCCGAGAACCCCGCCCCCGCCGCCGCCGGCCGCCGCGGGCGCAAGCCGCGACGCGTCGAGGTCGAGGCCCCGGCCGCCGCAGACGCCTCCACGCCCTGGCGCGGGGACGCGAAGCACCTGGCGAACGGTGGGGACGCGGCGATGGCGGAGCTGGGCCCCGCGGGCTGGGAGGAGGTCGTCAGGGTGGTGCCGTCCATGGACGCGGTCGTCAAGGTGTTCTGCGTGCACACCGAGCCCAACTTCTCGCTGCCGTGGCAGCGGAAGCGGCAGTACAGCTCCAGCAGCAGCGGCTTCATCATCGGCGGCCGGCGCGTCCTCACCAACGCCCACTCTGTCGAGCACTTCACCCAGGTCAAGCTTAAGAAGCGCGGGTCCGACACCAAGTACCTCGCCACCGTCCTCGCCATAGGCACCGAGTGCGACATTGGTTCGCACGCTCTCCCTTTCTCTAGCACCGCCTTCTTCCTTTGTTTCTTGTATTTAAGCTTAACTGTATCACATAGCTTGTCCAGTATATATGTGAAGTCAGATCATTGCGCATACTTCTCCAATGCACCCCCACCACCTCCCCCGATTACTACGATAGCATGGCACAGGTAGTGTTGGAAGTTGGGAACTTCAGCATGTTGGTGCTTCCTTTGAACTTTCATGTTGTGGAGTAGTTGTATTAATTATCGTGTGAGAGTGAGACCTGACATTAGATGCGACCACAATTGGCGGCAAAATTGTTTCTTATGGACTCAAATTTAAGGTATTGAAAATATGTTCTGTTAAAATTTAAAACAAACTTTTATGCTTGCTCAATTGTTTTGTCTTAGCATCAGCTCTTGAAAATATCACAATGTGAAATCTTTGAACTTTTAAATGTCAATGCAGCAGAAATTTTATGTTTGCTTATTTCGGTATTCTAGCTCGGGGAATAGATTACATATTTAAGTGCTCAGACCTGATAGGTGTAGATTTTCTTGTCGATATCTTACACGGGCTAACTTGAACTGTTCTATCCATCTCAGCCTTGTTAACTGTCAGTGATGATGAGTTCTGGGAGGGAGTTACACCAGTTGAGTTTGGGTCGTTGCCAGCACTTCAGGATGCAGTCACTGTTGTTGGTTATCCAATTGGAGGAGATACAATATCAGTGACAAGTGGTGTGGTCTCTAGGATAGAGATACTGTCCTATGTGCATGGTTCTACCGAACTTTTAGGGTTGCAGGTATGTTTTCTTCCCATTTCTTCTCTTCCCTTCATTTGACTTGTATGATAGCTAGATTCGAACATAACCTTTTGAGGAATCATAATTTATTTGTTAACCTATTATTAATACCTTCTAAATTTGGACCTTTTTCCTGTGGACAGATAGATGCAGCTATTAATTCAGGAAATTCAGGTGGCCCAGCTTTTAATGATAGGGGCATATGTGTTGGCATAGCTTTTCAGTCTCTCAAACATGAAGATGTAGAGAATATAGGTTATGTGATACCCACCCCAGTTATCAAGCATTTTATTCAAGACTATGAAAAATCTGGAGCATATACAGGTAAACAGTCATATTCCATAATTGTATGAAGATACATTTGATTATCTTGTTATGATCAATGTTTTCATTTTATATTGCTAGTCTTGAATACTCTGAACTTTGTTATGACATTCTTTTGAACCATTTAGCTGGTTTATTTGAACTTGCCGGATGATTTTATAGGCATAGTTTTTACTTGGCAACGATCTGACCGGTCCCTATGACTTTGCAAGTGTTTAATTTGTATTACCATTTGGTCTCGTAAGAGTGTTTCTCACTTTCTCTCCTCTTATTTCATGTCCAGTGGTCGGATGATTGATATTGCTCGTGCAATCGTATTCGTTTGGGTTGGTTATGATGACATTAATTAATGAAGTAAAACCAATATAGTGATAGAGTTTTATTCAGTGTTTTCCCTTTTCTTCGTATTGGATTCTGCAACCTGTCAATTATTTGCTTAGTCATTCTCTTTCAGTTTGTTCAGTGCATTAACTGGTATTCCGCACTTGTTTTGATTGCTGTGTCTCTTTTCCGTATTGTTTGATGTATGATGCAAATGAAGAAAATCCCATAGTAAGGAAAAGTTTGTTTAATATTTGCCTTCATGTCAACCCACAGTATAATGCTTAATATATGTTGTCCATTTCTGTCTCTTTGATCTTATGCATTTGCTATGTGATTTGATTTTTAACTTTTGCGATATTATTTCAGGCTTCCCTATAATTGGGATAGAATGGCAGAAAATGGAAAATCCCGATCTCCGGAAAGCAATGGGAATGAAACCTGATCAAAAGGGTGTTCGTGTTAGGAGAGTGGAACCTACTGCTCCCGAGTCTGGATGTCTGCAACCGTCAGATATTATTCTTAGCTTTGATGAAGTTGACATTGCCAATGATGGTACAGGTTAGTGTATTGAACTTGTTAATTCAATGCCCTATATTTTGCTCTACATGGTATTATACCTGTAGGATACCAATCGCTTTAGTTAGTAGTATTTATTATCAGTTCCACGGTCTTCTATTGCTCTAGATGCCTACCACTTTTATCTCTTATTGGATTCGTTAAGTCTTTGTTATTTTGTTAATAGAAATTCTTTCTCCCTGGTGTCAAATGACGGTTCTGACTGAAATCATAATTCACATAGCTTGTAACACTACAATTTCTGATTTTTATACATGTAACATGTTTGCAGCTGGCCAACCTGATAGAGGATTTTTGTTTCCATTTGAATCTCGTAGATACATGGATGTTGTCAAATTTTCTCATGTGTTTCTAAAGATATTCTTGCGGGGTTTATATTGGCGAACTTTTCTTTCTCTGTATTAACTCTCTAGCATCTTAATTAAACTTAATTCCTGAGCAAATCAAACATTCTCACTTAAAACAAGATCACTTATTTTTATTTACTTACCCCCTTTTTTTGTCAATAGTTCCTTTCAGGCATGGCGAGCGAATTGGCTTTAGTTACCTTGTTTCTCAGAAATATACCGGTGACAAAGCCCTTATCAAAGTCCTGCGCAACTCAAAAGTTCATGAATTTAAAATAAAGCTAGCGACCCACAAGCGGCTCATTGCAGCTCATGTCAAGGGCAGGCCACCATCATATTACATTGTTGCTGGCTTTGTTTTTGCAGCTGTCTCTGTTCCATATCTCCGTTCTGAGGTTTGTATCTATCTTCTTTTTGCATCCTGTTCCCTATGCATTGAATATAACCAACAAGCAAGAGCTTAATCCTTGTACTCCTAGGCTGTCAGTGTCTTGAATTTCAATATGATTTCTTTGGATCCTGATTTTCTTGATCTTAAAGGGAGTCGGTAACGAATAGAGGTCCTGTGCACTACTATCAAATAGGATTTTGATGAAAATCATTCACCTGCAATGTTTCAGTGCTTATACTACTCTGGTGTTAATGTTGTCAATTTGGGTAGCACCAGCTAACGATAACCTCTTTGATATTCGAAATTCACATGCATAGAGCTCTTAGTAGTGAGGGGTGCTCTAGGCAGCTAATTTTGTTTCTTAGATGTAATTAAGAATTTAAAATTAGCACCTGTAACAAATTAAGCTGTGTTTCAGCTACTGTCTGTATAGGTGCAATCTCTGATAGTTACCAAGCAAAGAAGTTGCTTGATTTCTATTCTGGTCTTGATGTTATAAAGCAGAACTAGGGCTTATCATTTTTCGTGCAACTTTTCTTCTTAGAAAATCTCCCTAGGAAACACCATACACAACTTTTATCTAATTCTACCTTTTACACTCTTATGCAACTGCTTTCATCTCTGTGAACTTAATTCTATTTAAAGAGAATGCTAAATGGACATAAAAAGATACTTCCTTAAGCTTCTTGATCTACTTACTTTTCAGTATGGGAAAGACTACGAATATGATGCACCTGTCAAGTTGTTGGTCAAGCATTTGCATTCAATGGCGGAATCACCTGATGAACAGCTGGTGGTTGTATCACAGGTTATAAGTTCTTCCCGTGTTCGTGAAATCTCTGTTCTGATATGAGTGAAGTATTCATTTATAGCTCCATAAAGAACTATAGTTTCTTTTATCTCCTAACGTGACTGCATGCATTGAACCCTTGCAGGTGCTTGTGGCAGATATCAATATCGGTTATGAAGATATTGTCAATACGCAGGTAACAGAAAAGTTCTGGATCCATTTGCATGTGTTACTTTTGTTGATTCTAGCAGTTCCCTCCAGACATTTTGCATTTTTTGCTGCTGAAGTATATATACTGACGCACTGGAATTCTGCCAGCCTCCTACTCTTTACCCATGCATATATAATATATTGATGCGGTGTTATTACCTTTAAATATATATTTCTGTAGTGAAGCTTGAAGTCTAATATATTTGTCAGATAGGCGTTCTCAGTGTTATGTTGTCATCACAGTTCCTCTTTTTTTTCGACAGTTGATTCTGAAACCTAATGATCAACACTGCATGTAGGCTATGACTTCTCTGCTTTAGTTTGGTGAGGGGTGACTAAAAACCCTTTATTGTCATCTTGTTGATAGGTCCTTGACGTTAATTGTCTTCCTGTGAAAAAATTGTCAGATAGGCGTTCTCAGTGCTATGTTGTCATCACAGTTCCTCTTTTTTTCGACAGTTGATTCTGAAACCTAATGATTAACACTGCATGTAGGCTATGACTTCTTTGCTTTTGTTTGGTGAGGGGTGACTAAAACCCTTTATTATCATCTTGTTGATAGGTCCTTGCCGTTAATGGTCATCCTGTGAAAAATCTGAAGGACTTAGTGACAACAGTGGAAAATTGCAAGGATGAATTCTTGAAGTTTGATTTGGAGTATGACCAGGTAAGCCCTGATTTCTTTATTTGTGTATTTCTGTTGTAAACATCTGTCACACCCCATGTTAACTAAGTCCCTGGGTAAACGCAGATTAGTGGTCAGTTTTTCTGAAATTCTACCAGTACTTCGTCGTGATTAATCAGAATTTCTCAGTAACGCTACAAAGATCAAGCAAGTTGGAAGATAGTGTTGACAAGTAGCCTCATACTGGATGTCAATTTCTAGTTTATGTATCTTTGCAGCTTTACTTGAGCTAATACCCTCTTTTAAGAATATATGTAGCTGACTTTTTCTGTGCTAAAATCCCCTTGGTCTCTTCTAATTGATGATGCGGGGGTGTTGTTGTCGTGACATAACAATAATAACAAAAATAATTAGTGATGGCAAGGCATGATAGCTCTTCTTTTCTTGCAAAATCAACGATAGCAAGGTCCCTGTGTTAATGCGGGATGTAATCAAGTAACCAATTTATATGATTTGACAGATCGTTGTCCTGGAGACAAAAACCGCGAAGGCTGCTACCGAGGACATTCTGACAACGCACTGCATCCCGTCGGCCATGTCTGATGACCTGAAGGCCTAATGGAGAACAAGATGCGGCTGTCTGGTGGCCCCGATCGGGGTCACTTTTTTTGGGGTTGAACACCAGCCCGGCACCGGGCAGAAGCCTGAGCTTATGCATCCAGACCCTCTGGGGCTCCTGGGTGTGAGAGAGCTTCACCAAAGAAGGCTGAGGGTAAGTGGGCGTCACATCAGCATAAGCTGGAGCGCTGTCCAGCATTAGTCATCATGAAAGTGATAGCGGTTAATTGATAACAATGGTTCCATTTTTTTTCAAAATTAAATTAAATTATTGAGGGGAAAAAAGTTCATATTTTTGCCTCAGCCCCCACCGAAAAGTCCAATACACCATCGTCACCAGTTACAACAATTTATCAATGATATATGTTCCCATCTGCTCCCTCGTTTCCACATTTGTCTGCTGGGTGCATGAGGTGGATGCCGGCTGTTTCGGCTTCGTCTTGTCATGCTGCGTTACTCGGAGGAGCTCGCTTCCAGCTCAATCAAGTGTAGTTGCTTCTCTTGCTTCCCTTGAGCGTCATGCTTTTCTTGGCTGGTGGCTCGTCCCGTCCCCACGCCTTTATTTTGATATATACAGGCCGGTAAGCCCAACCGATGAGGAAAATACGCCACGGTTTTTTGCGTGGTTCGTTGTCGTCCTGGTCAGCTCCTGCTGGTGTATCTTTTTCTCTGTGTGAGAGAGGATCAACAAGATTGGGATGGCTGGTACGGCAGCATAGCCACTGCCTCGTTTGGTTCACGAGTTGGGTCAGCTGTTCACAGTTTTGTGGTCCTGGCTTGTCTGCTGCATTGACTGGGAAACGAGACGTGGATTGGTTGGCTGGCCGCGAAGGCGAAGGCTCAGGCTCGGTCTCATCAGGTACGTGTACTGCACCCACTTTCCCCAAGGTTGAAGCACTAGTACTGGCCTGGTAAATAAAAGCCATAATAAAAGGGCGGGAGCGGCCGGTTGTTGCGCCAACATTTTACACCGTACCAGTGGTTGAACTGGACCGAGTACCCCCGCTCCTGCCTGCTCGAGAATAGCTAGTACCGAGCGCCTCCCATTTCGCCACCATAGATAGCAGCAGTACACAGTAGAACCGTGGAAACCACAGGAATGCCATCAAGGCGAGCAATTCGCCCATCTTGAAGAAGGCGAACATGGCGCAGACGTACGTACGTACTCCCACCACTCCAACCAATGTTCTTCTCTTATAAAAACGAAACGCGATACTTTTGACGGCCAGGGGGGAAAAGGAGTCTGCTTCGTCTAGGGTTTTAGCGATGGGCGCCCTTCCGCCGCCGCCGCCAAAACCTGCCGACGGGAGCGAATCGGATCGCCGGGAGGAGTCCTTCTGGGCCACGATTCCGATGTACACGGTGTCTACAAGTCTAAGCCGGCCCTTTCAGGAGTCCGAACACGCCACGTTCTCAAGGCGCACGACGGGGACGGGGGATACAAAAACCCTAGACCCTGATCGCCGCACCACACAAAACCAGGGGAAGCCTGCAAAACCTCCAGATCACATCACGTCTCAGAGTCACCGCAAGGAGATGTCGCAGATCAATCCAAAGGCGAAGGGTGGGGGTGATCAAGGCGGATCCGGTGAGGATCTCGCTCACCCGAAGCCCCTCGGCGATGGAGCGATCGTGGTGTCTAGGAGAGCGGACTCACATGAGGCTTGGGAGGAGGATACGCCGGAGAATAGCAACTGGGACGGACCAGCAACAGACGAAGTTTTGCCGGAGGGAGTGGAAGAGCAACTTGCAGGTGAGGTGGACATGGACGATGTTGCTTTCGTTGCAGTTGATCTGGATGATGATGAGGAGGAGGTAGAAGAGGAAGACAAACCCAGATGGAGATTGATGGGGCTTTACAGATCGCAACGGAGACCAAGCACAAAAACCTTATTTGGGCACTTTGAGAAAATTTGGCAACTGCGTACGTGGGTCGAGTTTAAGCCGGTTAAGAACAACTACTATATCATATCTCTGTTCTCGGAGGGAGACTTTAGGTTTGTGGCGAGAGGGGGGCCTTGGATATATGATGGTGATGCTCTGCTAGTCATCCCTTTCAATGGTGATGAGCAGCCCTCTCAGACTACGCTTGAAGCTGTCCCGGTTTGGGTCCGAGTGTTTGATGTGCCATGGAAGAAGCAAACTATGGTTTATGGAGAAGCCTTGGGAGGAACCCTGGGTGAGGTGTTGGAGGTGGATGTTCCACAGGTGGGCCATGGGACTCAGGAATTCCTAAGGGTGAGGGTGAAGCTGCCGTATAATAGAAGATTGCAGAAGGAGGTGACACTGGAGTTTAATGCAAAGGGCACCACTAAACGGCTGAAATTCCAGTTAAAGTATGAACGGGTACCGCATTTTTGCTTTCACTGTGGGTTCATGGGACATGATAAGGAGGCGTGCGAGAAGAAGAGGGTTGGGTTACCCACCAAGGCCTATGACTCTACGCTGAGATGCTCCCCGTTCAAAAAGTTTGATCATAGAGCTGTATTCACGCCATCACCAGGACAACCACGAGCAAAACGGAGTATGGACTTCTCTTTGGGGAGTGCGTCGTCGGCTACGCGCTCACAAGCATCGGGGAATGCCAGGGGAAGAGGCGAGGGCTCACATGAAATACCAACCAGGGTGGACGCTATGGATGGTTTTGAGGAAAATGAGGCGACGGCACCGCAGGAGGAGGATGACCAATTGGCAGACCATGTTGAGAAAATGCGGCTACGGCTGGGCACGGAGCAACCTGAGTGCAGCAAATTGCAATACCTGAAACAACAGTTTGAAGCACAGGAGCATGAAGCGGGAAAAGGATCTGTGAGACCGCGGAAGAAGAAGATAACATCATAGCCGAAAAAATCTGCTGCAGTTAAGAAGAATGGGGCGCTTGTGATCCGTGACAAGCCAAGGGGAGAGGATATGATACCAGCTTTGTGGGGGCTGGATACGCTCCAGGTCTCCTTTGGTAGCGCGATGGACCCCATGGATTACAATGACTCCATTCTGGGGAAACGACATCTAACTGGGGGCCTTCCAGTTCAGGTTATGGTGCCCGATGGCAAGGGAATGGTGCCGTATGAAGAAGGGACAGAGGGGGGCAAGCAGAAGAAAGGAAAAAAGGAACGGCTGGAAATGGAGGATGGTGCATGCAGCGCGGGAAGGGGAGGAAATTTAGAGGCAACTAGCCATGGGGCCGCTGGTAAACTGACGGGGCCAGCAGTGGCGCCCCGTCAGGAACAATGAATTGCCTAGTGTGAAACTGTCGGGGGGCGGGGAACCCTCGTACAGTTCGTGATTTACAGGCTCTTTGTAGAGCCAATTCCCCGAGGATGGTGTTTCTGTGTGAGACTAGGAATCAGCTGCAAAAGATGAAAAGGTTGCGAAGTAGGCTTGGGCTTTGTGGTTTTGAGGGCATAAGTAGTCAAGGAAAGAGTGGTGGCCTAGCTTTGTTTTGGGATGAGTCCATGTATGTCAGCATTCAGGACGTTAATGAGAGGTGGATTGATGTTTTTGTCAGGGTGGCTCCCTCGGAACCTCTTTAGCGAGTGACCTTTGTGTATGGAGAACCGAGGGTGGAAAACAGACATCTTATGTGGGAGAGCTTGTGTAGACTAAGGAATACTTCTGAGTTGCCTTGGTTAGTTGCCGGTGATTTCAATGAGGCGTTATGGGACTGTGAACATATGTCCATGACGGCGAGGCCGCAGGCCCAGATTATAGCCTTTCGGGACTGTCTTGAGGTGTGTCAGTTGGTGGACCTAGGCTTCTCAGGCTATCCGTTCACATACGATAACAAACGGAGCGGTCGGGCTAACGTGTAGGTGCGTCTGGATAGAGTGGCAGCGGACAATGCCTGGCGAGATATGTTCCCGGAGGCGACGGTGCTCCACCTGACGTCGCCCCGATCAGACCATCGACCGCTTCTCCTGCGGTGCGCACAAGATACACAGGTGAAGATGGCAAAGGCGAGGCGCTATGAGGTTATGTGGGAGCGTGAGGCCTCCCTGGCAGAAGTGGTAGAGGCGGCCTGGGCTGCTTCGGGCGTGAAAAATGACTTGGGAGGCGTGAGCAAAGCCCTCAAAGCAACAATGTTGAGACTACATGAGTGGAGCAATAAGAAAATTGGCAATGTGACAAGAGAGATTGAGAAGTCCAGGACGAGGCTAGAGGAACTGCACAATATGAATGCCGACCGTAGTGAGATACGGAAAGAGTCTGATCATATGGATGAACTCTTGTACAAGGAGGAGATGATGTGGCTGCAACGATCTAGAATGGAGTGGCTAAAACATGGAGATCGGAACACAAAGTTCTTCCATAGGAAAGCAAGATGGAGAGCCCGGAAAAACAAGATCAAGGAACTGTGGGATGACTTGGGAGTCCTTCAATCGGAGCAGGCTGTAATGTCAGGTATGGCCATGAGTTACTTTCAGAATCTGATTGAAGCTGATCCTAGTTTACTCCCTCATACAGTGGTAAACCTTTTTGATCCGGTCATTACGGAGGAGATGAATGCCAAACTGTGTGAAGCCTTTTCGGACAAGGAGATTAGTGATGCACTATTTCAGATTGGGCCTCTAAAGGCACCTGGGCCGGACGGTTTCCCGGCGAGGTTTTTTCAGCGTCATTGGGGCACAGTGAAAGATGACATTATTGCTGCAGTCAAACAATTTTTCTTATCGGGGGTAATGCCGGAGGGGGTAAACAACACCACCATCGTGCTCATCCCAAAGGTTGACGACCCCCAACGTTTATCCGAGTTTCGGCCCATTAGCTTGTGTAACGTGATTTACAAGATCATCTCCAAGTGTTTGGTGAACCGGTTGCGACCACTACTTGGCGATATCATCTCTGAGGAACATAGCGCTTTCGTCCCTGGAAGACTCATTACGGATAATGCGTTCATTGCCTTTGAGTGCACTCACTATATTAAACCGGAGAAGGACCCTGATAAAGCTTACTGTGCTTACAAGCTAGATCTGTCCAAGGCGTATGATCGTGTAGATTGGACTTTCCTTGAGCAAATGATGAGAAGATTGGGCTTCGCGGATCGGTGGGTGAGATGGATAATGACTTGTGTCACCTCAGTCCGTTATTGTTGCAATGTTAATGGAGCCCTATCAGATTCATTTGCACCGTCGCGTGGGATGCGGAAAGGAGATCCCCTCTCCCCGTTCTTGTTCCTTTTCGTGCCAGAAGGGTTAGCGGCAATCTTGAAGCAACGGGTCAATTCTCAGCAGCTGACACCGTTACGGGTTTGTCCACGTGCACCTGGCATCTCACATCTCATGTTTGCAGACGATACCTTGCTGTTTTTCAGAGCAACCGAGCAGGAAGCTTCTCATGTCAAATGCGCACTTGCCACCTTTGCTCAAGCCACGGGTCAGCTTATCAACCCGCAAAAATGCTCCATTCTCTTCGGTGAGCACTGCCGGCGAACAGACCAGGATGCAGTGGTATTATCACTGGAACTGCAGCAGCATAGCTTCGAGGAATGCTACTTGGGTTTACCCACGCCAAACGGGCGCATGTCCAAGGGCATGTTCCAAAACCTCCAGCAGAAATATATGAAGCGTATGGTGGAATGGGATGGCAATCAACTTGCGCAAAGCGGAAGAGAGGTCCTCATTAAATCCATTGCACAGTCTATTCCAACCTACATCATGAGCGTTTTTAAGCTACCGGCGGCCACTTGTGAAGATCTTATGCGGATGATCCGTAATTTCTTTTGGGGAGTAGAAAAGGGGAAGAGAAAGATGCACTGGCGGGCATGGATTCATCTAATCAAGCCCAAGGCGCAAGGTGGACTGGGCTTTCGAGACCTACGACTTTTTAATCAGGCACTTCTAGCACGCCAAGCTTGGAGGCTACTTACAAACCCTGTTAGCTTGTGTGCCCGGTTACTGAAAGCACGCTACTACCCGTTTGGTAACTTGGAGGATACTGTTTTCTCGACAGCGGCCTTAGTTACTTGGCAAGCAATTCAGCACGGGCTTGAGCTCCTAAAGAAGGAATTGATCTGGCGCATAGGCGATGGACGAGCGATCAGGATATGGCGCGATAGCTGGATCCCCAGGAATGGGAGTGGGAGGCCTGCTACCCCCCAAGGAAGATGCCGGGTGCGGCGTGTATGTGACTTGCTGGATGACCATGGAGCATGGAATATGGACTTGGTTCGGAACATTTTTTTGCCGGTCGACGCGGAGGTGATTGCAACAATTAAAACCTTTCCTGGGTTGGGCCCAGACATGCTTGCATGGGAGACGAAACGCAGCGGGAACTTCACCGTGAGGAGTGCTTATCGACTTGCTCTTGAGGATCATCTTCGGTTCTCTTCAGTCGCGGCGAGCAGGGCACCGGACGGGCGACGGGCCGTCTGGGCTTTTATTTGGAGGTGCCCTGCTCCTCCTAAGGTTCGAATCTTCACCTGGCGGTTGCTTACAGATTGTCTACCCACTTGGGTGAATAAACGCCGTCGGGGCCTGGAGGTTTCTGACAAATGCCCTCTTTGTGCCTTGGAGCCGGAGGACACGTACCATGTCTTTTGCAGATGCCCAATGGCGGTCGCACTGTGGCAGGCCATGGCGGACCAATGGAGAATACCTGCTGTTACATCGTTCCGTCGGACGGGAACGGAATGGCTTGCGCAAGCCCTATGTAAGCTGCCGGACACGGAGAGGATGGAGCTCATGATGACATTATGGCGCTGCTGGTATGTTCGAAATGAGATGGTGCACCACAAGAAGCCACCACCAATCGAAGCATCCAAAAACTTCCTCATCAGCTACGTTGATCATTGGTGGGCATCCAGAACGCTCCTCATGCGGATCCAATCAAAGGGAAGCAGGTGGTGGACGCTGTCAGCCAGTCCCGGCCCATGCAGCACGAGACTCCTGCTCCAACCACGGTGCTGCGCTGGTCTCGACCGGCGACGGGGTGGGCGAAGCTCAACATCGACGGCTCCTACAATGCCACCAGCGGAGAGGCTGGTACAGGCATGGTCCTCCGGAGCGACACGGGCGACATCATTTTTTCTTCATGCAGAGAACTCCGGACGTGTTTGGATCCTCTGGAAGCCGAACTGCAGGCCTGCATGGAGGGGCTCAACTTGGCACTTCAATGGTCCCCTTTGCCTATTGAGATGGAGACAGACTGCGCGGTGGCGGTACATGCGATACTAGCGTCGACGAGGGATAGATCTCGTTTTGCCTTGCTTGTTGATCGGGTTAGGTGTTTGATATTAGGAGGAAGGGAGGTTAAGCTAGTTCATATCCGTAAAGAACAGAACGGTGTGAGTCATTTTCTTGCAAGCTTTGGTAGAGTTTATAAACGTACGATGGTGTGGTTGGGATCTGGACCGGATGAGGTACCAGACTTATGTAATGCCGAGGCACTTTATGTGTGAGAAATAAATTTTCTTTCACCCGCAGAAAAAAACGAAACGCGATGGACGGACGGAGAGACAGCCATCGGCCCGCCGTCGCGAGCTTTAAAAAAAGATAGGCGTGCGCTCAGCGAAGAAGGCGACGAGGGGTTAAGGGCCAACGTACCGCCACCCACTCCCACTTCCACTCCCAGATGGTGCCGAGGGAGGCAGACACACGGAGCGGCTTAGTAGGTGTGAAGGACGTGGCGCCGTTGAATAAGATGCCACGTACAGGTAGAGCGCCTGTGCGCGGCTCCACGGTGAGCAGTGGCGCCGAGACCGAGGGGGACGAAACAAACGGCACGTGAAGCAGTTGCCGGCCCGAACGAACGAATGTGCCCTG
Source organism: Triticum urartu (assembly GCF_056163025.1). Classification (NCBI taxonomy): domain Eukaryota; kingdom Viridiplantae; phylum Streptophyta; class Magnoliopsida; order Poales; family Poaceae; genus Triticum; species Triticum urartu. The sequence continues at coordinate 524,824,065 of NC_141878.1, forward strand.
GGCCAGTGCCGTCGAGAGCCCCCCTCGGCGTGATGGGTACTGTGTTCGAGGAATTGCTGATGGTCCTCCCACCCCCATCCCCTGGTGGTGTGCCCGCTGCCATGCCATGCCATGGCAATGCCGTGGCCGGCTTGCGCGGGCCAGACATGGGCGGCAGCCTGGACGCGCGCGCGAGTGGCGTCTCGTCGCGCTTCCTTTTTGCTGTAGAAGCTCGGCCGGCGCGACACGAGGGGGCCGACCACGTGACGCTGTCACGTACCGGCGGTGCTGGTTTTTAATCGCGGGGAGAGGAGGGGAATGACCCATGGCGCACGGCGCGGCAGCCCGTGCGTCCCCTGCTCTCTCCGCTCCGGATCGGATGGGACGGCCCAAGGCCCATCCATCACCTATTCACTTGGCGTCCATGAAGGCCATCGACATGGCTGCCCGAGACCTGAATTCACCATTAGGAGTGGTGACACTATTGTTTTTCCCTCACGTTAGGGTTTTGGTTTCTCAGAGGCGATCCGCCGCCTCCTGGAGTTCTGGTCGTCCCTGTCGCCGCCTATCAACCTCCCCCGTTGCTTTCGCCGATCCTTCCACGTTCATCGGTGGGGGACGGGTTGGCTTCGGGGAGCGGGGCGCTCTTAGGGTTCCCCTGTTCCAACCCGATATGATCTCAATCGGGTGAGATTGCAACATGGCTTCTACCGAAAACCCTAGCTCTGGGGGGTCAGCGAGGTAGAGAAGATGATGCAAGAGCTTGGGCTGAAGGAAGAGGACTTGGACGATGTAGTTCTCGATGAGGCCGATATTCCTGAAGATGCTGCTAGATGGGTTGCTATTGCGCGGGTGAACTCGGTCAAAACCTATAGTCAGACGTGGTTCTTTCGCAATATGCGATCTGCTTGGGACCTTGCTCAAGAGGTGAAATTCAGGCCATTGGAAGATAATCTGTACATCATCCAGTTTTCGTGCCTAGGAGACTGGGAGAGGGTGATGCAAGAAGGGCCATGGCACTTCAGGGGAGATGCTGTCATCATCAAGTCATACGATGGGGTGACGAAACCTACCACCATCAAGCTGGATACAATAGATATTTGGGTCTAGATCCATGATGTACCCGACCTGTTTGCTCATCTCGTCGAACAACTTGCTGGCAGAGTAGGAGAAGTCTTGTATGTTGAACCTCCTTCGCAGGATTTTGCTGGAAATTTCCATCGTGTTTGGGTAAGAATTGATGTGTCGAAGCCGTTGAAGAATGCTGTATCTTTGCTAAGGGAAGGAAAACATCAAATTTATCAAGTCAAATACGAGAAGTTGCTCGATTGGTGCGCGGTATGTGGTATCCTGGGTCACCTCTTCAAAGAACACGGGACCGGTGTGCATCCACCTTCTGCGTTGGTTTTCAAGGACCTGAGGGCAGGCTGGTTTATGAGAACTGGCAGAGGGCCGTGGCCGCCGCGGTGGCCGCAGAGGAGGACATACAGGAGGGAGAGGACAGAATACAGGCGTTAACAGTTTTGACGAGGAGGGTCGGGAGAAGCATCAGCATCATGATGATCACCCAGAAACGGCCCAGGATACGGACATGGAGGAGGCCTCTCGTAAGAGATTGAGCGGTACAGAACATGTTATCAACGCTTCATCTTCCATGGGAGGTTCAGGTTTGGGACCGGATCAGCTAGCCATAGTGCCTGTGGGGATTGCTCCTGTGATTAGTCCACCTCCAAAGAGAGAACCCAAGCGAACGAGATTGGTGACCACTTGTCAGGAAGGTATCAACAACACCGTGAAGAATCTGGCGGCCTCCCTAGAGGAGAGTCGCCGAGCCCAATGAGTGATTTTTGTTGGAACTGTCGCGGAGCGGGTAAACCTGCGACAGTTCGAGAGATTCGTGAGTTCGCGATGAAGTTTACCCCTACTGTGCTTTGTATTGTCGAAACACAGATTAGTGGAGCACGTGTAGAAGCTTTAGCTGGAACACTAGGTTTTGATAATTCCTATGCAATAAGCAGCCAAGGAAGAAGCGGAGGACTTGTCATGTTTTGGAACAACAACTGCAAGGTTGATATTTTGGGAGATTCTATTTATCACATAGGGTCACAGAAACGGGCCAGGATCCGTGGCGCATCACATGCGTTTATGGGGAGTCCCAGACACATCTAAGGCACCAAACTTGGGATGTCCTCAAAGGAATTAGTACGATGAGCGATTTACCTTGGCTTTGTTTTGGCGATTATAATGAAGTGCTACGCCCGGAGGAGCATGATGGAGTAGCGGACAGAAGTAATGCACAAATACAAGCTTTCCGTGATGCAGTTGATGTGTGCATGCTCATGGATCTTGGCTACCAGGGACGGCCCTGGACTTTTAAGAAGAGGGTTGCAGGAGGGAGCTTCTGCAGGGTCCGTCTTGATAGGGCTTTGGCCTCGGCTAGTTGGACAGCTCGCTTTCCTTTGGCCACTTTACATCACTTAGACAGAGCTACTTCGGATCACGAGCCGATCCTGCTGACATTTGAAGGTACACAACATGACACGAGGAAGGAGAAGATATTCAGATACGAAACTATGTGGGAATCACACGAGTCCTGGAGGGAGAAGATAACTGATAGCTGGAGCACTCTCGCACTGGGATATGGAGTAGGAGATTTTCGGGACAAGCTTCTGAGAATTGGCAAGGATCTATCAACATGGAGTACAGATACATTTGGGAGTGTCCGAAAGGAGATGAAGCAGATCAAGGCGCAGTTGGAACAGCTGAGGGGTGACCCTATCCGCACCGCCCCCACGCATGTCGAGCTAAAGCTCAATGAGAGGCTTGTGGAGCTCCTACACAGGGAAGAACTCATGTGGCGCCAGAGATCTCGGATAGAATGGCTGTCGGCGGGCGATAGGAACACCAGATTTTTTCATATGCGTGCGAGCCTGAGGCGCAAGAAGAACATGATACGTGCTTTATCAAACTCCCTCGGCATCATTACAGAGGATCCGGCAGAGCTGAGGACAATGGTCCAAGATTTTTACAAGTCTTTATATGCTTTTGAGGGAGTGAGCAGTATGGAGGAAGTATTACAGCATGTACCCCGTAAGGTAACGCAGGAGATGAACGACACATTGTGTGCTCCATACACTAATGAGGAGGTGAAAAGGGCACTTTTTCAGATGTTTCCGACTAAAGCTCCGGGGCCCGACGGATTTTCGGCTCATTTTTACCAAAGACATTGGGATCTATGTGGGGAAGAAGTGACGGAAGTGGTTTTGCGCATCATCAGAGGAGAAGAGAGCCCTGAGGGGATTAATGACACGGTCTTAGTGTCGATCCCAAAGGTAGCTAGTCCGACTCTCTTATCTCAATTCAGGCCAATAAGTCTTTGCAATGTTTTATATAAAATTGCTTCGAAGGTTGTTGCTAACAGGTTGAAGATAATTTTGCCTGACATTATTTCTGAAGAACAGTCTGCCTTTGTGCCTAGGAGACTAATCACAGACAATATTATTTGTGCTTACGAATGCTTGCATTTTATGAAGAGGAATAAGTCTAAGAATAATGGACTTTGTGCCCTCAAGCTTGATATGATGAAAGCATATGATAGGATTGAGTGGGCATACCTACATGCGATCATGCTGAAGTTGGGTTTCTCCCCATCTTGGACTGACATTGTGATGGGCATGATTAAAACAATATCTTTCTCAGTATTGTTCAATGGAGAAAAGTTGGATCAATTTAAACCCTCAAGAGGTATACGGCAGGGAGATCCCATTTCCCCTTACCTATTCTTATTGGCAGAGGAGGGCCTTTCGTGCCTTTTAAAATCTAGTTCTCAGTCATCGGTACTTGGCGGTGTGAAGGTGGCACCCACAGCTCCTGTGGTGAATCACTTTCTCTTTGCGGATGACAACCTGTTGCTTTTTAAGTCTAGCGTGGAGGGAGCAAATGCGGTGTCAAACCTGCTTCGTACTTATTGTGATGCATCCGGCCAGAGAATTAACACTGAAAAGTCTTCAATTTTCTTCAGCAAAGGATGCCCTGAGGTTCTGAGGAACCAGATCAAAAACATCCTACAAGTCCAGAATGAATCTCTGAGTGAGAAATATTTGGGGATGCCCATAGTAGTTGGTCAGTCAAATAATGGCACATTCCGTTATCTTCGGGACAGAGTGTGGGAAAAGGTGAAGGGTTGGATGCAGAAACTATTGTCAGCAGCGGGCAAGGAGGTGCCGATAAAGTCAGTTGCTCAAGCCATACCGGTTTTTTCCATGTCTTGCTTCCGACTACCGAGGGGCCTATGTGATAGTGTAACTTCAATCATACGTCAATTTTGGTGGGGATCTAAACGTGGAAAGAGGAAACCTGCTTGGGTTTCTTGGGACGTCATGACAAATCCCAAAAACTTGGGCGGCCTCGGCTTTAAGGATATAGAAATTTTTAATCTTGCTCTACTATGTAGACAAGCGTGGAGGTGCCTGACAGAGCCGCTTTCCTTGAGCTCTCGCATCCTAAAAGCAGCTTACTATCCAACTTCGTCCATCTTCGAGGCAGAGTTGGGTTCAAACCCATCCCAGATATGGAGATCTATTGTAGATGGGAGAGACGTGTTGAAACTTGGAGCGATCATGCGGATAGGGGATGGGCGCTCGACCAATATCTGGCAACACAATTGGATACCTCGATCGGGTATGATGAGGCCGATCACATCTTTGATCCATGACCCTCCAGAGATAGTAGCAGATTTAATTGATGCATCGACCGCTTCTTGGAGGGAAGAACTGATTAGACAAGTGTTTGTTCTAGTGGATGCCGAGGCCATTCTGAGGATTCCCCTATGCACTCGTCAGGTCGACGACTTTTGGGCGTGGTCCGAGGATCCGAGAGGCCAGTTCTCTGTCAGGACTGCATATAATATGATATACCGTATAAAGAGTGGAAGAGAAGCATGGCTTGAGGAAGGAGAGCATACTTCTAATCTCCAGGGGCTGACGAAGAGCTGGACTGCCTTATGGAAGCTAAAAGTGCCGTCGAAGCTGAAAGTTTTTACATGGAGATTGGCCCAACACTCGCTACCAACGGGAGATCTTCTGCAGCATCGAAACATGGCCACCATGGATGTGTGTGGAGTGTGCGGGGCGCATGATAGTTGGCGTTACTCACTACTGGACTGCGCCCTGTCCAGGAGCACTTGGGCTCTGTCGAAGGAAGAGATGGTGCAACATATGGCGATGAACCGAAGTGCTGACGCAAAGGAGTGGCTATTCTCCATGTTCGATTCGATGCCCAGCGACGAGCTTGTAACAATGATTGTCACTCTTTGGGCGATCTGGTCTTCACGGAGGAAGTTAATACATGAGGGAATTTTTCAAACACCGTTTTCCACCCACGGTTTCATATCGAATTACCTGTCGGAGATTCAGTTCATGGAGAAGCCAGCGAAGGACAAGCAAGCACCAGCTCCTAGAACGGCGGAGTGGATCCCTCCTCCAGAATATCACATGAAAGTCAATGTCGATGCGGCGGTTGCCAGACATGGGGGCTTCGGGACAGCAGCAGCAATTTGTCAAGATGGTAGTGGGGAGTTTCAAGGAGCGTCAGTGATCCGTTTCAATAACATCGATGATCTAGAAACGTTGAAGACTTTGGCAATACATGAAGCTCTGGCCCTCGCGGATGATTTGCTCTTCCACAAGATTTCAGTGGCGTCGGATTGTAAGCTGGCCGTTGATGCGATCAAGCAAGGCACTTGTGCACAATATGGGGCCGTGGTACATGAAATCATAGATCGCTCTAGAGATTTTCTTCGTGTTTAATTAACCATGAATTTAGAACCTCGAATGTTGAGGCTCACAAACTAGCAAAGCATGCATTATCCCTGGGTTTTGGCCGCTATGTCTGGTTAGGCCACCCAGGAAATTTGGATTTCGTTCCTGTAAACATTGTGACGGGTGAATAAAATCTTTGTGAGCTTGTCTCAAAAGAAAAACTTGGCGCCCGTGCTTGCGGCCGCGTAAATGGCAGCAGGCGTGCGGTGGGTGCGATCCGCCGGTGGAGTAGGCGGCATCTATTGCCTGCCGCGGACAACAATACAAAAAATGAGAATACTAGGCAGCGTCGTCGCCTTCTCCTCCACGGCAGCAACAGCAGCACCCCAAGGAAGGCAGGCTTCGGGAGCACGGCGGGTCCGTCCATCCGGTCAGGCCGCACGCATGCAGCCATGCAGACGCAGCCGAAATGCACGGAGGACTGACACGGTGGTCAGTCTGTCAGTGCTGTGCGCTGAGCTTAACTTTAGCAAGCTTGGCTTGCAAGCCTGCCTTGGGCTAAACAGAACTCGATCTCGATCCCCTCTGCCACCGTGCTAAACTGCTAATCGTAGTAGTGTAGTACCCTACCCACTAGCTGAGTTAAATTTTTAGCGCAGCCGTAGTTCTCTAGGAGTAGTACTGTAGCTAGCAACACGGGGAAGCCAAATTGTATTGAGCGAGCGCGATGATGAGATCTGTCGGGGCCCGAGTATGAACCGACCGAGCGAGGGCCGGGATAGAGCAGAGCAGGCGCCGCAAATCTTGCACCGCAAGGAACGTTTTCTGCTTTGCTTTGCTTTCGGCACAACGGGCATCATTTGCACCCGTTTTCATCCCAGTAAAGAAGATGTCTTTTTTCTCAAAAAAAAGCAAAGAAGATGTCCTGTCACCCTGCCAAAAAAAAACGCATTGTGATTTTATTTCTTTTTTTTTCAAATGAAAAATGTATTGTGAATTGCGAAACGCGGGTGCGCGTCGGTCGAAGAAGACGCCGGCGGTGTCCTCGGCTACCCGCAGCATGGCACCATGCCACGTCGATCAGTGATTATTATACCAATTCCCTAAAAATAATTACTATATACTTTTTTCTCTTAAAATAAGTGTTTTGATCTTAGTATGAATTTGTACTAGAGCTAGTATAAAGCTGAGACATTTATTTTGAGACGAAGACCGCTCTGCAGTGTCAAAACGCTCTGTATATCATTATTAGAGCATCTCCAACCGGCGTCGGTCGCGCCGCGCGCAAAAAACATATATGCCGCGCGCGCATCGCCTGGTTTGGCGCAGCGCGCAGTGCTGACTCCAGTAGCCGCGCTAAAATGCAGTGCGCGCGACTCGCCGGTGCATTGCATATGGCATTTTCAACACAAAATGATAAACATTTTCCAACACAATAAAAATTTCGCACAAACAAGTTGATGAAGTTCATGCCCACAAGTTTAAAATCATGCCCACAAGTTCATCCAACCAAGTTCAAAATGCAAATCAAGGTCAATACACAAATGAAAGACACATCATTCCTCGTCCTCGTCCTCGTCTTCGTCCTCGTCCTCATCTTCGGAAGATGATTCTTCCGCCTCCGAAGATGAATCTTCCTCCCTCTCCTCATCGTGCACCGCATCACGTGAAGCTCCGACGGTGTTGGCAAGATCTTCAATGGCATCTTCATGGGAATGTGTGCGAGGAGGCACATCGAAAGACATTCCGCCCATGGCGGCTGGAGGTGCACCCATGCCTCCCATGAGAGAAGCAAAACTCATGCCTCTCATGGTGACCATAGCGTCGGGGGGTGCTCCAAAGCCAGGCATGCCTCCCATTACACCTAAACCGTCCACGGTACCTCCGAAGCCACCCATGCCACCCATGGCGCCGAGGCCACCGCCACCCATGGCGCTGAGGCCACCGCCACCCATTGCGCCGAGGCCACCACCACCCATTGCATGAACCATGGCTCTTTTTTGGATCAAGACTTCTTCTTGGGCAAGATTGACATACTCCTTTTGCGCCGCATTGAGGTTAGTTGTGTCCAAGAAGAACAAGTGCTTCTCCCATTCCAACAACCTAGTTCGCTCCTCATTGCTCACCTTCCTTTCCTCCAAAGCCACCTTCCTCTCCTTGGCCACCACCCTCCTCTCCTCGGCCGCCAACCTCTTCTCCTCGGCCGCGGCATCTTGGGTCCTTGCCATTTTTCTCACCTCTCGTTGGCTTTTTTTCTTGCCTTCACAATAGTTTCCATAGCATTTTTGAGCTCATCATCTCCTTTCCTCTTCTTCTTTTTCGGTTTTGTCTTTCTTGCACCCATCCGGCCGCTTTGGCTTCGAGTATGAAACTGAGTTGGGTGTGGGGCTTCTCTTGCCGTCATCACTTGATGCATCATCCTCATCATCATCATCCAACTTAATTGTTCGCTTCTGTTTGTCGCTCAAATGCAAATCATCCAAATCTTCACGCTTCTTCCATTTCTCATCATCCTTCAACACTTCATAGCAATGAGGCAAAGTAAATACCCTTCCTTTCTTGATCTTCCCCTTCTTGGTTTTCCTCTCCTCTTCTTTGAACAAGTTTTGCGCAATGCTGAACTACATGAAAAGAAAGCAAGTTAGCACCAACAACAAGCAAAAAAAGCAAGTTAGCACCAACATGTAAGATGAAATGGCGCTTACTCTATCGTCCTCATTTGTGCCACTTGGGTTCAACTTGCCAACCGCCTTTTGACAGGCCGCCCACCTTTGACAATCCGAGTTGATTGTCGACCACCAGGACCTAAGTGATCAGTTGGAGCGGTCAATTCCACTCACGTTGCGAGTATCAAAGTGTTCCTTCATCCGGTTCCAATAAGCATCTCTACTTTGATCACCTCCAACGGATGGATCCTTCGACACTTGCAACCAAGTATTGCATAGTAAGATGTCATCGGCATTGGTGTAATTGCCCGCTCTTCCTTTCGGTGCGTCGACAATGCCCTCACCCTCCCCGTCCACCTCGAAGTCATGGTCTTCAAAATGCATGTCATTGGTTTGAGACCAATGCGAATTGTTGGAGCCAACACCCATCGTTGACATGTATGCATCATCATTGAGACTACAATTTTTTTTGCACAATGCAAATAAGCTATCTATATGTGACGAATGCATTCAAAAAATAACAAAAAAAATGAAAAGTTAGAATTTTTTACCTTGGAGGCATTTCGTCGAACATGTTGTGCGCGCCGGCCGCCGGCTCAACGAGTGAGCTTGCCGGCGCTTCGGCAGCCGCCGCGCCTGTCGCACGCCCCGCAAGCTTCTTCCTCCTCGCCTTGGAGGTACCGGAGCCGTCCGCCGTCTTGTTTTTCTTCGCCGATGTCTTGCCCTTCTTTGGCCGCGCCGCATTGGGGAGCTTTGAGGAGGAGGGGGCGGCGGCTCGGGCCGGCGCTGGCGCGACGCCACCCGCCGCCGAGGTCATCCGCGGCGGCATGAAGAGGCCGCGCGCGAGGCCGCTGGTCGGAGGAGCTTCGGCGGAGGCGAGGCCAACGCCACCCGGGCTAGGGTTTGTGGCGGCGGCGGCGGTGGCGGGGGGGTCGCGGCTATAGGACGGGGTGAGCGGGGTGCCGACGCGTGCGTCCATGGGTGCGGGTCGCCGGCGCCGGCGCGCGCGGGGTTTTGGAGGGGAAGAAGAAGAGCGCAGCGCGAGCGTCGAGTGTGCCGCGTGCGGAAGCGGGCGCCGCAAATACACCGCGCGAGGTACCGCTTCTTGCCGCGCGCCCAACTGATTATACCGCGCGCGCGGTTATTGCGCGCCCGCTAGAGCCATCCGCCGGGCTACGCGCGCGCTAAAATAGGTATATTTACGACACGACGCTTGTTTAGCTCGCCTGTTGGAGATGCTTTTATATACCGTTTTGAGCCGGCAGAGGCCGGAGGGCACGCAGACGCGCACGAATCAGCAGAAAGCGTTGCCGATCTGCCAGGGACACGACCAGCTGGCATGCATGCATGCACGCACGCACGCACACCATGTAAATCCAAGCTTTGTCCGTCCGTCCGTCCGTCCTAATTAATCACGGTGGCCAGAGAAGAGATAGCGAACAAAAAGGAAGAGCGTGCGTTCAGGAAGCCAGATGCTTTTGGCTCTGTTTAGTTCAGTTTTTATTGACGGATTTCGCTGTCGCGTAGCAGAATCTGAATTAAAGGACGAACCCAGCAGAATTCGATTTCAGAAATTCGCTGTCAAAATTTGAATCAAAAGCGGAAGCAGCTTAGGATATGCTTTCCAAAATCTGATTTCACTGCGAGCCAAGATCTAAAAGGGTTGTATCAGCTGGTTTGCCAAATAACATATATCCTTTTCACATCGAATTTTTCACAACCGTTTTTTCATAGTAAATTTTTCACAGCTGCTTTTAAAAATTCACAGCCGAACCAAACAGAGCCTTTGTCTCCGTGCACCAGGAGCTCGCTCGGACATATTTTTTCTCGCGGTCGACCAATGTAATGTATCTAATCTAATCTAAACAAAGTGTAAGTTGCACTTGGTGTTCATTTTTCTACGCCACGTCTCGGTCTGAGCGTACATGTCCCCGGTCGATCCCCCCGACTTACTATTCATGTCATCATCGGTGGAGCATTTGATCACTCTCTACTCATCGTAAGGGGCAAGTAAAGGCGGTGAGTGTGTGAGTGGTCTCATGCATGCCGAATTGCCAAGACGGTAACTATAAAATGCTTTTGCCGTGATCCGGCTTTGTGGACTGGTGGGATACGCTTTTGTCATGACGATTTGACCTCACAAATTGGCGAGGAGTGCTTTCATCATCGTTTGACTTTAGTAAATTGGTGGGTGATCCGTTCCTCTTTTCTTTCACATATGTACCGAACGAGATGGGAGAAATGCAGGAGGGGAAGAAGCAGAGCTGCATGACTTTAAGTCCCTCTGTCCCATAATATAAGACATTTTTTAATACTACACTAAGGTTAAAAAAAGTCTTACATTATAGGACGTTTTTACCCCCTCTGCGAATAGATACTTTCTCTGGTCCTTTTTACTCTGCATATTACAATTCTCTGAAGTCAAACTTCACAAAGTTTGACCGTATTTATATGAAAAAATATCAACATCTGCCATGCTAAAGTTATACAATATGAAACTTTAAGTCATGACACATCTATTGATATTGATTTCAGATTGTGAATGTTGGTATTTTTTTTTTATAAAGTTGGTCAAATTTTACGAGGCTTGACTTCAGTCAAATCTTATATGCGAACTAAAAAGGACCGGGGGGAGTATAAGATTGTTTAGATCACTATTTTGATGATCTAAATGTTTTCATATTTTTTTTACAGAGAAAGTATTTTTTAAAAGAAAAATGCGGGAAAGAACGAGCTTGTACACGATTCACCGGCGGCATTTCTGGGGCGCTGCTAACCCTCGCAATGATGGGAGCCTCATTAACCAATGATTTGATGATTGGGGTCATGGTGTGTACAGCGTGTGCGAGGGTACTATGAGCAAGCTTCCAAGAGAAAGGGTGAAAAGGGGATTTCATGTGCAGGGCAGGAAACACACAAAAATGCTAAACAATGACAGCCATATTCCATTCCACCTCCTTTTTATATTACTGTACGTGTTACTGAAGGACGGGAATTTCTTTACTTGAGTTGCAAAACATAGCATCTCATGACAAAGATCGCAAGGGGCATCTAAAACATCACCAAACGGACCAGGAACACCACATTGCTTCCCGCCCAAGACTCGTAGGTGATTAATTAGTTGGAACCTTTGTCACTTTGTGTATGAACGTTGCTTAGAGGTTGAAAGCAACCCCTTTTTAATTGACACTAGTGCAAAATTTTGATCCGTCACTGGCTACAATTGGCACTTGTTCTCTCCGGTTTATGATTATAATGTCATGTTTTTATACTTTTTTGGTGGTAATGGTCATTCGGTGGTCTAGAGACCTCGCTGTAATTTTTAATATGTTTGATGTGCTTTGCGCTTTTGATGAACTTTTATACGCTAGACCTGAATCTTTATTTTTTTGAAAAAAAAATTGACCTGTTATTTTGGGGGCATTTTGGGCACTAGCTGAAATTTTGGAGATTTCGGGTTATCTATTGCAGGCTTCTGGTACCCAACCCATCAACAACGTAGGTCAACATGGGACGTAGTATGTGTAAGGCATAGAGATAAGCCATGTGAGAATAGTATCATTCAATTGACTTAAACTTTAGTCATATACTGCAACTTTTAATCATATATAGTTGAACATGGTTGTAAAAGTCATGCATGGTAGTTGACGAAGGATAAAATAAATTAAATTACCAATATTTGTAAAATGCGGGAGTATCAATATGATTCAATCGGGATGTTGATTCTTGTGATACATATACACACAATATAAAAGCAGTTAATAACATACATTTGAGAAAAATGTGAATATTAATTTTATTTATTGCATAATTAAGGTTTAGTACTTGGTAGGGAAGCACATAAAAGTAGCCGGATAACTAACGAAGATCAAACCCTGATATCTAAGCTAACATCTCTGTTTTACACACTTCTACACTTAGCATTTGGTTTTGCTTTAGAGTAGTCATTATACTATGGACAACAACTAAATCTTTAATATTTGAGCTACGACAGCCGTTAGCCAGGTTGTTTCATGATATTGCGCACAATGTCAGGTCTATTTTCAAAACAAGATAAGTGCACCAATATTAGCAAGTTCAGCTGGGTGCCCATTTAGGTTATCATGATAAGCATCATTGTTCATATAATAATTTTTTTATTACCAGGTTTCTCGTTTTCTGAAATTATGCTATGTGTATGAGTTGCTACATGAGAAATTAAGAAAACCTATATGTATGAAAATCAACAAAGTGAATCACAGTAAAAGCGACTGAAAACGCATTAGAACTTCGAACACGTGGATCCTACGTAATATCAACGTAGCTTTACATAATCATTCTTTTACTCAAAACACCGACAATAAGATAATTTCTTTAGGATTTCGCTCACCAAATGTATTGCAACAGGTATGAGAATATACCAATTTCACATTACAACCCAGAACTGCAAAAATCACCACATTGTTTTGCTTTTTGTTGAAGACTTCTACTATCGCTGGCTACGATGTATACACATTATCACTTTGTGTATGAACATTGGTTCAAAGTTGAAAGCACCCCTTTCAATTGACACTACTGCAACTTTTTTTTTGTCCTTCCCATCGCTGGCTATGATGAGGCGCATTTTTCTCCCAAGTTTCCACGACACTTTCGGCACTAGTTGCAATTATGGAGATTTCGGGTTATCCCTTGTATACTCCTAGTATCCTCTTCGTCCACTATGGTAAGGCAGCATGGATGTAGTATGTGTTGTGTAATATAAACCATGTGAAAATAATGTCGCTGGATCGACCTTCCAAACACATTCTGCAATTTTTGCTATCATATATGGCCGAACGTGGTAGTCAAAAGTCATGCATAGTAGTCAACGAAAGGTAAAGAAAGAAAACTACCAGTATTTGTAAAAGGCGGGAGTCTTAATACAATTAAATTGGGATACTAATTCATGTGACACATATACGCATAATATAAATACAATTAATATGATATATCTGAAAAGATGTGCGTATTTGTTCCATTTATTCCATAATCTAGATAGACTACTCGGTAATGAATGAAATTATTAAAAGCAACTGATTTGATGATAACTAATGAAGATCAAGCCATATATCTTATCTAGCCGCCATCTCCATTTTACATAGTTCTGAACTCAACATTTCATTTCCGCTTTAGGCCGCGAATACAATTCATCCGGAATGTTAATTCTGTGACATACATACACACATATAAACGCAATTAATAGCATATATTTGAAAAGATGTGCATATTCATTTCATGTATTCCATAACAAAGATAGAGCACTCAACAGTGAAACACATAAAAGCGACTGATTTGATGATGACTAACGAAGATCAAACCCTCCCTCCTTTCCGATTTATAAGGCTCAATTTAAAAATCTCACCAACCAAGGTAGATGATGAGTGGTGGAATATTTTTTGTAGTTTGCAAAAGCACCCAATTAATGCTCTTGTTTTCCTCAAAAAATTATGTTTACGAATGCATTAATTGCAATGCAATGCATGCACATGCATTGGTCAGTTTTCTCTTAATAATTGCATGCAATGATTTAATGCACCTTGAAGTCTGAATATATGATGGGGAACAACCAAATTGAGCCTTATAAAATGGAAAAACTAAAATTTTGAGATAAGCCCTATAAACCGGAAAGGAGGGAGTATTATCTAGCGGCCAACTCTGTTTTACACAGTTCTAAACTTAGCATTTCAGTTCCGCTTTAAAGCAGTCATTATACTATGAGCGACAACTAAAATTTTAATATTTGAGCTACGTCAGCTAGGCCGTTTCATGAAATTACGCACAATAGCGTGTCATTTTTCAAAACAAAGATAAGCGCGCCAATATTAGTAAGTTCAGCTAGGTGCCCATTTAGCTTGTCACGATAAGCATTATTGTTCATCTTTATATTATATTTATTTTATCAGTTCTTTTATGCAAAAAATAATGCTACGAGCATGAATTGGTACATGAGAATTTAAGAAAACCTACATGTATGAAAACTAATAAAGCGAACCACAGAAAAGGTGATTGAAAATACACAAAACTTCAAACACACGGATCATACATAATATCAAATCAGCTTTAGGGAATCATTCTTTTATTCCAAAGAACAGTAGGAAATTCTTGTTAGTGTTTTGCTCGTAGAAACGCTCTATTATCTTATTACTACAACAGGTCTCACAATATCTATATGTGTTATGTGCATATTATGTATTGGACCCGCCTCCTAATTTCTTGTATAGTTGAGGTTCGTGGTCCACCTTTGTACATCATATATACGTGTCTATGCACGAAGAGCAATATATCGTGCAATCATACACTAATTTCACATTAGAACTCACTGCAACATCACCACATTTATCAACTACTGTACTCTTGATAAATAAATAAATACGTATACGTAGTTGCCTGTTGAAATGCGTATACGTATCATGATAAATGAATTCACAGGTCCTATCCTAGAGCTGCAATTCACTCCCCCACCGCCAAGCAGTAGCACCAACACGACAAGCGGGAGGGAGGGAGGGAGGGGGGGAGCGGGGGTCGTCCTCTACTTGTCTGCTCTCGGGACAGTACAGTGAGGTGCCAAGCATGTGACCCTCTTCACTTCCTCAAGAAGTCACGCACCAAACACTTACCCCCATCACCACCACCGCAGCAAGAGCTCCGCCGCTCCGCTCCGCTCCTCTCCCCACCCCTCTTCTGTCCCCTCCCCTCGCCCCCCTTCCTCGACCTCCGGGGGAAGGACTCGGAGAGGCGCGCGCGTCCATGGCGTCCAGCGCTTCCCGGTTCATCAAGTGCGTCACGGTGGGCGACGGCGCCGTCGGCAAGACCTGCATGCTCATCTGCTACACCAGCAACAAGTTCCCCACCGTGAGCACCAAATCTTTCCTCTCTCTCCCCCTCCCCCCCTGTTGCTGCAAGCCTGCAGCCGGCTCTTGCGCCAAAGGCGCGAGCTTTAGATATGTTCCATTTCAGGGTATTTTTTTTTTCAGTACGGTACCGGTGGTGATTTTGTATTATTGGAGACTGTCGCGCAAAGGATCTTTCCCAATTTGCTTTCGAGGCGTGTTTTTCTGTGATGGATTAGCGTCGTGGCTGATTTTACATTGCGCCTGAGACACCAATTTCTCAATTTTCTGACGGGCATTGGCCTTGGCAGGACTACATACCCACGGTGTTCGACAATTTCAGCGCAAACGTGGTGGCGGACGGCACCACCGTGAATTTGGGCCTTTGGGACACCGCCGGTAACTCTCACCCCCTGATTCGACCGCTTTCTTTGCCCTGCTGCGCCTGTGGTTTGTAGGTTTTGTTTTGCCTCAGCTGCACATCGCAGCAGCAAATTTTACTCTCTGACGAATTCATTTGGTAACCGGGGGAGCTCACATGGTACCATCCTTGCAGGGCAGGAGGATTACAACCGGCTGAGGCCTCTGAGCTACCGCGGCGCTGATGTTTTTGTGCTTGCCTTCTCTCTCGTGAGCCGAGCTAGCTATGAGAATATCATGAAGAAGGTGCCGAAATGCTCTACTAGCATCCTTTGTAGTAGGACTTGTTCCTTTTTATTTGGAAAAAAATGTCAAAGAGGTTTGAATGTTTTGCGCCTTGTTGTTTCCTCTTTCAGTGGATACCGGAGCTTCAGCATTACGCGCCCGGCGTGCCGGTTGTGCTGGTAGGCACAAAACTGGGTGAGTTGTGATGACAGTGAAAGCTTATTGTTTGCTTAATAACTGCTTATAGGTGGGCGGTGGGTGGGATTGGTGGCATGATTTGTGTATCTTGTCCTGTTACGTAGTAGTAACTCGTTGGCGTCTCCTTGTCTCGGCGTGGTTGGAATTTAGTTTGGTTGGTAATCCACTGATAGTGATCTTTTGTAGCGTGGACAGCTTATCATCCATGTAGTTGGGGGCCAGATACTTTGTAGCTTACAGAAGCTATCATCCAAATAGTTGTTGAATAAATAGTATGTCTGGTGAAGCTTAATAAATATGGTAAGGTTTAAGGTCGTTTACGGATTGGACTGCATGAAATGTCGTGTTTAAACGTGATAATGAAAAACTCTGCCATGATTGATTATGAACCATGGATGAAGCACACAAGAAAAATCCTAATCCTGCGTCCTTAACTAGCTACTTTCTATGAGATTAATCATGCACTTCTCAAGATCATTGTAGCTGTCAAAACCATTCATTTGCTGCTGGGGGTAGGAAGCCTAATAGGCCAACAAGAAATACTATCCAACACTATATATCTACGACAAATCATTCCTTAATTAAATATGGTTTTAATATTCACAAATTGTAATGTTGCTTGCAGATCTTCGTGAAGACAAGCACTATTTGCTGGACCACCCTGGCATGATACCCGTTACCACAGCACAGGTAGTACATCTCAATTGTATATGTTGTTGATTGTTGATAAATCGGTGAGCTTTGAATGTCCTTGACCTTAAGGTCAAAGAGATGATAAATGCAACCTGGCTTCTGAAACTCAATTTTGTGCTTGCTATTGCCACAGGGGGAGGAACTTCGTAAGCAAGTTGGTGCTTTATATTACATAGAGTGCAGCTCAAAGACACAACAGGTAAAGTTTTCTGTAAGAGAACTGTATGCCCTCGCTGCAGCAATTGTTTCTTCTTCAAAGTGTTTGTGTAAGCTGAAAATTCTTACACTTGTGCAATATGCAGAATGTCAAAGCTGTGTTTGATGCTGCTATCAAGGTAGTAATCCAGCCCCCAACTAAACAAAGAGAAAAGAAGAAAAAGAAACAGCGCCGGGGATGTTCTATGATGTAAGTAAATACAACACTTTCAGTTTTTCTTCATTATCAATTTTCTTTTTGATAATACTTCCCTCCAGTATTGTAATAGTTGTCATTTTGGGCATAAGCACGGTCTCCAAAATGCAGCGTTGACCACTACTAGTTATAACCCAGTCACTCTTATATTATAAAGTTACCTTTCCAATTATTGAATCTTGTTTACAAGAGATATTGGTTGTCGAAGCTCTTAAAGTCTTACTTGCTATGTCTGAAATGGAAAGTTTTGGGGAACTCAGAGGGAGCAACTTCTAAAGCTATTTTTTTATCATTCATAGAAATTTGGCACGATTAATTTGAGTCATTGTCTGCAATAACCAAATTTACCTAGAATGTGAATTGTGTAAATAAAAATCCAGGGTGATTTGAGCACCCCTTGGTGTTTTAGATCTAAAGTACACTGCCCCCTCCCCCAGTAGTGGCAAGGGAATAATAACATTGTAGTCTTACCGTAATATGTTGCCAAACCGTGCATTTAGACATGTTGAGGTTGGTTATGCTTTTGTTCTGAAATGTATATGAAATGAACGCATAGGATCGCCATCTTATGCGTGTTCTGCTTCGCTTCTTAATGTTGAATTTTGTGTGTTGCAAATGAAGGAACTTCGGTGGAAGGAAAATGCTATGCTTCAAATCCTGAATGATAAAGGAGAAGGTGTCTCTTGCCTGAAGCGATTGCCATGGGTGTGCAGCGCCAAATTGACAAACACTCGAGATCCGTTGGATGTGCTGATTGCACGGTCAATGTGTATATTTGCATCGTCGGTAATTAATTACTAGAGTTAGATGGTTAAACTAGCCCTTGCTTATGTGCTGCAGAATGCCCGTGTTTTATTAGCATTCATCGTGTTAGGAAGTTGTGTAGAAGCAAACGAGATTTTGCTGTGTCAGTGACAAGGTCGCAACTTTTGAAGTCTCGGTGTATTCTCAGTTCAGTTTAGTCTATTTTCTGATTCCACGGCCGGCGACATTGAGAGCAACATTGAAATCTTACGGATGTGCCAGTTTGGTTGAGGACTATAAATCTTTACAGTTGGCATGCGACGCTGGTAGCAGGCGGAGCATATTTGTCAACAACAATAAGGGCATCTCCAACTGCAAATTGTCTCCGTTGGCGGACAGGGGGACCAAACTGTGGACATGAATGTGGGAGGCCGCTATCCAACCGTTGCCGCATACATTGCAAACACTTCTTCAATAAACTGGATGAAGTTCATGCAAACAAGGTTGTATTTCATTTAAATATGACGGATTTCATAGAAACTGGACGAAAACGGTTATATTTTGGACATATTTAAACTAAAAAGGTAAAAAAAATGAAATAACCACATATATTTCATAAATTAGACAAATCGATTACAGAGTATACATCTAGTCATCATAAGAGACATACATACATATCTTAAAATATTACACCAAAGACTCCGCAGGAAGTAAAATTGCAATTTTACTTTGGCAGAATCTTGTGCCATACCGAAACGTCGCCCACCATTGTCCTCCTCCGCCGCTGAAGCAACATTGAGAAAGAGGGGAACTGCTATCATACCCAGATCTGGAGGAGCACCTTCACATACAAGGATGCTTTTCGAGCCGATGAACCAGACCGCCGCAGATGACGAGACCGAGGCTTTGTGGCACGTCGGCCGGGGTTCCTCCCTGTGTCCACTAGATCCCAATGCCGTCAACTTCATCCGACATGATCGAAGAAGAGGAATGCCGCTCCATGTTTCTATCCACGCACCCCACTGCAAGAGACCAAACACAACTGCAATGGTCGACACCAACGTCACCCAGGAGAGTGTTGTGCGTCGACCATCAGACACAAGTCTCACCGGATCTGAAGACCAGCAAGAAAATAGAGCAACCTGCTCCCCAACGCCACCCATTAGAACGACGCCGATATGGGGGATGAGCAGAAGCATATTATTTCGACGCGGCGTTGTCCTCGCCATTGATGCAGCACCTCTGGAAATAAACTAAGCCTATCCTAATGCACAGCCAGAGAGAAACTGCTGGGGTCCCCGTCCCTTGCCGCCGAAGCGGCAGACGTAGAGGACGAGGACCCTCAGCATCGCCGGTGTTGAGGAAGGCAAAATGTCGCCTCCCGACCGCCTCTGTAGAGCAGTTCCTAAAAAGGTAAAACTATGTTCAAGTACGGTTGCGCGGAGCTCCACTCTCATGACACGGATATACTACATTAGTCTATGGTGGGCCGCGGTGGTTCCCTTTTGTTGGGAACGTAATAATTTCAAAAAAATTCCTACGCACAAGCAAGATCATGGTGATGCATAGCAACGAGAGGGGAGAGTGTTGTCTACGTACCCTCGTAGACCGGAAGCGGAAGCATTAGCACAACACGGTTGATGTAGTCGTACGTCTTCACGGCCCGACCGATCAAGCACCGAAACTACGGCACCTCCGAGTTCTAGCACACGTTCAGCTCGATGACGATCCCCGAACTCCGATCCAGCAAAGTGTCGGGGATGAGTTCCGTCAGCACGACGGCGTGGTGACGATCTTGATGTTTTACCGTCGCAGGGCTTCGCCTAAGCACCGCTACAATATTATCGAGGACTATGGTGGAGGGGGGCACCGCACACGGCTAAGAGATCAATGATCAACTGTTGTGTCTATGGGGTGCCCCCCTGCCCCCGTATATAAAGGAGTGGAGGAGGGGGCCGGCCAAGGAGGGTGGCACGCCCTAGGAGGTAGTCCAACTCCCACAGGGACTAGGACTCCCCTTTTTCCTATTAGGAGTAGGAGAGGGAAGGAAGAGGAAGGAGGGAGGAAGGAAAGGGGGGGTCGGCCCCCCTCTCAATTCGGATTGGGCTTGGGGGGGGGGCGCCCCTTCCCTTGCTCCTTTCCCCTCCTTTCCACTAAGGCCCAATAAGGCCCATATACCTCCCGGGGGGTTCCGATAACCTCCCGGTGATCCGGTATTGTCCCAATCTCACCCGGAACCTTTCCGGTGTCCAAATATAGTCGTCCAATATATCGATCTTTATGTCTCGACCATTTCGAGACTCCTCGTCAAGTCCGTGATCACATCCGGGACTCCGAACAACCTTCGGTACATCAAAATATATAAACTCATAATAAAATTGTCATCATAACGTTAAGCGTGCGGACCCTACGGGTTCGAGAACAATGTAGACATGACCGAGACACGTCTCCGGTCAATAACCAATAACGGAACCTGGATGCTCATATTGGCTCCTACATATTCTACGAAGATCTTTATCGGTCAGACCGCATAACAACATACGTTTGTTTCCTTTGTCATCGGTATGTTACTTGCCCGAGATTCGATCGTCGGTATCTCAATACCTAGTTCAATCTCGTTACCGGCAAGTCTCTTTACTCGTTCTGTAATACATCATCTTGCAACTAACTTATTAGTTGTATTGCTTGTAAGGCTTTAAGTGATGTGCATCACCGAAAGGGCCCAGAGATACCTCTCCGACAATCGGAGTGACAAATCCTAATCTCGAAATATGCCAACCCAACATGTACCTTTGGAGACACCTGTAGAGCACCTTTATAATCACCCAGTTACGTTGTGACGTTTGGTAGCACACAAAGTGTTCCTCCGGTAAACGGGAGTTGCATAATCTCATAGTCATAGGAACATGTATAAGTCATGAAGAAAGCAATAGCAACATACTAAACGATCGGGTGCTAAGCTAATGGAATGGGTCATGTCAATCACAATATTCTCCTAATGATGTGATCCCGTTAATCAAATGACAACTCATGTCTATGGTTAGGAAACATAACCATCTTCGATTAACGAGCTAGTCAAGTAGAGGCATACTAGTGACACTTTGTTTGTCTATGTATTCACACAAGTATTATGTTTCCGGTTAATATAATTCTAGCATGAATAATAAACATTTATCATGATATAAGGAAATAAATAATAACTTTATTATTGCCTCTAGGGCATATTTCCTTCAGTCTCCCACTTGCACTAGAGTCAATAATCTAGATTACACAGTAATGATTCTAACACCCATGGAGCCTTGGTGCTGATCATGTTTTGCTCGTGGAAGAGGCTTAGTCAATGGGTCTGCTACATTCAGATCCGTATGTATCTTGCAAATCTCTATGTCTCCCACCTGGACTAGATCCCGGATGGAATTGAAGCGTCTCTTGATGTGCTTGGTTCTCTTGTGAAATCTGAATTCCTTTGCCAAGGCAATTGCACCAGTATTGTCACAAAAGATTTTCATTGGACCCGATGCACTAGGTATGACACCTAAATCGGATATGAACTCCTTCATCCAGACTCCTTCGTTTGCTCCTTCCGAAGCAGCTATGTACTCTGCTTCACATGTAGATCCCGCCACGATGCTTTGTTTAGAACTGCACCAACTGACAGCTCCACCGTTTAATGTAAATACGTATCCGGTTTGCGATTTAGAATCGTCCGGATCACTGTCAAAGCTTGCATCAACGTAACCATTTACGATGAGCTCTTTGTCACCTCCATATACGAGAAACATATCCTTAGTCCTTTTCAGGTATTTCAGGATGTTCTTGACCGCTGTCCAGTGATCCACTCCTGGATTACTTTGGTACCTCCCTGCTAGACTTATAGAAAGGCACACATCAGGTCTGGTACACAGCATTGCATACATGATAGAGCCTATGACTGAAGCATAGGGAACATCTTTCATTTTCTCTCTATCTTCTGCAGTGGTCGGGCATTGAGTCTTACTCAACTTCACACCTTGTAACACAGGCAAGAATCCTTTCTTTGCTTGATCCATTTTGAACTTCTTCAAAACTTTGTCAAGGTATGTGCCTTGTGAAAGTCCAATTAAGCGTCTTGATCTATCTCTATAGATATTAATGCCCAATATGTAAGCAGCTTCACCGAGGTATTTCATTGAAAAACTCTTATTCAAGTATCCCTTTATGCTATCCAGAAATTCTATATCATTTCCGATTAGCAATATGTCATCCACATATAATATCAGAAATGCTACAGAGCTCCCACTCACTTTCTTGTAAATACAGGCTTCTCCAAAAGTCTGTATAAAACCAAATGCTTTGATCACACTATCAAAGCGTTTATTCCAACTCCGAGATGCTTGCACCAGTCCATAAATGGATCGATGGAGCTTGCACACTTTGTTAACTCCCTTTGGATTGACAAAACCTTCCGGCTGTATCATATACAACTCTTCTTCCAGAAATCCATTCAGGAATGCAGTTTTGACATCCATCTGCCAAATTTCATAATCATAAAATGCGGCAATTGCTAACATGATTCGGACAGACTTAAGCATCGCTACGGGTGATAAGGTCTCATCGTAGTCAATCCCTTGAACTTGTCGAAAACCTTTTGCGACAAGTCGAGCTTTGTAGACAGTAACATTACCGTCAGCGTCAGTCTTCTTCTTGAAGATCCATTTATTCTCAATTGCTTGCCGATCATTGGGCAAGTCAACCAAAGTCCACACTTTGTTCTCATACATGGATCCCATCTCAGATTTCATGGCTTCAAGCCATTTTGCGGAATCTGGGCTCACCATCGCTTCTTCATAGTTCGTAGGTTCATCATGATCTAGTAGCATGACTTCCACAACAGGATTACCGTACCACTCTGGTGCGGATCTTACTCTGGTTGATCTACGAGGTTCAGTAGTAACTTGTTCTGAAGTTTCATGATCATCATCATTAGCTTCCTCACTAATTGGTGTAGGTGTCACAGAAACCGGTTTCTGTGATGTACTACTTTCCAATAAGGGAGCAGGTACAGTTACCTCATCAAGTTCTACTTTCCTCCCACTCACTTCTTTCGAGAGAAACTCCTTCTCTAGAAAGGATCCATTCTTAGCAACAAATGTATTGCCTTCGGATCTGTGATAGAAGGTGTACCCAACAGTCTCCTTCGGGTATGCTATGGAGACACATTTCTCCGATTTGGGTTCGAGCTTATCAGGTTGAAGCTTTTTCACATAAGCATCGCAGCCCCAAACTTTCAGAAATGACAACTTTGGTTTCTTGCCAAACCATAGTTCATAAGGCGTCGTCTCAATGGATTTTGATGGTGCCCTATTTAATGTGAATGCGGCCGTCTCTAAAGCATAACCCCAAAACAATAGCGGTAAATCTGTAAGAGACATCATAGATCGCACCATATCAAGTAAAGTACGATTACGACGTTCGGACACACCATTACGCTGTGGTGTTCCGGGTGGCGTGAGTTGCGAAACTATTCCGCATTGTTTCAAATGTAAACCAAACTCGTAACTCAAATATTCTCCTCCACGATCAGATCGTAGAAACTTTATTTTCTTGTTATGATGATTTTCAACTTCACTCTGAAATTCTTTGAACTTTTCAAATGTTTCAGACTTATGTTTCATTAAGTAGATATACCCATATCTTCTTAAATCATCTGTGAAGGTGAGAAAATAACGATATCCGCCACGAGCTTCAACATTCATTGGACCACATACATCTGTATGTATGATTTCCAACAAATTTGTTGCTCTCTCCATAGTACCGGAGAACAGTGTTTTAGTCATCTTGCCCATGAGGCACAGTTCGCAAGTACCAAGTGATTCATAATCAAGTGGTTCCAAAAGTCCATCAGTATGGAGTTTCTTCATGCGCTTTACACCGATATGACCTAAACGGCAGTGCCACAAATAAGTTGCACTATCATTATCAACTCTGCATCTTTTGGCTTCAACATTATGAATATGTGTATCACTACTATCGAGATTCATCAAAAATAGACCACTCTTCAAGGGTGCATGACCATAAAAGATATTACTCATATAAATAGAACAACCATTATTCTCTGATTTAAATGAATAACCGTCTCGCATCAAACAAGATCCAGATATAATGTTCATGCTCAACGCTGGCACCAAATAACAATTATTTAGGTCTAATACTAATCCTGATGATAGATGTAGAGGTAGCGTGCCGACCGCGATCACATCGACTTTGGAACCATTTCCCACGCGCATCGTCACCTCGTCCTTCGCTAGTGTTCGCTTAATCCGTAGTCCCTGTTTCGAGTTGCAAATATTAGCAACAGAACCAGTATCAAATACCCAGGTGCTACTGCGAGCTCTAGTAAGATACACATCAATAACATGTATATCACATATACCTTTGTTCACCTTGCCATCCTTCTTATCCGCCAAATACTTGGGGCAGTTCCGCTTCCAGTGACCAGTCTGCTTGCAGTAGAAGCACTCAGTTTCAGGCTTAGGTCCAGACTTGGGTTTCTTCTCCTGAGCAACAACTTGCTTGCTGTTCTTCTTGAAGTTCCCCTTCTTCTTCCCCTTGCCCTTTTTCTTGAAACTAGTGGTCTTGTTGACCATCAACACTTGATGCTCCTTCTTGATTTCTACCTCCGCAGCTTTTAGCATTGCGAAGAGCTCGGGAATTGTCTTATCCATCCCTTGCATATTATAGTTCATCACGAAGCTCTTGTAGCTAGGTGGAAGTGATTGGAGAATTCTGTCAATGACGCAATCATCCGGAAGATTAACTCCCAGTTGAATTAAGTGATTATTATACCCAGACATTTTGAGTATATGCTCACTGATAGAACTGTTCTCCTCCATCTTGCAGCTATAGAACTTATTGGAGACTTCATATCTCTCAATCCGGGCATTTGCTTGAAATATTAGCTTCAACTCCTGGAACATCTCATATGCTCCATGACGTTCAAAACGTCGTTGAAGTCCCGATTCTAAGCCGTAAAGCATGGCACACTAAACTATCGAGTAGTCATCAGCTTTGCTCTGCCAGACGTTCATAACATCTGGTGTTGCTCCAGCAGCAGGCCTGGCACCCAGCGGTGCTTCTAGGACGTAATTCTTCTGTGCAGCAATGAGGATAATCCTCAAGTTACGGACCCAGTCCGTATAATTGCTACCATCATCTTTCAACTTTGCTTTCTCAAGGAACGCATTAAAATTCAACGGAACAACAGCACGGGCCATCTATGTACAATCAAACATAAACAAGCAAGATACTATCAGGTACTAAGTACATGATAAATTTAAGGTCAATTAATCATATTACTTAAGAACTCCCACTTAGAAAGACATCCCTCTAATCTTCTAAGTGATCACGTGATCCAAATCAACTAAACCATAACTGATCATCACGTGAAATGGATTAGTTTTCAATGGTGAACATCACTATGTTGATCATATCTACTATATGATGTTGGAAATATGCCCTAGGGGCAATAATAAATAAGTTATTATTATATTTCCTTGTTCATGATAATCGTTTATTATCCATGCTAGAATTGTATTGATAGGAAACTCAGATACATGTGTGGATACATAGACAACACCATGTCCCTAGTAAGCCTCTAGTTGACTAGCTCGTTGATCAATAGATGGTTACGGTTTCCTGACCATGGACAATGGATGTCATTGATAACGGGATCACATCATTAGGAGAATGATGTGATGGACAAGACCCAATCCTAAGCATAGCACTAGATCGTGTAGTTCGTATGCTAAAGCTTTTCTAATGTCAAGTATCATTTCCTTAGACCATGAGATTGTGCAACTCCCGGATACCGTAGGAGTGCTTTGGGTGTGCCAAACGTCACAACGTAACTGGGTGGCTATAAAGGTACACTACGGGTATCTCCGAAAGTGTTTGTTGGGTTGGCACGAATCGAGACTGGGATTTGTCACTCCGTGTGACGGAGAGGTGTCTCTGGGCCCACTCGGTAGGACATCATCATAATGTGCACAATGTGATCAAAGAGTTGATCACGGGATGATGTGTTACGAAACGAGTAAAGAGACTTGCCGGTAACGAGATTGAACAAGGTATCGGGATACCGACGATCGAATCTCGGGCAAGTATCGTACCGCTAGACAAAGGGAATTGTATACGGGATTGATTAAGTCCTTGACATCGTGGTTCATCCGATGAGATCATCGTGGAACATGTGGGAGCCAACATGGGTATCCAGATCCCGCTGTTGGTTATTGACCGGAGAGTCATCTCGGTCATGTCTGCATGTCTCCCGAACCCGTAGGGTCTACACACTTAAGGTTCGGTGACGCTAGGGTTATAGAGATATTAGTATGCGGTAACCCGAAAGTTGTTCGGAGTCCCGGATGAGATCCCGGACGTCCTGAGGAGTTCCGGAATGGTCCGGAGGTAAAGAACTATATATAGGAAGTGCTATTTCGGCCATCGGGACAAGTTTCGGGGTCACCGGTATTGTACCGGGACCACCGGAAGGGTCCCGGGGGTCCACCGGGTGGGGCCACCTACCCCGGGGGGCCACATGGGCTGTAGGGGGTGCGCCTTGGCCTATATGGGCCAAGGGCACCAGCCCCTAGAGGCCCATGCGCCAAAGGGACAAGAGGAGGGGAGAGTCCTAAAGGGGGAAGGCACCTCCGAGGTGCCTTGGGGAGGTGGGACTCCCCCCTTGGCCGCACCCTTCCTTGGAGGAAGGGGCAAGGCTGCGCCCTCCCCCTCTCCCTTGGCCCTATATATAGTGGGGGGAAGGAGGAGACATCGCTGCTCCGTACGTGTGTTGAACGCGGAGGTGCCGTCCGTTCGGCGCTAAGATCATCGGTGATTTGGATCACGAAGAGTACGACTCCATCAACCCCGTTCTCTTGAACGCTTCCGCGCGCGATCTACAAGGGTATGTAGATCCACTCCTCCCTCATTGCTAGATGACTCCATAGATTGATCTTGGTGACACGTAGGAAAATTTTGAATTATTGCTACGTTCCCCAACAGTGGCATCATGAGCTAGGTCTATGCGTAGTTTCTATGCACGAGTAGAACACAAAGTAGTTGTGGGCGTTGATTTTGTTCAATATGCTTGCCGTTACTAGTCTTATCTTGATTCGGCGGCATCGTGGGATGAAGCGGCCCGGACCAACCTTACACGTACGCTTACGTGAGACCGGTTCCACCGACTGACATGCACTAGTTGCATTAGGTGGCTGGCGGGTGTCTGTCTCTCCCACTTTAGTCGGATCGGATTCGATGAAAAGGGTCCTTATGAAGGGTAAATAGCAATTGGCATATCACGTTGTGGTTTTTGCGTAGGTAAGAAACGTTCTTGCTAGAAACCCATAGCAGCCACGTAAAACATGCAAACAACAATTAGAGGACGTCTAACTTGTTTTTGCAGGGTATGCTATGTGATGTGATATGGCCAAAAGGATGTGATGAATGATATATGTGATGTATGAGATTGATCATGTTCTTGTAATAGGAATCACGACTTGCATGTCGATGAGCATGACAACCGGCAGGAGCCATAGGAGTTGTCTTAATTTATTTATGACCTGCGTGTCAACATAAACGTCATGTAATTACTTTACTTTATTGCTAACCTTTAGCTGTAGTAGTAGAAGTAATAGTTGGCGAGACAACTTCATGGAGACACAATGATGGAGATCATGATGATGGAGATCATGGTGTCATGCCGGTGACGATGATGATCATGGAGCCCCGAAGATGGAGATCAAGAGGAGCAAAGTGATGATGGCCATATCATGTCACTATTTGATTGCATGTGATGTTTATCATATTTATGCATCTTGTTTACTTAGAACGACGGTAGTAAATAAGATGATCCCTCATTAAAATTTCAAGAAAGTGTTCCCCCTAACTGTGCACCGTTGCGAAAGTTCGTTGTTTCGAAGCACCACGTGATGATCGGGTGTTAGATTCTTACGTTCACATACAACGGGTGTAAGACAGATTTACACACGCGAAACACTTAGGTTGACTTGACGAGCCTAGCATGTGTACAGACATGGCCTCGGAACACAGAAGACCGAAAGGTCGAGCATGAGTCGTATAGAAGATACGATCAACATGAAGATGTTCACCGATGTTGACTAGTCCGTCTCACGTGATGATCGGACACGGCCTAGTTGACTCGGATCATGTAATCACTTAGATGACTAGAGGGATGTCTATCTGAGTGGGAGTTCATAAGATGAACTTAATTATCCTGAACATAGTCAAAAGGTCTTCGCAAATTATGTCGTAGCTCGCGCTTCTGTTCTACTGTTTAGATATGTTCCTAGAGAGAATTTAGTTGAAAGTTAATAGTAGCAATTATGCGGACTAGGTCCGTAAACTGAGGATTGTCCTCATTGCTTCTTAGAAGGCTTATGTCCTTAATGCACCGCTCAGTGTGCTGAACCTCGAACGTCGTCTGTGGATGTTGCGAACATCTGACATACACGTTTTGATAACTACGTGATAGTTCAGTTGAACGGTTTAGAATTGAGGCACCAAAGACGTTTTTGAAACATCGCAGAACATATGAGATGTTCCAAGGACTGAAATTGGGATTTCAGGCTCGTGCCCACGTCAAGAGGTATAAGACCTCCGACGATTTTCTTAGCCTACAAACTAAGGGAGAAAAGCTCAATTGTTGAACTTGTGCTCAGATTGTCTGAGTACAACAATCGCTTGAATCGAGTGGGAGTTGATCTTCCAGATGAAATAGTGATGTTTCTCCGAAGTCATTACCACCAAGCTGCTAGAGCTTCGTGATGAACTATAATATATCAGGGACATATATGATGATCCTTGAGATATTCGCGATGTTTGACACCACAAAAGTAGAAATCAAGAAGGAGCATCAATTGTTGATGGTTGGTGAAACCACTAGTTTCAAGAAGGGCAAGGGCAAAAGGGATGCTTCATGAAACGGCAAATCAGCTGCTGCTCTAGTGAAGAAACCCAAGGTTGAACCCAAACCCGAGACTAAGTGCTTCTGTAATAAAGGGAACAGCCACTGGAGCAGAATTACCCTAGATACTTGGTAGATGAGAAGGCTGGCAAGGTCGATAGAAGTATATTGGATATACATTGTGTTGATGTGTACTTTACTAGTACTCCTAGTAGCACCAGGGTATTAGATACCGGTTCGGTTGCTAAGTGTTAGTAACTCGAAATAAAAGCTACGGAATAAACGGAGACTAGCTAAAGGTGAGATGACGATATGTGTTGGAAGTATTTCCAAGGTTGATCAAATATCGTACGCTCCCTCTACCATCAAGATTGGTGTTTGCGTTGAGCATAGACATGATTGGATTATGTCTATCGCAATACGGTTATTCATTTAAAGAGAATAATGGTTACTCTGTTTATTTGAATAATACCTTCAATGGTCTTACACCTGAAATGAATGGTTTATTGAATCTCGATCGTAGTGATACACATGTTTATGCCAAAAGATAGTAATGATAGTACCACCTACTTGTGGCACTGCCACGTAAGTCATATCGGTATAAAACGCATGAAGAAGCTCCATGTTGATGGATCTTTGGGCTCACTCGTTTTTGAAAAGTTTGAGGCATGCGAACCATGTCTATTGGTGTATATGCATGAAGAAACTCCATGCAAATGGACCGTTTGGACTCACTTGATTTTGAATCACTTGAGACATGCAAATCATACCACATGGGCAAGATGACTGAAAGCCTCGTTTTCAGTAAAATGGAACTAGAAAGCAACTTGTTGGAAGTAATACATTTTGATGTGTGCAGTCTAATGAGTGCTGAGGCGTGTAGTGGATATCATTATGTTCTTACTTCACAGATGATTTGAGTAGATGTTGAGTATATTTACTTGATGAATCACGAGTCTGAATTATTGAAAGGTTCAAGTAATTTCAGGGTGAAGTTGAAAGATCGTCGTGACAAGAGGATAAAATATCTATGATATGATCATAGAGATGAATATCTGAATTACGAGTTTGGCCCAGAATTAAGACATTGTGGAAATTGTTTCACAACTAATACAGTCTGGAACACCATAGTGTGATGGTGTGTCCGAACATCATAACTGCACCCTATTGGATATGATGCATACCATGATGTCTCTTATCGAATTACCACAATAGTTTATGGGTTAGGCATTAGAGACAACCACATTCACTTTAAAAGGGGCACCACGTAATTCCGATGAGATGACACCGTATGAACTATGGTTTAGAGAAACCTAAGCTGTCATTTCTTAGAAGTTTGGGGCTGCGACGCTTATGTGAAAAAGTTTCAGGCTGATAAGCTCAAACCCAAAGCGGATAAATGCATCTTCATAGGACACCCAAAACAGTTGGGTATACCTCCTGTCTCAGATCCGAAAGCAATAAGGGATTGTTTCTAGAATCGGGTCCTTTCTCGAGGAAAAGTTTCTCTCGAAAGAATTGAGTGGGAGGATGGTTGAGACTTGATGAGGTTATTGAACCGTCTCTTCAACTAGTGTGTGGCAGGGCACAGGAGTTGTTCCTGTGGCACCTACACCAATTGAAGTGGAAGCTTATGATAGTGATCATGAAACTTCAGATCAAGTCACTACCAAACCTCGTGGGATGACAAGGATGCATACTACTTCAGAGTGGTACGTAATCCTGTCTTGGAAGTCATGTTGCTAGACAACAATGAACCTACGAGCTATGGAGAAGCGATGGTGGGCCCAGATTCCGATAAATGGCTCGAGGACATAAAATCCGAGAGAGGATCCATGTATGAAAACAAAGTGTAGACTTTGGTAGAACGGCTCGATGGTCGTAATGCTATTGAGTACAGATGGATTTTAAAAGGAAGACGGACAATGATGGTAAATGTCACCATTAAGAAAGCTTGACTTGTCGTTAAGAAGTTTCCCGACAAGTTCAAGGAGTTGACTGCGGTGAGACTTTCTCACTCGTAGCGATGCTAAGAGTCTGTTGGAATTATATTAGCGATTACTGCATTATTTATGAAATCTTGCAGATAGGATGTCAAAACATTGTTTCCTCGACGTTTTTTTGAGGAAAGGTTGTATGTGATACAAACCGGAAGGTTTTGTCAATCCTGAAAGATGCTAGTAAGTATGCAAAGCTCCAGCAATCCTTCTAGGGACTGGAGTAAGCATCTCGGAGTTGGAATGTATGCTTTGATGATGATCAAAGATTTTTGGGTTTATACAAAGTTTATGAGAAACTTGTATTTCCAAAGAAGTGAGTGGGAGCACTATAGAATTTCTGATGAGTATATGTTGTTGACATATTATGGATCAGAAATGGTGTAGAATTTCTGGAAAGCATATAGGGTTATTTGAAAGTGTTTTTCAATGGAAAGCCTGGATTAAGCTACTTGAGCGTTGAGCATCAAGATCTACAAGGATAGATCAAAACGCTTAATGGTACTTTCAAATGAGCACATACCTTGACATGATCTTGAAGGTGTTCAAGATGGATCAGCCAAAGAAGGAGTTCTTACCAGAGTTGTAAGGTATGAAGTTAAGACTTAAAGCTCGACCGCGGTAGAATAGACAGAATAATGGTTACTCTGTTTATTTTAATAATACCTTCATCATCGTGGCATCGTTGTCGTCTCGCCAATCTTATGCTTCCACGACTATCGCTACCGCTTAGTGATAAAGTAAAGCATTACAGCGCAATTGCATTGCATACAATAAAGCGACAACCATATGGCTCCTGCCAGTTGCCGATAACTCGGTTACAAAACATGATCATCTCATACAATAAAATTTAGCATCATGTCTTGACCATATCACATCACAACATGCCCTGCAAAAACAAGTTAGACGTCCTCTACTTTGTTGTTGCAAGTTTTACGTGGCTGCTACGGGCTTAGCAAGAACCGTTCTTACCTACGCATCAAAACCACAACGATAGTTTGTCAAGTTGGTGCTGTTTTAACCTTCGCAAGGACCGGGCGTAGCCACACTCGGTTCAACTAAAGTTGGAGAAACTGACATCCGCCAGCCACCTGTGTGGAAAGCACGTCGGTAGAACCAGTCTCGCGTAAGCGTACGCGTAATGTCGGTCCGGGCCGATTCATCCAACAATACCGCCGAACCAAAGTATGACATGCTGGTAAGCAGTATGACTTATATCGCCCACAACTCACTTGTGTTCTACTCGTGCATATAACATCAACGGATAAAACCTAGGCTCTGATACCACTGTTGGGGAACGTAGTAATTTCAAAAAAATTCCTACGCACACGCAATATCATGGTGATGCATAGCAACGAGAGGGGAGAGTGTTGTCTACGTACCCTCATAGACCGGAAGCGGAAGCGTTAGCACAACGCGGTAGATGTAGTCGTACGTCTTCACGGCCCGACCGATCAAGCACCAAAACTACGGCACCTCCGAGTTCTAGCACACGTTCAGCTCGATGACGATCCCCGGACTCCGATCCAGCAAAGTGTCAGGGATGAGTTCCGTCAGCACGACGGCGTGGTGACGATCTTGATGTTTTACCGTCACAGGGCTTCGCCTAAGCACCGCTACAATATTATCGAGGACTATGGTGGAGGGGGGCACCGCACACGGCTAAGAAATCAATGATCAACTGTTGTGTCTATGGGGTGCCCCCTGCCCCCGTATATAAAGGAGTGGAGGAGGGGGCCGGCCAAGGAGGGTGGCGCGCCCTAGGGGGGAGTCCAACTCCCACAGGGAGTAGGACTCCCCTTTTTCCTATTAGGAGTAGGAGAGGGAAGGAAGAGGGAGGAGGGAGGAAGGAAAGGGGGGGCCGACCCCCCTCCCAATTCGGATTGGGCTTGGGGGGCGCCCCTTCCCTTGCTCCTTTCCCCTCCTTTCCACTAAGGCCCA
Organism: Triticum urartu; assembly: GCF_056163025.1. NCBI lineage: Eukaryota > Viridiplantae > Streptophyta > Magnoliopsida > Poales > Poaceae > Triticum > Triticum urartu. The sequence continues at coordinate 524,856,904 of NC_141878.1, forward strand.
ATAAGGCCCATATACCTCCCGGGGGGTTCCGATAACCTCCCGGTGATCCGGTATTGTCCCAATCTCACCCGGAACCTTTCTGGTGTCCAAATATAGTCGTCCAATATATCGATCTTTATGTCTTGACCATTTCGAGACTCCTCGTCAAGTCCGTGATCACATCCGGGACTCCGAACAACCTTCGGTACATCAAAATATATAAACTCATAATAAAATTGTCATCGTAACGTTAAGCGTGCGGACCCTACGGGTTCGAGAACAATGTAGACATGACCGAGACACGTCTCCGGTCAATAACCAATAGTGGAACCTGGATGCTCATATTGGCTCCTACATATTCTACGAAGATCTTTATCGGTCAGACCGCATAACAACATACGTTTGTTCCCTTTGTCATCGGTATGTTACTTGCCCGAGATTCGATCGTCGGTATCTCAATACCTAGTTCAATCTCGTTACCGGCAAGTCTCTTTACTCGTTCTGTAATACATCATCTTGCAACTAACTTATTAGTTGAATTCCTTGCAAGGCTTTAAGTGATGTGCATCACCGAGAGGGCCGAGAGATACCTCTCCGACAATCGGAGTGACAAATCCTAATCTCGAAATACGCCAACCCAACATGTACCTTTGGAGACACCTATAGAGAACCTTTATAATCACCCAGTTATGTTGTGACGTTTGGTAGCACACAAAGTCTTCCTCCGGTAAACGGGAGTTGCATAATCTCATAGTCATAGGAACATGTATAAGTCATGAAGAAAGCAATAGCAACATACTAAACGATCGGTGCTAAGCTAATGGCATGGGTCATGTCAATCACATCATTCTCCTAATGATGTGATCCCATTAATCAAATGACAACTCATGTCTATGGTTAGGAAACATAACCATCTTCGATTAACGAGCTAGTCAAGTAGAGGCATACTAGTGACACTTTGTTTGTCTATGTATTCACACAAGTATTATGTTTCCGGTTAATACAATTCTAGCATGAATAATAAACATTTATCATGATATAAGGAAATAAATAATAACTTTATTATTGCCTCTAGGGCATATTTCCTTCACCTTTGTCTTCCCCATGACCGACAGCCCGCTCACTGGACCGCCGGGAGCCCCAGAGTATATTCTTACACCGTATCTTCCCTATGTCTGACTGCGCCGCTCATTGGAGTGGCAAAAAGGGTGCTTCAGCCGAAGGGGAAGGGGGGCCCTCCGCTTCCATGGAGCCCAAGCGAGGGCCGAGGATGGTCTAAGATAAAGAACCGGACAGGTCACCAGTTGTACATGCTGACGATGCGCCGGCGGTGGCCTTCCTGGGACCCAAGCGGCGGCAGCCTTCCTGTCTTCTACTTTCCATCGATGTCGGCCACAAATGCAGATGTGTCGGACACAGGCTCGTCGATCTTCGCGCAGCCAGCTTCTTTCTCTATCGGCAAGGCGAGGTTACACGCGCATTGACGACAGATGGCGCGGTCGAAAGCGTGGGAGTCGTGGTACGACATGGTGTAGTATACGGCAGCGATGATGCTCATGCCGCCGTACTCCCCCCCCCCCCCCCCCGCACCGGTGTGCCGGCCAGGCTAGGCGAGGAGGTGGAGCAGCGAGCTACCTCGCTCGTATCCGGCGGGCTAGGCTTTTATGCCGAAGAACTGCTCTTCCTGCTCGTCGGGTGCCATCGAAAGGGTGGAGAAAATGATGGTTCGAGGAGATGGGGAGTGGCGGACTTGATGGTGCGATTCTTGCCCGGTGTCTGGCCTCCTTTAAATAGCGGACGGAGGGGAGGAGCTTGCATAGCGTTGTGTTTAATGCCAGCTCACTCGAAAACGAACGTGTGGCAGGAGTAGGTTCCTCAGCTTCCACGCAGTTTAATGGAGGCATTTGAATGCGGCGAGGAGGCATGTTCAGACGGACGTGCAGCGAGGGGCACCCTCGGCCGGTGATGAAGCTATGTACCTAGGGTAGGGTCATGGATCTGTCCGACATACCCTCCCCAAGGACATCTCTACAAAGAACCAGAACCAGTCGAAGAGAAAACATCATCCACTCGACCATGAAGATGTTCTCACTCGACTTCCTTAAAGACACTCGACCACCTTGAAGACACTTGACCACTAGAAGATGAGAAACTCTCCACTCTGCAATGGTTAAGACTTAAACCATAGCTTTATGGGCATTTATAACACTTTAGTGCAGACGTTACCAGTAACGCCCCTCCTTTATGAACATTGAACCCTGTGTAACGGAGGGGAGCTGGGGTCCTGGCGCACTCTATATAAGCCACCCCCTCCTCCGGGGCAGGGGTTCACACTTTCTGTAATTCACACACATATATTTCGTCGACCGCCTCAGGGCTTCGAGACGTAGGGATGTTACTTCCTCCGAGAAGGGCCTGAACTCGTAAACTCGTGTGTACAACTCCTCCATAGCTAGGATCTTGCCTCTACATTCCTACCCCCTATTCTACTGTCAGTCTTAGGACCACGACAGTTGACGCCCACCATGGGGCCGGTGTCTTAGAGACTTATTGGAGAAGTTGCAATTTTTACGATCCCCTTCATCATGGTTCCAGGCGGAGGTCTGGCTGAGGGCCGCGAGATCCGTCTCGGCGCGCTCGTGTTTGTCGCCGACGACTCCGCTTGGCTCCAGGAGGCACCACTCGACGCCGACGTGCTCCCCGCCCGCGGGGCGGTGCACTTTAGCGCGTGCGTCCGCGGCGTCCTCCTACGGCAACCGTCGACCCAGTACCAGTCGACTCCAGCAGCTTTCCCCTTCCCTGTGACCCGCCGGAGCAAGCGCACCGGACGGTCGAGGCTTCAACGGTGGGTGAAGCATGCGGTGGCCCGCCAATGGGCCACCCCTCAAGTCGTGGCGATCGAGCCCGACGAATCTCTCTACGGCATGTTCGATCTGTCGACTGGCTCCGTAGAGACCGCATCCGAGTGTGATAGCAGTGACTCGGTGGCGGAAGTCCTGATGGTCAATGGACCACACAGTCCTCCTGGCTTCAATCGTGAAGACGGAGGTGATGGGAACGACGATCCGTCGCGCGTTCACGAGGAGTACCGCCCCGAACCTCTCTCCTCGCAGCAGAGGGAAGAACTTCGTCGCCGGAACATGGATGCCCTGCACACTCCTATAGTTGGAGAAACCCCCGAGGCCTAGGACTTGGAGCAGGCGCGCTTGGCCAATCTGGCTGAGCGCACTCGACTGGAGAACCTCCAGCGCGCACTCGACGACCGCGCTCGACAACATGCTCCTGAGTCTAGTCGACGCCAACTTTTTCCACCTCCAACTCAGGTATACCGAACCCCGATCCAGAATCTAGCTGTTGCTGCCCGGATAGCGGAGTCGATCCAACCCTCCCAGTCAGAAGCTGGTCGAGGTCTGGTGTAGATCCGAGCCTTGCTCCGGGCGGCGGGAAAGCAGAATACAATTGTATCTCAGTCGCGGGATAGGATCCACAGCAGATCCGTGATGGCAAACACAGTTCAGTCGGCCCATAGCCCAAGATTGCCTCCGAGGCGTGAGGGACGTGGGGATCGACGAGATCAGTATAGAAACCGAGAGCAGTATGACCGCCGAGTCGATCGTGATGATCGCCATCGAGTGCCCACGCCTCCCCCGAGGAGAGGGTCGTACGTGCCTCGGCGGCATGAAGACAGACGCCCTCACGGTGTTGGGCGAGGTATTCCAATCGACCCCAGGGAGCCAGACTTTGATGCGAGATCTATTCTCGTGCAGGGCTTGGTCGACAGAAACAGAGCTCACTGGGAGGGCCATGATGGAGGTCCACAAACCAGCAACAGGGTGCATGTCTCTGGTCCAGAGTGCTTCAGCAGAGCTATCAGAGCTGCGGTGATTCCCCCCAACTTCAGGTTGGCGTCTGGAGTTAGTAAGTTCACCGGGGAGTCCAAGCCTGACACTTGGCTTGAAGACTACCGAGTGGCTGTCCAGATTGGTGGCAGCAATGATGAAGTGGCCATGAAACACCTTCCTCTGATGTTAGAGGGCTCGGCTAGAGCGTGGCTGAATCAGTTAGCACCTGACAGCATCTATACTTGGGAAGATCTCGCCCGAGTGTTTGTCAGAACATTCGAGGGCACGTGCAAACGGCCGGCAGGTTTGACAGAGTTGCAGTGTTGTGTTCAGAAACCGAATGAAATTTTGAGGGATTATATCCAGACATGGATCACCCTGCACCACACAATAGAAGATGTGTCAGATCATCAGGCAATTTGTGCCTTTAAGGAAGGCGTCAGGTATCGAGAGTTGAATATGAAATTTGGTCGGACAGGAAATATGACTCTGGCTCGGATGATGGAAATTGCCACCAAGTATGCCAATGGTGAAGAAGAAGAGCGGCTCCGGAGTGGCAAGCACAAAGTAGTCGCCCACGAAGCCGGAGGAGGAAACTCCGGTCGGAAACAGAAGCGCAAGGCCGAGCCAGCTGCTCCAGGTGAAGCCTTGGTTGTGGTTCAAGGAAAGTTTAAGGGGAAGCCCAAAGGGTCGTGGAACCCCAAGAAAGTAAAAGATCAAGATGGAAATGACGTGTTGGATTTGTCGTGCCATATCCACACAAAAAAAGATGAAGAAGGTAATTTCATTTACCCGAAGCACACCACTCGGCAGTGTTGGCTCCTAATCCAGCAGTTCCGAGAGAAACAGCCCAAGGAAAAAGAGAAGGAGGCAGACAAGGCTGAGGATGAGGAAGAGGATGACGATGGTTATCCCCACGTGAATTCCACTCTGATGATTTTTGCCGACGTTGAGAGCAAAAGTCGATTGAAAGTCATCAACAGGGAAGTGAACATGGTCGCTCCGGCGACACCCGGTTACTTGAAGTGGTCGCAGACTGCCATTACATTCGACCAGTCTGATCATCCAGCGCACATCAACACCCTTGGGAGGCAAGCACTGGTGGTCGACACGGTGGTCGAAGGCACTCGACTGACAAAGGTCCTGATGGACGGTGGCAGTGGTCTGAACATACTGTATGCAGAAATATTGAAAGGAATGGGCATTCCGATGTCCAGACTTAGTGAAAGCCATATGAGTTTCCATGGGGTCATTCCAGGCAAGAAGGCTGCATCCCTCGGTCAGATTGCACTCGACGTGGTTTTCGGTGATTCCAAAAATTACCGCAAAGAAAAGTTGACGTCTGAAGTTGTGGATTTCCAGAGTGCTTATCATGCAATTCTGGGCAGGCCAGCTTATGCACGATTTATCGCTCGACCATGTTACGTGTACCTCAAACTGAAGATGCCTGGTCCCAGAGGAGTGATCACTATCTCTGGTAATCGGAAGAAGGCAGAAGAGTGCTTCCAGAAGGGCTCAAAGATCGCCGATGCCCAGATGGCCGTGGTAGAATTGCAAGAATACCAGAAAAATGCAGATCCGAGTGACTTGCTGCGAGCCAAGAAGCCAGCCACAGATTTAGCATTCCATTCGTCTGGTGAAACAAAGTCGATTCACATTCACCCGACAGATCCCAATGCTTCTCCGACTCACATTTCAACCTCACTCGACTCCAAATAGGAAGAAGCGCTCATCCAGTTCCTCCGTGAGAACTGGGACATCTTTGCATGGAAGCCTTCTGACATGCCGGGTGTTCCCAGGGGACTGGCTGAGCATCATTTGAGAGTCGACCCGAAGGTGAAACCAGTTAAAGAGCATCTTCGATGGTCCGCCGTCCAGAAAAGAAAGGCAATCGGTGAAGAGGTGGCTCGGCTTTTGGCAGCTGAGTTTATCCGAGAGATTTATCACTCCGAGTGGTTAGCCAATGTTGTCATGGTCCCAAAGAAAGACGACTCACTTTGTATGTGTATTGATTTCAAGCATATCAATCGGGCCTTCCCAAAAGATCACTTCCCTCTCCCTCGCATCGATCAGATAGTCGACTCGACTGCAGGGTGCGAGCGTTTGTCCTTTTTAGACGCCTATTCCGGGTACCACCAGATCCGTCTGTACGGGCCCGACGACATAAAGACAGCTTTTATCACCCCGTTTGGGTGCTTCTGTTATGTCACCATGCCATTCGGTTTGAAGAACGCCGGAGCCACATTCATGAGGATGATTCAGAAGTGCCTGCTCACTCAGATCAGTCGGAATGTGGAAGCATACATGGATGACATTGTGGTCAAGTCACGTAAAGGTTCCGACCTACTGACTGACCTTGCTGAAACCTTTTCCAACCTCAGAAGGTATGATATCAAGCTCAATCCATCAAAGTGCATGTTTGGAGTTCCAGGCGGAAAGTTACTCGGTTTTCTTGTTTCCGAACGAGGAATCGATGCTAACCCAGAGAAAGTAGGCGCTATACTCCGAATGAAGCGCCCTGTGCGTGTGCATGATGTCCAGAAGCTTATTGGTTGCTTGGCCGCCCTAAGTCGATTCATTTCTCGCCTCGGTGAAAAGGCGCTGCCTCTTTACCGACTGATGAAGAAATCACACAAGTTCGAGTGGACCCCAGAAGCTGATGCAGCGTTTGCAGAGCTAAAAGCCCTGCTTTCCACCCAGCCGGTGCTTGCTGCTCCAATCAACAAAGAGCCTCTACTGCTTTATATAGCAGCCACTGGACAAGTCGTTAGTACAATACTTACGGTCGAGCGGGAAGAAGAAGGAAAAGCTTATAAGGTTCAACGCCTAGTTTATTATATTTCTGAAGTCCTGACCCCGTCAAAGCAGAGATATCCTCATTATCAGAAGCTTGTCTATGGGATTTACATGACCACGAAGAAGGTTGCACACTATTTCTCGGATCACTCTGTTACAGTCATCAACGACGCTCCATTGTCAGAGATTCTGCACAATAGAGATGCAACTGGTCGAGTGGCCAAATGGGCGATTGAACTCCTTCCCTTGGATATCAAGTTTGAGGCAAAGAAAGCTATCAAGTCCCAAGCAATAGCAGATTTCCTCGCCGAGTGGGTCGAACAGCAACTGCCGACTCAAGTTCACTCTGAGCACTGGACCATATTCTTTGACGGATCCAAGATGCTGAATGGTTCTGGTGCTGGAGTAGTTCTGGTATCCCCCCGAGGAGACAAGCTCAGATATGTCCTCCAGATTCACTTTGATTCCTCCAACAATGAAGCAGAATATGATGTATGGGTTGCGCATGGCCATCTCACTCGGCGTCCGTCGCCTCATGGTCTATGGCGACTCAGATTTGGTAGTTAATCAAGTGATGAAGGAGTGGGACGTCAGAAGCCCAGCCATGAGTGGGTACTGCAACGCGGTGAGAAAGCTTGAGAAGAAGTTTGAGGGGTTAGAACTCCACCACATACCCCGACTGAAAAATCAAGCAGCCGATGATTTGGCAAAGATAGGTTCCAAGAGGGAAGCCATTCCCAGCAATGTATTTTTAGAGCATATCCGCTCGCCGACAGTTTAGGAAGATCCTTTTACTGAAGAGCCCCCGCAACCTAAGAGCGCCATAGATCCGACTGAAGTCGAGGTCCCAGCCGTGGTCGACCTGATCATGGAGGTTCTGGCCATTACTCCCGACTGGACGGTGCCCTACATTGTCTACATCCTCAGGAAAGAACTCCCGGAGGATGAAGAAGAGGCTCGACAGATCGTCCGTTGATCCAAGGCCTTTACTGTGATAAGAGGGCAGCTGTTCAGGGAAAGTGTGACTGGAGTCGGTCAGAAATGCATAACACCAGAAGAAGGTCGAATGATCCTCAATGACATCCACTTGGGGACCTGTGGTCATCATGCGTCCTCTCGGGCCATCGTGGCTAAAGCATACCGAGCTGGATTCTATTGGCCACGAGCAAATGAAATGGCGAAAGATATAGTCGACAGATGTGAAGGCTGCCAGTTTTACTCCGACATGTCTCACAAGTCGGCGTCAGCCCTGAAGACCATCCCCCTCATCTGGCCCTTTGCTGTTTGGGGTCTGGATATGGTTGGACCACTGAGAACTGGCAGGAGCGGCTTCACTCATGTGCTCGTTGCAGTCGACAAGTTTACCAAATGGATCGAAGCTAAACCTATCAAGAACCTTGATGCAAGCACTGCTGTCAGTTTTATTAGAGAATTGACATTCAGATATGGATTTCCACACAGCATCATCACGGACAACGGGTCGAACTTCGATTCTGATGAGTTCAGAGCTTTCTGCGCCTCTCAGGGCACTCGAGTCGACTATGCTTCGGTCGCTCACCCGCAGTCGAATGGACAAGCAGAAAGAGCCAATGGCCTAATTCTCAAAGGACTGAAACCCCGACTGATGCGTGATCTCAAACACGCAGCAGGCGCTTGGGTTGATGAACTTCCGTCGGTTCTGTGGGGCTTGAGGACAACCCCTAATCGGTCGACTGGACGAACCCCTTTCTTCCTGGTTTACAGAGCCGAAGCTGTTCTGCCAAGTGACCTGCTCCACAACGCACCCCGAGTCGAGCTCTTCTCCGAAGAGGAAGCAGAACAGGCCCGGCAAGATTCAGTCGATCTCTTGGAGGAGGAAAGAGAGATGGCCTTGATCCGGTCGACCATCTATTAGCAAGACTTGCGTCGATTCCATGCCAGAAATGTGAGAGGTCGAGCCTTTCAAGAAGGAGACCTAGTTCTTCGAGTGGATCAACAGAAACCACACAAGCTTGCCCCGACTTGGGAGGGCCCCTTCATCATCACCAAAGTTCTCCACAACGGAGCATACCATCTTTATAGTATTGAGCATCAGAAAGACGAGCCACGAGTTTGGAACGCGGAGCTGCTCCACCCCTTTTATACTTAAGCACCCGTTCGAATAAAATGTAATAAGAAACACCTTTGTAGTTTGATTATCAAAGACAAGAGCTTATGGCCCTATCATTCGATTGTTGTGTTCTTATTTACTTCTGAAATCCCCCAGTGGGTGGCTTAGTCACGAATCCGTTTCGCCTAAGTTCGAAAGAAAATCCTACCGAGTGGAGAGCAACTCTCCCACTCGGGGGCTTAGCTGCAGTCCAGCACTCGCCTAAGTTCTCCCACTAGGAGACTTAGCTGCAGTCCAGTACTTGAAGGAAATATGCCCTAGAGGCAATAATAAAGTTATTATTTATTTCCTTATATCATGATAAATGTTTATTATTCATGCTAGAATTGTATTAACCGGAAACATAATACATGTGTGAATACATAGACAAACAGAGTGTCACTAGTATGCCTCTACTTGACTAGCTCATTAATCAAAGATGGTTATGTTTCCTAACCATGAACAAGGAGTTGTTATTTGATTAACGAGATCACATCATTAGGTGAATGATCTGATTGACATGACCCATTCCATTAGCTTAGCACCCGATCGTTTAGTATGTTGCTATTGCTTTCTTCATGACTTATACATGTTCCTATGACTATGAGATTATGCAACTCCCGTTTGCTGGAGGAACACTTTGTGTGCTACCAAACGTCACAACGTAAATGGGTGATTATAAAGGTGCTCTACAGGTGTCTCCAAAGGTACATGTTGGGTTGGCGTATTTCGAGATTAGGATTTGTCACTCCGATTGTCGGAGAGGTATCTCTGGGCCCTCTCGGTAATGCACATCACATAAGCCTTGCAAGCATTGCAACTAATGAGTTAGTTGCGAGATGATGTATTACGAAACGAGTAAAGAGACTTGCCGATAACGAGATTGAACTAGGTATTGAGATACCGACGATCGAATCTCGGGCAAGTAACATATATATGACAACGGGAACAACGTATGTTGTTATGCGGTCTGACCGATAAAGATCTTCGTAGAATATGTAGGAGCCAATATGAGCATCCAGGTTCCACTATTGGTTATTGACCGGAGACGTGTCTCGGTCATGTCTACATTGTTCTCGAACCCGTAGGGTCCGCACGCTTAAGGTTTTGATGACAGTTATATTATGAGTTTTGATGTACCTAAGTTAGTTCGGAGTCCCGGATGTGATCACGGACATGACGAGGGGTCTCGAAATGGTCGAGACATAAAGATTGATATATTGTACGGCTATATTCGGACACCGAAAGTGTTCCGGGTGATTTCGGAGAAAACCGGAGAGCCGGAGGGTTACCGGAACCCCCCCCCCCCCGGGAGAAGCAATGGGCCATATGGGCCTTAGTGGAGAGAGAGAGGGGCTGCCAGAGGTGGGCCGCGCGCCTCCTCCCCCCTGGTTCGAATTGGACTAGGAGAGGGGGCGGTGCCCCCCTTTCCCTCTCCCTCCCCACTTCTTTCCCCCTCCTAGTAGGAGTCCTACTCCTACTAGGAGGAGGACTCCTCCTGGCACGCCTATAGGGGCCGGCCGGCCTCCTTCCCTTGCTCCTTTATATATGGGGGCAGGGGGGCACCCCTAGACACACAAGTTGATCTTCGTGATCGTTCCTTAGCCGTGTGCGGTGCCCCCCTCCACCATATTCCACCTTGGTCATATTGTAGCGGTACTTAGGCGAAGCCCTGCGACGGTAGTACATCAAGATCGTCACCACGCCGTCGTGCTGACGGAACTCTTCCCCGACGCTTTTCTGGATCGGAGCCCGGGGATCGTCATTGAGCTGAACGTGTGCTAGAACTCGGAGGTGCCGTAGTTTCGGTGCTTGATCGGTCGGGCCGTGGAGACGTACGACTACATCAACCAAACGCTTCTATTGTCGATCTACAGGGGTACGTAGATCACACTCTCCCCTCTCGTTGCTATGCATCACCATGATCTTGCGTGTGCGTAGGAAAATTTTGAAATTACTACGTTCCCCAACAGTACTCGCCTAAGTTTGAAAAAATCCTACCGAGTGGTGAGCAACCCTCCCACTCGGGGGCTTAGCTGCAGTCCAGCACTCGCCTAAGTTCTCCCACTAGGAGACTTAGCTGCAGTCCAGTACTCGCCTAAGTTTGAAGAAATCCTATCGAGTGGAGAGCAACCCTCCCACTCGGAGGCTTAGCTGCAGTCCAGCACTCGCCTAAGTTCTCCCACTAGGGGACTTAGCTGCAGTCCAGCACTCGCCTAAGTTTAAAAAAATCCTACCGAGTGGAGAGCAACCCTCCCACTTGGGGGCTTAGCTGCAGTCCAACACTCGCCTAAGTTCTCCCACTAGGAGACTTAGCTGCAGTCCAGCACTCGCCTAAGTTTGAAAAAATCTTACCGAGTGGAGAGCAACCCTCCCACTTGGGGGCTTAGCTGCAGTCCAGCACTCGCCTAAGTTCTCCCACTAGGAGACTTAGTTGCAGTCCAGCACTCGCCTAAGTTTGAAAAAATCCTACCGAGTGGAGAGCAACCCTCCCACTCGAGGGCTTAGCTGCAGTCCAGCACTCGCCTAAGTTCTCCCACTAGGAGACTTAGCTGCAGTCCAGCACTCGCCTAAGTTTGAAAAAATCCTACCGAGTGGAGAGCAACCCTCTCAGTCGGGGGCTTAGCTGCAGTCCAGCACTCGCCTAAGTTCTCCCACTAGGAGACTTAGCTGCAGTCTAGTACTCGCGTAAGTTTGAAAAGATCCTACCGAGTGGAGAACAACCCTCCCACTCGGGGGCTTAGCTGCAGCCCAGCACTCGCCTAAGTTCTCCCACTAGGAGACTTAGCTGCAGTCCAGTACTCACCTAAGTTTGAAGAAATCCTACCGAGTGGAGAGCAACCCTCCCACTCGGGGGCATAGCTGCAGTCCAGCACTCGCCTAGGTTCTCCCACTAGGAGATTTAGCTGCAGTCCAGTACTCGCCTAGGTTTGAAAAAATCCTACCGAGTGGAGAGCAACCCTCCCACTCGGGGGCTTAGCTGCAGTCCAGCACTCGCCTAAGTTCTCTCGCTAGGAGACTTAGCTGCAGTCCAGTACTCGCCTAAGTTTGAAACATATCCCTATCCGCAAGGATGAAGACATGCAGGTCGGCTGCAACCTTCTTCTTCGGAGCTGCGGCACAAGTACAACGTCCGCTCCATCCCTATCCGCAAGGATGACGATGTGCAAGTGGACTGCAACCTTCTCCTCCGGAGCTGCGGCACAAGTACAACGTCCACTCCATCCTTATCCGCAAGGATGACGAGGTGCAGGTCGACTGCAACCTTCTCCTTCGGAGCTGCGGCACAAGTACAACATCCGCTCCATCCCTATCCGCAAGGACGACAAGGTGCAGGTCGACTGTAACCTTCTCCTCCGGAGCTACGGCACAAATACAACGTCCGCTCCATCCCCATCCGCAAGGATGATGAGGTGCAGGTCGACTGCAACCTTCTCCTTCGAAGCTACGACGTAAATACAACGTCCGCTCCATCCCTATCCGCGAGGACGATGAAGCGCGGGTCGACTGGAGCTGCCCCCTCAGAGCTGCGTCTCCAGCACAAAGACTATTCCAAGCAGTGAGCAAAGTCCATTCGAAGGCAAACGCAAGCACATTTGGAGATAAACCAAATTCAGATAAATCCTAAAAGTTCCAAGCAGCAAATCAAAAGTGCTAGGGCATCAAGCCCGAAGGAGTTCAACGGTTACAGCAGTCACTCGGCATTCTAAGGCAAATTTAAAGCAGATTCAAGTTTCATAAGTTTGTTCACTCGGCCGGAGGAGGGATGGCAGGCGCCACAAATGAGTCCAGGTCGATCCCATCAGTGATCCAAGTGGCGGCAGCAATGAAAGTCTCCATGAAGGACTAGAAGTCATGCTTTTTGGTGTTAGCAACTTTGATCACAACCAGCTTGTCTTCACGAGCTTCCTTGCAATGGACTCGCACCAAGGACAGCGCCACATCAGCACCACACCGGGCGGAGGATTTCTTCCATTCTTGCACTCGGTCAGGGATCTTGTTCAGTCGAGTCATCAAGGATTCCAAGTCGTTGTGAAGCGTTGCCCCCGGCCAAAGCGATGAGTCGATTCGGGAGACTACCTCCTTCAGGCGCGCGAGGTATACGAGACTCTAGTCGGAGCACGTTCATTGCAGTTTCGTCGCAGACTGGAGAAGCGATAGGGTCCAGACCCGTCTCGACCCTTCCAGTTTCCTCGTCGAAGTCTTGACAGAATTCTGCAGCAAAAAATAGTCAATCGACCAAGCAAGATCCGATTGCAAGCATCAACACAGTCGGATTAAAAGAAATACCTTCCAGCGTGAGATAAATCTTCTTGGCAAGAGTCCTTAGATAAGCTTCCGTGTCATTCCTCTTGCGGATCGCAGACTCCAGCTTTTCATTCAGGGCGACCTTGTCCTTCTTCAGACTAGTCACTTCGCGGTTAGCTTCATTAAGATAAGATTTCAGTTTGGTCACCTCTTCTTCTAGCGTCCCGATTGAAGCAAGCTTCTGGTCTGTGAGAGCAGTTTTGTCTTGAGCTGCTTTTTGCATGGTGGCGAGGTCCAAGTCCTTCTCCAGAGCCAACTTCATTTTCTCTACAAAAGAAGCAATCGAATCAAAGAAGAGATCAAAGAAATGTATTGAAAGTCAGTCGACAGTCAGTTACCTTCCATACCAACGGCTTCGTCTTGAGCTTTCTTCAGGTTCTGCTGGGCTAATTCCAAGTCGAGGTTGAGTTGCCTCTGCTTCTCCTCAAGTTCAGCAAACTTAGAAATAAGAGTGCAAGACTTTTGTAGAAGGCAAAAGAAGGATCAGTTGATAAGACCAAAGGTTGTTTACTTCCGAGTGAATAAAGCCTAAAGAGGTTCGCTTAGACCTTAGCCGACTGCACACAATCGACTGCGGTCTCAGCGGCTACACCCAGCGGGTGCACTTGGCGTGCCCCCGCTGACTAAGACTCAACTCAAAAAAAACTGCTCAGACCCCAGTCGACTGCGGTCTCGGGGACTACACCCAGTGGGTGCACTTGGAGTGCCCCCACCGGTTCAGATCCCACTCGCTCAGACCGAGTGGAAGAACGAAACTACTCGACCAGTCCGCCTGAGTCGAGTGTAAGGAGTAAAAAAGCAAGGAAAGAAGAACTCAGACCCCAGTCGACTGCCAGCAGTCGACCGCGGTCTCGGGGACTACACCCAATGGGTGCACTTATCGTGCCCCCACCGGTTCTGATTCCACTCGCCCAGATTGAGTAGAAGAGCGAAACTACCAAAATCAACAAAACACCCAGTGGGTGCTCTAATTCGACGCAAACAACAAGAGATTGTGTAGACGAAGATTTTTCGAGTAACATTTCCTCATAGAGCAAAAACAGTCAGAAAGTTTACTCACCTGGACATTGGCCCGAATAGCAGCGCTGGCGTCGTAGGCAGCCTGGCTGTTCTCATGCACTGTCTTCACCCGCTCCATCATCATGTCAGCTTGTCGGATGGCTTCCGCAGCCGCTTCCGACTGGTTGTCCGGGACGGGGTAGCTAGTGAAAAAGTGGGCAGACGACCCATGTGCGGCGGCTTGGAGCTCCGTGGCGTGGAGTTGGACAGCTGAAGGAATCACATGTGCAGTCGACGGTGCGGGAGGCCCACTCGACAAAGGTGCGGCGAAGGTCACAGAAGCCCTGCCCGCGTCTTCAAGTTGACGGACGGGAGGTGTCGTAGTGGTTTCTTGCCGAGACATCCTACCGGCGGTTACCTTCTTGCTTTTCCTGGGCTTAAGAGCCACATCTTCGTCGTCATCTGGAAGATCGATGACGTTGGGTGGAGCTGCAAGGCATATCATTCGACCCCAAGTGAGCCACTCGAACGCAATTGACCAAAGAATCAAATCGCAAGAGATTATACCTGGGTTGGAGGTTACTGCATCTTCCATTTCCTCGTCCCGGTATTGGAGAGAAGAGGTTCCTGACGTAGCAGCACTGCGAAGACCCACATTCAATCGATTACGTCCGGTTAATTGAGTCGTCGAGAAGGACAAGTCAGATGGTTACCCGAAGATAGTAGGAACGGTCACTTTGATCCTGGGCAAAGCTTTTGGCGGCTTGGAGGAGGTGGCTTTCGGCGCTTTCGGTGCTGGAGGCGGTGCAACTTTGGACTGCTTTGGAGCCTTTTCAGTCGGCGTCAGGGAAGACGTCCTAGGACGCTTCGAAGATTGACCAGTCGGTGCGGCCACTAAGTCCGGAGCACTCACCGGGTCGTGGGCTTGTTTGGATCTCCTCTCCCTGCGAGGAGGCGAGTCGATTTCTTCGTCACCAGTCGATTCGTCGCTCTCTCGTCTTCCTCGGCCTCCAAATGCTCCTCGCCGCTCTTGCCACCACTCCCTTCTTCCTCAGCCTCTTGATCCTGCACTCCGTTGGGCATTGAGTACATGTCGATGAGGGCCTGAAAGGACAACGATCAAAGGAAATTCAATCGACCATAAACAAGATGTCACTCGGTGAATCGAAAAGATACTTGACAAGACAGAATTATACCTGCTCCGGCTGGTGTGAGTTGTCGAATGGAATCACCCTCCTAGACCCCCGGGGGTTGTCTTTGTTGCTGGTGATCCCCATCAACCACTTCTCCAAGGTATCCTCGCTGACGTCCTCCGGGTGGATCCGAGTGGAATCCTCGAGCCCAGAGTACATCCACATCGGATGATCGCGTGCCTGAAGAGGTTGGATGCGTCGACCGAGAAAGACCTCCAGCAGGTCCATCCCGGTCACCTCGTCGCGGACAAGCTGGACGACCCGCTCGACCAGCACCTTAACCTGCGCCTTCTCTTCTGGAACTACCTTCAGGGGGGCGGGCTTCTCCGCTCGAGCCAAAGAAAAAGGAGGAAGTCCAGTCGACTGGCCCAGGGTCGGCTGATCCTTGTAGTAGAACCAAGTCAACTGCCAGCCCCGAACCGAGTCGGGAATAATCATGGCTGGGAAAGTACTCTTGCTCCTCATCTGGATCCCCAGACCCCCGCACATCTGGATCACTTGTGTCTTCTCGTCACTCGACTTGGCCTTTTTGACCGACTGGGATCGACAGGTGAAGATGTGTTTGAAAAGGCCCAGTGCGGTCGACAACCCAAGAAGTTTTCGCACATCAACACAAAAGCGGCCAGATAGACTATGGTGTTTGGGGTGAAATGGTGTAGTTGAGCCCCAAAGAAGTTCAAAAAACCCCGGAAGAAAGGATGGGGAGGCAGTGAGAATCCGCGATCTACGTGGGTGGCGAGGAGAACACACTCACCCTCCCTCGGCTGCGGCTCGGTTTCGTTCCTCTGGAGCTGTGCTGACTTGTGGGGGATCAGTCCCCCCTCCACCAGGTCGTCGAGGTCGTCCTGGGTGATTGTCGAGTGGATCCAGTCGCCCTGGATCCAGCCCGCCGGCAGGCCGGATCTCGACGAGGATCCGCCCCGGCTGGTCCGCTTTCCCTTCGCCTTCGCTGTCGCCTTCTTCGCGCGTTCCAGCGCCACCGTCCTCTCCTTCCCCATGGCGGCGGGTTGAGCTCGAGTAAAGGTCCGGCGACGAGGGCGGAAGCGAGCGTGGCGGAGAGGTTGAGAGAAGAAGAAGAGAGAATGGGAGCGCACGGGGCAGAGGCCTGGTCCGAGGCCTTCTATAAGGTCGTTATCCGAGTGACTGACTGGTGGACCCAGGCGATCTAAACAAATCCCGCAACAGTCGCGTGCGCAATACGTGGCGAAAAAGGTGGCGCGGGGATCGAGGAGACTTGCCTAATCCGTCCTGAGATCCGCGGAGAGCAGAACAACCTATCAGACTGAAGACAAACATCCTCTACATCATCATTCGGAATCCTACCGTGAAAATTCACTCGACAAAAACCAAGAATGGACCAAGGCAACTGATAAAGGAGTCGACGTCCTCACCTCAACTCATTGTTCCAGAATGAGATATACTCGTAGCACAAAGAATGGGTCGGAAGTGTTCCCAACTCTTTCCCCACTCAAACCCTGATCCATTCGGGGGCTAATGATGAAGCTATGTACCTAGGGTAGGGTCATGGATGTGTCCAACATACCCTCCCCAAGGACATCTCTACAAAGAACCAGAAGCAGTCGAAGAGAAAACATCATCCACTCGACCATGAAGATGTGCTCACTCGACTTCCTTAAAAGACACTCGACCACCTTGAAGACACTCGACCATCAGAAGATGAGAAACTCTCCACTTTGCAATGGTCAAGACTTAAACCATAGCTTTATGGGCATTTATAACACTTTACTGCAGACGTTACCAGTAACGCCCCTCCTTTATGAACATTGAACCCTGTGTAACGGAGGGGAGCTGGGGTCCTGGCGCACTATATATAAGCCACCCCCCTCCTCTGGGGCAGGGGTTCGCACTTTCTATAATTCACACACATATATTCAGTCGACCGCCTCAGGGCTCCGAGACGTAGGGCTGTTACTTCCTCCGAGAAGGGCCTGAACTCGTAAACTCGTGTGTACAACTCCTCCATAGCTAGGATCTTGCCTCTACATTCCTACCCCCCTATTCTACTGTCAGTTTTAGGACCACGACAGCCGGCGCGCCGCTTCAATGGCAAATGCAGTAAGAGGTCGCGTCTGCCCGAGCCATCTTCAATGTGGAGCAGCGCACTCTACAGCGGCATAAATGCCGGCGGCTGGTGTCGGGCGGGAGGAAGGAGGGGGTTTGGGTGGGACAGGGCAGTCAGAAGCGGGCGTGGCAGTTGTCCGGACTCCTGCAAAGCCCACCGCATTTGTCTCCGATTTGCAGGGGAAAGTACATCCGGACCATATTGGATGGTTTCCGCGGTCCGAATAGCACGGTCCGGACGGATGTGGGCAGTTTAAGAGTTGGCATTGAAGGTGCCCTAACAAATTTTTTTAGAGGATCCTAAGCAAGTTGGCCAAAGATTAAACCTAACGGAAACCTATAAGGAAAGAAGAGAGGAAGTAAAAAAGAGAAAACTAAAGGAAAGTAGATTAAGGTTTGGGCAGAAGGATTTGTTATTTTTCATGCAGTCCTAGCTACATTAGAGCATGGTCCCTTCATACCATATGTTCAAGTTGTTCGTAAATTCTCGTATCCAGCCAATTATGGGACGAATATGAAGGCTCGCTCACGCGTCATATGATGGTGATCGGACAATTTAAAGACAAAATGAGGGACATGACTGCATGTATGCATAAATGAGGACTTAAAACGGATACGTCCAGACACCTACCAATGCGTCCGTGAATATTTGAGGGGCCAAATTTGCCAAGCCCGATTGTAAAGAGCCCACATTCCAAGGGTTTCATTTTACCGCCTCCCCGCATGCAACGTTGGTCGCACCTACTTCTAGTGCTAGCATAGTGCACGTGCATTGCAACAGATCCAAAATAGATCAATACGTGTTCACAAACTTAAAAGAAAATCACCCTATTTTTTATATATACGTATATCACCAAAAACATGTTAGGTTTTCCTCAAAGTATATGTATGGATGAGCTAGTGATGGCCCAGAGAGACTAAAGGGTTTCCTACAAATGTAGAGCGGAGGTTTTTTTTAGAATCTAAATGTAGAGCAGAGTGGCTGTCATTTTCCAAAAATGTCATAAGTCTCACATGCTTTGTATGCAGATCGGATGGTCAGAAAGAATGGATGAAAGACACACCAACATCACCAACTGGTTCTTTTATAAGAGTAAGTAGAGAGTAGAGATATTTCAAGGGTTAAAAATTTAGAATTCACGTCATTCTCCCATCGCATTATTGTAAATTCTATAAATGCAATAATTCAATTTCTAATCTTACATAATCTTACATTCTACTACAAGATCTCAAGTGCGGGCTTCAAAATTTCACACATTGTCACCCAGAAGTAAATTTTATCTTGATTAACACAGTGATAGCTGCGAATTCATGGACACATCAAGAGGCATACCCACAACATGCACCGTGCAAACTTACCCCAAACAACGACCAGATGGGGCAAGAACAATCAACGAATTATGAAACTATACCTGGAATAACACAGCACATATGAAAATTTGCAAGGCCGAAAGCACACGGAAACCAACAGGCAAGCTTGATGCAGAAGACAACGTCAATCAAGGCAAATTATTTCTTCCTCATCTACGGTTATAACGCTTCCCAGCAGGAATACATGTCACATCTAAACCATATGTTAAACTGCTGATGTCCTCAGCAATGTGAAAACACTTTATCGGAAAAAAAACATAAAACAACCAGACCGAAACTAATTACAGCGGTTTCAGATGCTTGAAGATGCCGAGGACAAATCACAGTTCCATCTCCAATGCCATACCCTCCTGGGTAAAATAGAAGCAAGCCTGGCAGGTACAGAAACTCTAACAAGGCAACTGCTGAAGCTGAGCAAAACTGTTCCAGGTAAGTATGGATACGACTAACATTTACAGCAATTACAGCAAAGGTTTGTTCCTCTCGCAATTCAAATCATCAAGGAGATGAATCCATGTGACTTGTATATCTCACCACGCCCAAACGGGTGCAATACAACACCCCATTCAGTCGCCCCTGCAAATAAAAGCACCATTAATTAATCAGCTTAACAAGAAAAGAAAAAGGAGCTGCGAGAGAGACTGAATTTGACTAGAAGTCAGAACTGTGGTACATACAAGCTCACCAGACTCTGAAGTCGCTGCAAGGAGAACTCCTTGAAGTTCTTATTGCCATGATAGTTGTTTGTATGATGATGCTCTTTCAGCATCCCAACTGCCCTCGGGTTCCTTCCTCTTTATTCCTACACCCGCCATTTGTAACATTCTTGCTTGCTCCTCCACAAACGCTTGTGGCGGTGTGATCAAATTTTGCCTAAGCGATAGAGGTACTCGCTCGTCTTTCCCTTCTATATCTATACTTCCAGGGCCAGAATTAAGATCAAGCCCTTGTCTTCTCCATTTCCAGTTACTGTCATGTCCATCACTGCTGCTACCTTCAGGAAGGTTTATTGCATACTGCCTTGCATGCTGGGCAGGTAAAGCGCCTGTTGACCCAGCAAATGATGGAGCAATGGTTGGAAAATATGTAACTCCTGCTGGTGCAGAACTGCCATATGGCACCGATCCAATTGGAAACCCTGCTGACTGAAGGTGAACACCGGGAGCAAAAGGAAATCCTGCATATTGATATGCAGGAGGGTGGAAGACCATGGCTGGCGATGTGGAAATAACTGGAGGCCTGCCTGAACCACTTCCAAATTGGCCGCCGTCTGCAGTAGGCGCAATGATCCTCTGGGTTCCAGGTACTGTTTCAATTGGGTAAGACTGTTCTCTAGGAGGAAAAAACGACTGCATAGCTACGGGACCACCTGGGTTGGCAGAAGCATACCACGGTGACATGTTACTAATTTCAGTATTGTTCATTCTAAGGCCAGCAACTTGAGGTAGGAATGGTATGCTGCTAGCACCTTTAGATGACAGGGTCCTTTGTGCAGATTCTGTACTGGCTTCATCAAGGCTTGGTCCGTTATTGAGATCAAAGAAGTTCCTCGAGCTACTTGTATCAGTATTAGGTAAACCTTCTGGCAACGGTCTTGATGGCAACAATGTGACTTCAACTCTGTGTGAAGCATTTGAGATAAATTGGTTATTCTCTGCAACTTCGCCGGCCATATTCAAGTCAAGTTCAAAGCCAGCACTTCGTACAGGGCCACTGCGACTTCTAGGGTTGTCAGATTCAGAACCAATTGTCCGGGCAGAACTCTGTGAGATATCTTCCTCTAGAACTTGGTCATCTGCTACATTTAGATCAATGTCAAATGCTTGGCGAGATTGCCTCCCGGCAGCATCAGACACTGCACTACCAGGTGTAGTTAGAAACATCCCTAAAGTCTTCCGTGGCTCCGCAGGACGAAATGCACTTGTAGCTGCTGCACCTTTCCACCCAGCCTCAGGCTTCACTCTTAGTAGGTTCTCGGGAGGGACAAAAGGTCCTTTAGCTGGAGCAGCAACTGTTATTTGGGCCGGCAGACCACTTAAAATAGGTGAGACGAATGGAGAAAGACCAGGTAAATGAATTGCAGAAGAACATACAACAGTAGAGGTAGCTGGCTCAGAGTGATTCCCCTCGTCCCCAAGTTCATTCAAATCAAAGTCAAGCTTAGCTGTACCATTTGAGTTGGTGTTAGCCATAGAAGAACCCTCATCTGATGAGACAATGTCCTCTTTCCCACCCACTTCATCACTCGGTTTCTTTGAACTGTGCCTTGCAGTATGCTCGGTATCCTGAGACATGATAGTCCGATGTTTTGCTTGACTACTTGATTCACTGGAACAGTCTTTTGATTCTTTAATCACAGATACCCCATTCGCTGCACCAAGTGGCACTACTGATACATCTGGTTTGGTAACATCAGCTGAAGTGGACGCAGGTTGTTCTTTTTTCTCATGCTCTTTCAGCACTTTATTGCAAACCACTAGACCATCAGCATTTTTTATATCCACAGCCAAAGATGAGAATGAAGTCTTTGAATCCAATTTGCCAGTGCCACTGTTATCAGTAGATCTGATGGTTTCGAGGCGATCTGGTAGACCATGAAGATGTGTCTGATCTGATGATTTCAATAAACCTTGACCTTGTTTATCAGCACCACATAAAGACGATTCCTCAGAGGGGAGTAATGTTCTATTTGGAGCAACCACACTACATTGACTGCCTGATGCCGTGTCGGCGTCAGCAATGCTGATATTGAACTTTGCATCAATCTTAATATCAGTTGGCTGTCTGGCATTTGGCTTCTGATCACCACCACCAAGTAAATCAACTGAAGATTCAACAGCTTTAGAATCTATTCCAGGTAGAGGCGGGTTAGTAGATGATGTTCCCTTCTTGTCATGGGATGATAAATAAGTTCCAGAATTCCTCAAGCGTCGTTCCTCATCATTTTTGTCTTCCTTCTCAGAGATGACTTTCTCAACATCATCTGATGGATCCAGGTGCTGTGATGGGCCTGCATCACACTCTACTTTTAGCTTCTGAATATTCTGGCCTCCATAGCCATGTTTATTTGCAGACGAATTCGTCGGTGAAGCAGATGACATCAATTCAGATTTAGATACTTCTCCAGCAACACTAGCAAGAAGATTCATTGCTGTATCATCTCCAGCTTGCATGGAATGACTACCTTCGGAGTATTTGATTTCAATCAAAGCATTCAAAGGGCTGAACGAGTTCCGCACTCTGGTTTCACCTAAGCAGACGTCTTTTTCATCCATATTTGCCGAGCATGCAACTCGTGATGCACATGTATCCTTAGCAGATTCTTCAGCAGTCCTGCTACAGTCACCATCCAGCATACCACAAGGTGATTTATCACCTTCCTCGGAACCTGCAATTCTTTTAGTATCATTGCTTCGCTCAGGCTCAGCATTAGCATCAGAACCTAAATGAGCCTGAGAATTTTCAACCTTCATTTTCACCCTACGATCATTCTGTTCATGCTTATCTGTGTGAACAGGAGATGAAGCTCTACTCCCTGAAACTGATGGCTCCTCACAAGAGCCCCCACTTGTGCTCCTAGCAGGGCTACAACTTGGTTTTGGAAACCGAACAATCAATCTCTGATTGTTGATGTGAGGTGTGTCCGCTCCTTTCTCACATGCCAAGCCAGACTGTGATGATCTTTCTTGCAATAAAGAACGATCACCTTGGCTGGACCTTCCCAAAGCAGCTTCCTTCTGGAATCCAGAACCAAGAAGCCCATTGTTTGCCCTTCGATGGCCACGTGCAGAAATTTTACTGGCACTCGCTGAAACAGCAGTTGAGCTCCGTGCATCCTCCTTCAAAGAACCAACTGTTTTTCCAGGATCACTAGAGCATGACTGGCTGTTATTCAATGAGTGGCTTGAACTGCAACTTTTCTCCTCTTTCACTGTAGGAAAATCAGGGCCACAAGTCCCAGCAGCTGATTTGCATGGTGAGTCCTTTAAGTTGGCTGCAGCATTTGCTGGTTGCATGTGTTGTAATTTTGAAGAGCCAGATGTGAAAGGATTTGACTTTGCAACAGCATCAGCAGCACCAGATGTAGCACTCAAAGCCTTTGGTGAAGAAAGATGAAACCCTGCACTTTTCGGACTGGGCTCACTTGAGCCACTTCGTCCTATTCCAGCACTAGAAATTTCCGGGAACCCCACTTTTCCTGACCAGGAAACAGCTTGACCTGACACTACAGGTTTTGCATCAGACGACTTCATTTCAGCATCAACACGCTTCTTCCAGCTATCAACAAGATACCTAGCCTTCCTCTGTATCTCCGGATTTTTATAGCTGCGCAGATGATTGACAGATTTCCCAATACTGCAGCTTTGTAAGGCAATCAGACTGATAGGCAATTTCGCTAGTGCACGAAGCAGGGCCAGGATAAGTTCTTCAGTAGGCTTATCAGTTTCTTTAGGACTACCCCCTTCACCAGACTTCCCTTTGTGAGTTTCTTGAAGCCAATCATTCAAGACCGGAAGGCCCCTTAGTTGCATAAATCTGCTAAGGCAATCAGGACTTTCTGTGGCTGCAATAATATCAGCAAGCCTTACTCGGCCGGCAAGGTCCATTTTCCGCTCAATTTGATCAAGTTGCATGAATTGAACTAGCTTGTCGACAGCTTCAGCATGAGGAAGTCCATCCTTTTCTGTCATCTCTGCAATTTCAGACTTCATATTGTCCCCCTTAATATTTCCAGGTTCACCGTCATCAACCTTAGGAGGACAATCACTATCTCGCTTAGCTGGTTCAATTCCTTGCTCACCTCTGTCCCTCTTCTTCCCTTTAGATGGGCCACAATTTTGAGCACCGTCTGAACAAGCCTTCAATTGCTGGGAAGCTGACAGAACATTTGGCCGTTTTGGTGAGTGCCCACCTGACCGCACTGCACCATGCATTTCTAGCCTCGTTCTGTCTAGGAGCCGATTTACTTCTTCCTGCCGTTCCTGGACAAAAGTTGCACACATTAACCGACAATATAATAGACAGAATAAACGAAGGTAACTGTAGAACTTACATTGATATAATCTCTGTCGGTAAGCCACCATAAACACTTGTTGTCAATATCATACACACGCCGACATACAAATGAAGAAATCCCAGATGACAGCTCAGCACCTTTATGTAAAAAGGCAACTTTACAAGGATGGAGCAGTGAAACAGCAGATGTCTCGTCTTGGTGGAAAGAGTAGAAGACCTCGTTTGGGGCAGCGTTCAGTTGTATCCCCTTGTTGAGCCTGACGTCAGCAGGTCTATATAGCCAACTTACACGTAACTTGGGATTGCTTTCTTCCTGCTTCTCAATCCAACGTATCAATCCAACGAAAGGAGGAACATCAATAGCACGAAAAAGAGCACAGTCGCCAACTCGAATCTCCCGTCCGTCCTGAAATAATTAAACTATTATTATTCTCCTGAGGAAACAAAATATTCTTCATGTACCAACAGAACTGCAAGCACATGACCATACTCTAATACTTCAAAATCATTGAGTGAAGAAGCATAATCGAGCTTCATTGTTAAGAAAGAGAGATCCCTATTTGGCCCCCAAAAAATATTGTTTTCCCAATTTGATATAGGCGTAAATTTTGTTCCTTATATGACATTTCCGTCCATTTACCACATTAATGGCGTTAAGTGGGCCATGAAAAGACACTTTTGACCCTCATGATAAAAATGACAAAAAACTGTTTGGACTAATATAAAATAGGAAAAAAAAAGATGCATGAGAGATGTTAACACAGGTCCTGATTGTCGCTGCTAGCCCCATTGTCTGGCGACGTTGTTGGCCGTTTTTGCCCCTCGTGTTGAAAAAACGACAAGAAACTGTTTGGACCAATATAAAATAGAAACCAAAAAGAAAAAATGCAGGAGAGATATTAGCATAGGTCCCGACTGCCGCTGCTCGCCCATCTGGCGACCTTGTTGGCCGTTCTTGCCCCTCGTGTTGAAAAAACGACAAAAAACTGTTTGGCTCAATTAAAATAGGAACCAAAAAGTAAACAAAAAATGTAGGAGAGATGTTAACATAGGTCCCGACTGCCGCTGCTCGCCCCGCTGTCTGGCGACCTTGTTGGACGATGTTGTTGGCCCAAGTACATGCAAGTGTACGAAGATATGCGCAAGTACACGAAGCAACGAATGAGTCATCAGAAGAAAGCAGGTGGATGTATTTTCTAGGAGGCTAGCTTACGTATGTATCGAACTATTTACCGCCAACTAGATTGATTGATCTAGACTAGGACTGCACTAATTACCACCAGCCAGACTGATCGATCTGGACTAGCACTACACCGCGAAACACATAAGCGCACACACGCAAACATGGGACGGGACACTGATTTGATGGCTAGCCAACAGTGAAGCAACCTACGGCTTCTCAATGGCCAGGGTGGGAGGAGTTTCTCAGCTACCACATGCACTCCTAGCCAGCCCGGACAACCAGCCCGAGGACCCAAGGGCTCCTCCGGAGCCTTCAACATCATCCTACACCTCCTAACGACCTTTCCCTCGCCGCAAAACATTGCCCGTTGAGGCCGCCTAGTTGTTTTGACGATGATAACCGAAGGAATCAAGCCTGGGTGGCCTGAGACTCGATGCCCACAGCACGCCATCTCTGTCACCGTCTGTCGCTTATGTGGCCAACCTACAAACCTTGTCATCTAGCTTTGCATAGACCTGGGAAGCCCTCTACCGCCATCACTACATTCATCTTCTCCGCTTCCGGTGGAGCGCCGCCACACCACGACCTCCTTGCCTGGTGCTCCTCCGAAGCTGCCGGCGCCGCCCCCTCTAAGCCTCACATCCTCGAGCCTTCACCCCTACAAGACACATCTCCGCCGGCTGCTTTTGCACTGCTTAGCCTCTCCCTCTATAGTTGATTCCCATCGCAGCTGTCGTCTATCGCCACTACCTTGTTCTCGGGCTGCCAAGCTCCCCGACCTCACACGACCCCTCCTCTGTTGTTGCCGCTGCCGCACGCTCCCAAGTCATCGCCAACGTGCCCGCGCGTTCACCGGAGTTCAAACTACGTTGTGTAGGGCTAGCAAGTGGGTAGCCCGCTATTTGCCTAATAACTAATGAGTTCAGGATAATCGGAGAACTGCACATTTACTTGAGCTATCTACATGAGGGGCAAAAATGTCTTTTCACTTACTCACTTAACACTGCTAGTGGGCAAAATGGACAAAAATGTCATATAGAGAACCTAGTGTCACATTAGGTAGGAAACGATTTTTTGGGCCAAATCAGGAAGAACATTTTAGGAAAGGGCCAAATAAGAATATCTCAGAAAAAAAACAGCAATTTGGCATATCCAAGCTGCTAAACCACAAAATCTCTACCTAATCAAGTTATCTTCTTGGTGTAAATCTGTAGAACAGCCAAAATATCCTTTAGCGAGATCAGAAAGCATAGACCATGTTCAAGATCTAATCACACCATTACGACCTCCGTTATATTTTCTGGATGTTATTTCACAATAGACCACAGCAACACCATGATTTAGATTATTTCCTCAGAAGTGAGGTGTAATAACATTTATTGTAATTCAGACGAAGCTAATGAACATTAAGTGATGGACCCAACAAACAGTTGGAAGACGGCCACCAAGTAAAATGTCCTATCTGTACAGCTTGGGCAAGTGAGTTCTTTTTTGCCAGACTTGTCGATCTGCAACAATAACCAGCATATACAAACCTAGAAAAACTTTCTTCTCAAAAGGAAAATTATAAACTTATAATGCATCACGGAGCACAACAGCCAGGGTAAACAGCAGAAGGAGATTTCAATATACCCACGTTTTAGGTCTGGTCTCCTTTTTTTCTTCTTTTTTTCCTACTTTAGAATATATATAAGCTCAATAATCAGCAACTATTTAGGAATTTCCTAGTATGTAATGCATCAGCAAAACAAACAATAATTAAAGATGTGCAAACAGCAGGTAAACCACATCTTTGTGGCAATCCAGCATAAGCAAGGCATGGCTTACCATGAAACCCATATATCCACACCAATAACCAACGTAATGTTTCTAAAATGCCTTAAACAGCATTTTATCACTTCCTATACCAACAGCAAATTATATGCTCAAAGTAAGTTTTAACATGCACGCCAAGGCAGCTATTAGCATGTTAGCACCTCGTGCTAGCACACTGTTCAAATAACCAGCTTTCCAAT
Organism: Triticum urartu; assembly: GCF_056163025.1. Taxonomy (NCBI): domain Eukaryota; kingdom Viridiplantae; phylum Streptophyta; class Magnoliopsida; order Poales; family Poaceae; genus Triticum; species Triticum urartu. The sequence goes on from NC_141878.1 coordinate 524,883,816, forward strand.
CAGCTTGAGCTTTTGGGTGAGCTGGCCAGTGCGTGCAATTTAATACAGCATCAGAGAGAAAAAGGTCTTAAGATCAAGACCTGCAGGCCACATAGGTCCCAAGTTAAGGTATAAAAGAACCTAGACCTGATGGGAGTGTCGAAATATATTGACCAGCTTTCCCCCTCAGCTCAAACTTTTGGGTTGGAATGTTCAGTGCATGCCATTCAAATAGATGCAACTCAAGTTTAGACAGCACACGATTTCCTTACATGTTGGAGACCACTATCTCTAATTCCCTATGGTCCAAGAGGAAGCAGTCTAGTTACAGTATACAGATGATAATTTTCAAGCAGATGCAGAACAACAAATACGATATTGCTGAATTATATTGACCACCCTCCCCCCTCAGCTTGAACCTTAGGGTGAAATGGTAGGTGAATTCAGTTCACTAAGTATCCGAGACAAGAAGTCTCGTGGATGCACTATGGATAAAATAGTTATGGCCTACAATCTGAGAGGGAGTGTTGAAATATATTGATCGACTTCGCCTTGAGCTTTTGGGTGAACCTGTCAGGTGCATCCAATTCAACAGATACCACTCGAGTTTTATCAACACATGGTTTCCTTAACGAGCAAAGCAATCTCCAGTTACAGTATATAGAGTGAAAAAAAATCAAGCAGAAGCAGAACAACAATTACGATACTGGCAAATTCCAAAGCGTATTCCCATCAGATGAGGCACCTTTACGAAGAAGTCAGGTGACACCGGCGGGGGAGAACGGACGACCTGCTGCTGCTGCTGCTGCTGCTTCCGCGGCGTGGCTGGGGGAGTCGCCGGCACCGGTGGGTGGGAGGCTGTCGGCGGTGGAAGGGCACACGAGCCGGAAGGAGGAGTAGGAGGAGAAGGTCCGTGCGCCGGTGCTGGAGCTGCTGCCTCTACGCGAGCTGCCGGCCACATGTGCCGGACGAGAAGCCGCTCACCGCCGCGCATGGCCCCGCATCGACCCCTCCTCGCCGGCCGCCGGCGCCGCGCCGCACCATCACCGGATCGACTCCGCCGGCGGTAAACCCTAGCTGGCTCCGAAACCCTAGATCCGCGGGGGCTCCGTCCGGGCCGCCCGCCCGAGCCCGCGCCGAACCCGCGCCTGTGGAGGGGAGACGCACGCCGGAGACGGCAGGCCTCGGCGCGGTCGAATTCGAGCCGGGATCGGGGCCGATTGCGCGCAGGGCCGGCGCGAGAATTGGGGGTTTGGGCGGTGGGGTCGGAGGGCGAGGGGTTCGGGCGCGATCCGAGGCGGGGTGGTGGGGGTGGGGGGAGGAAAAAAACGGCGATTTGGGGCGGAGTGAGGGGGGAGGGATCGCGGCAGAGACGGCGCGCGAGGTCGAGGGGGGAGATGGGATGGGGGGATTGGGATGCGGGCTTGCGCTGCTGGGTGGAGGAGGAGGGGAGGGGACGGGGGAGCAGGGGCATTTCTGACAGTTTATTTACGTTCGGCGCATGCGTTGCTCGGTGCGGCTGGCTCACGCACGCTCTCTGACCTGCCTGCCGCGGTCGCTGCGAGTGGGCCACTGTTTTGACTTGCTAGCGGGGGAAGCGGTGCCGACGTGTTGCAGTGCCCGTGATGCAGTTGCGGCAAGTCCCGGTTGGCCGGCTGCCGGACAGTCGGCGGTTCACCGGTCGGCCCATTTTTTTTTCTTTTGCCGGAATAAATGTGTTCCGCAACTTTCGCCGGCGAATTCGGTTCAGGGTTGCGGAGCGGAAGCGGGTGTTGTAATTAATCACACACAGATACAGAAAGTAAATTGACTCATATATGTGGAGGGGACTCTTTCTTTATTAAATCATCAACTATATGTGCAACGGGAGAAACGTGCGGGTGATAATATTAGTGTCGGACTTTTTCTTGTTTTTGCTTCCCTAACTCTAGGCAACTAGAGCAAACTCTTTTCTCCAAACTTCACCGCCGAGTTCGTGGATTCGCCTCCCATCTACTTGCCGCTCCGTTGGACTGTGGCGGGAGGGGAATCCCGGTGCCTCCAGTCCGTTTAGTAGTTTAGGTTAGAGTTTTTTAGTCCTTGCAGGTGCAGTGCTCAGGCGAATGGCGGCGTTACTTCTTCGAGTTTGTCTTTCGGGTCCTGATCCTCCTCGAGTACGTCTATGTGGACATAGTCGATGGAGTTTCGGCGTAGATTCCCATCGTCTCTTTGAGACGGTGAGGTTAGGGTTTCTCGTCTTGTGGCGAGATTTGGTGTCACGTACTTTAGATCTATGCAAGGGTTCAACGACGACAACTGCGGCTCCAGGGTGCTGGTCCTTATAGGCACGTGCACGAAGACTTTCTGGCTGTCATCGACGAGGTCGGCGACAGCGGCGTGTCGGCGGCTCGCTCTGGTGGCATTAGTGATTGTTTGGAGGTCTTGAAATCACAATATAACTTTTATTATGTTCGAGATGCTTTGTACTTTCGCTGAACTTTGATAATAGATCTCCTTTTTATATACGTGCCCACTTTCCTGCTGGATCATTTTTGCAAAAAAAAATGTACGTGTAACGAGGTGCTCTCTAAAAGCGCATGTTATCTCCCAGAGGGGGTAAATGGAAGATTTTTAGAACTTCGTCAAACTTTGAAGAATTTGATGAAGATCAGAGTGGAGAAATAGAAATACAAGGGAAACTAAGTCATCACAAAATCGAGAGTATATGCAGTCAGGATATGTTATAGTGAAGAACATGCAATCATGCAATCATACAAGCATGAAGAATATGAACTAAGGAAATGAAAGATAGCATGATGAAATTCTTCAGTTCAAATTCGTCAGAGGATATATCACAAATTCTTCAGCAGCGGAATAATGTAAGGGGGGTGAGGAATTTGAAACCAGGTTGGCTCGGTGAAGACAATGCAATTTGGTAGACCAGTTCCGGTTGTTGTATCAATTGTACATTTAGTTGAGGCGGCTGAGTCGCAACTCAGAGGACACACAGTCCTCACCATATTCCTCTTGAGCTAAAGTCACTTAGTCCTCGCCCAATCACTCATGGTAAGTCTTCAAGGTATACTTTCAAAACCTTCACATGCTTGTTCACCGGCACACCACAATGACTCTTGGTGTACTCAGAACTTGACGCCTAACCGTCTGGAAGAATGACAGTCTTCAAAGGTAACGGGTGTCGGATCACACAGATCAATCTCTTTACTGATGCTAAATCACTTTGGCTCTGGATTTTTCCTCACCTAGAATTCTCTCAAAGTCGTCAGAGGATGGGTTGCTCTCAAATGACAAGGGTCAGGTTCTCTTGGAGCAGCCAACCAACAAGTGGTTGTGGGGGCGGCTATTTATTGCCAGGGGAACCCGACATGAATTGTCATAAATGCCCTTCTCAGATTCGACCGTTGTCAGGATAAGGATCCACTCGACAACTGGCCCGCGGCGCAACAACAGTCGGAATTTGAACTCTCAAATTTGTCGGGGCACTCAATTTCCTCACGGGAGGCAGATCGCACTAGCAAACTCCTAACTCCTCAGCCTGACCAAATTCGCCAGCGACCAGATGAACTTTGCCACTATAACTAGCAAATGCGCCAGCTGATCCGGAGATTTCCAAAGGCTTCACTCGAAGAGGCTTTTGTGTGTATAAGTTTGAGCATCAGTTTAGAAATGTGAAATATGTTTCACCTAGACCCCCTTTAACTGTACGGTTCTTCCTATGACTCAAATAAGAAGAAAAGAAACTACGAAAATAGAAGTCTTCAAGCTTCAAAGTCTTCGCATCAATTTTTTCAAACGCCGTACCATTTTCATCACCAAATTCTTCACTTGAAGAAATCCATTTTTAGGGGTCGACTTCCATGTGTTAAACCAAATCATCAGGGACTCTATCTCCTATGTATACTCACAAACACATTAGTTCCTCAACCTATTTGTTTTTAATACTCCAAATCCACTAAGGGGGCACTTGATGCACTCACAATCTCCCCCCTTTTGGTGATTGATAACAAATTGGCTAGGCTTTCAACGGGAGTAAAAGTAATTAAAGTGTGATGTGGAGCATCGCTCGTCCACCCACACGGACACTCCATCACCACCGCAAGCACCAAGTGGACCTATGACAAGAGCTCGAGCACACACCACTGAAACCAAGGTGAACTCACTCCTACTTGAGATAGATATGGACATGAATGGAACTTGGTTGCTACCTCACCAAAATATGTTATGTTTCATTAGGTATGAGGACGAATTCCGACAAGAGGTTATGGAGTACCCCCAAGGCCTAAGAGAAGGACCCTAAGACCCAAGAGCTGACCAGAAGTGTCCAGATGAAGAAAACGGAGCGTACAGAAATTGCACTACCAGACAGTTCGGTCCCCACAAACAGTCCGGTTACACAGAAATTGCACTACCGGACAGTCTAGTCCCCACAGCGGACAGTCCGGTGGCACCCGAAAATACATCTGTACTCACCGGACTATCCGGTAGGCCCAGTTTCACTACGAATTGGGCTAAAAAGCTCGTGTAACCTCCGAGGCCCATACCCTTTCGCCCCTAGACTGTATATTTCATGCTTCTCTCAGTTTTTAGGGTTGGCAAAGTATTCATAACACAAAAGAGGGCTTTGCTCATCTTCCTCCTCTAGGAGATCTAGACCTCCTCTTGGAGATCAAGCCCTCCTCTTGGATGCAAGACCTCACCTAATAGGAAGAACCTTATCCTAGTGCTATTTTCCTTGAATTGTTCATGTAATCTTGTGGATCTCATGTATGCTACCCTAGTGGATGTGATATTGGGATTTGTTTGAGTGATTTGTGCCTTGTGTTCTTGAGTGTTCTTCCTCTTTCCCCCCTCCAAGTGTGAAAAGATCCCCTCTAGGGCTTCACCCTACAACATCTTGGTATCATGAGCCAGGTTGATTCACATCTTGGAGTCCCATCCCCCCATTTGCTAGCTTGATTTTATTGTTTTTCGTCCAAATTCGAAAATCCCCACAAAAATAGCCCCCCCCCCAAAAAAAATTTCTTGCAATTTGTTGGATCTTGTGAGATTTGGTTGTTTTGGTCCATGAATTTGATGTTTGGCAAGTGGATCTAGCCCTACCCAACAATCCCCACCCTTCCATCCACGAAATCTCCTCAATTTTAACCCAAAATCATCCATTTCCGCCTAAAAAAATCAATTTCATGCCTTCCGAACCCGCACCGGACTGTCCGGACCCCCATACCGGACTGTCCGCTCGCACAAGGAGCAAATCACTCACAGACTGGACTGTCCGCTCCCCAATACCGGACTGTCCGCTCGAATCAGAAGGTTTTTGGATGAAGACTGGACTGTCCGCTACCCAGGACCGGACTATTCGCTAGTTCAAAAACTGCTCCGGCTGATTTCTTGTTTCGGTCATATCTTCCACATCCGGAGTCCGATTTTGACGTTCTTTAGCTCGTTGAGTAGCTCTTGACATCCCCCATCCACGTATATCATTACCACCACCATTAGTCTCCATACAAATTCATCATAAAAGCACCCACCTTCCGTATTTGACCGATGTTGAGTTGCGGTTTCCGTTTCCTAAGGTGTTTTGGCTACTTAGGAGCGTGTGACATCAGCATCGTCGCCTTTCATCATCACCTCGGAGTCATCTTCACCGCTAACCGTAAGAAAGGACGGTAACCTCGACGACACTTACTTCTTACCCTTGCTTTTGCATTGATAGCCCGAGACATTTTGCGTTGCTTACCCATCGAGACTAGCAAGTTGAGAATTGTCGGGCCACGTTATTGTGCACCATAGTGATCTTGTTATCATCTTAGTGCCATAAGTCTCTCCCATGCATATCTTACATACTTGTCTCATATCATACTTGGCTCGAGCATCAAGCATAGAAAAAAGAAAGAAAGAAAAGCTTTTAAGCAAAATAGGAGAAACAAAGATCTTGCAAGCAATAGCATTGAGCCATTTTGCATACTCATATCATCTTGGTCACCGCATACATAGCATAGTTGGGATTGAAGACGTCACGTTTCTCTTATAGGTTGGTGCACATGCGTATCTTGCCCATTTGAGCAATCGAGCTAGCGTATCTCTAGCATTCGCACAACAAGAGCATTTTTCGTGGTTGCACATTTTGAGCTCACCCCTTGGTTGTGCGGATCCCATCTATCTTCCGTGTGTGTGTTCCTAGTGACATCCTTGGGTTTGATCTATTTGCTTTACTTGCATTTTTGTGAACCTTCTCAACCTTATCAATATCTTGACTAACATTTGCTTGAAATTTTGCCACCATCCTAACCAAGCTACTCCATAAGCCTTTTACTTGTAGGTGTGAGCAACAAACCCAGTTCCAATTCTACTATTGTGGCATTACATTGAGTGACACTTGTTACATCCTCAATCCTCGGAAAAGGTAACTTCGGTATTGTTCTCTCATTTTTGTACTCACCCCACTTGGTTATGATGGATAGGCCAAGTGCGTCATCTAACCCGCTTTTCGAGGAGCAAGGTGTTGATCCTGGCTACGTCACCAAGAACCACTTCTTCATCGCGCAACGAGCTCTACATCAAGAAAGTGAAGCATTGGGTGAACGCTTGGAGCAACTCGCCTCCGACCTTCGCTAATCGGAAACAAGGAAACGCGACTACATCGACGAAAAGTTCACTACACAAATGGAGGAACTCAGCAACATGATCGTGCGGCGCCCGTCTTCCTCATCCTCATCAACAAGACGGTGCCACTCAAGCCGCCGCTCAAGTCGGCAATCTTCGAACTACTCCTCCTATGATACAAGTCCTTCCCGAGCTCACATCCCTCGACGTCAAGCTCCTCAAGATCGCCAAGCTCAAGAAAATCCATTCCATGACAATGGCTTACAAGACCGAGTTCGAGCACGTGAAAGGGCGCGACAACAAGCGCAAGAAGAAATGGAGCAAGAGCAAATACCTCCGCAAGTGCAACATCAACCATCTCAAGACGGTGATGCAATTTGACAGGCACAAGAGCGGCGTCAAGCACAAGCCCGCGAACGTGAAGCTCAAGCACTTGAAGCTCAACGCTCACTCAACGAGGCCACTAGAGCCACCGAAGAGCGCAACCGTCAAGTCCGTGAACAGGAAGATGCACTTCACCAAGCACGACAAGAAGAAGCCGCTCGACAAGAAGAGCAACAAGAAAGAAGAAACCAAGCGCACATGCCTCATCCTCCTCCACAACAAGAGCGACATCACGAGGAACGAGCATTCGAGGACCTTCCCCCTCATCAAGAGCAACATCAAAACCGCCACTATGATGAAGAACTCCGCTACGGCAAGGTCAAGTTCACCATGCCCAAGTTCTCCGGAAGCAATGATCCCGAAGAGTATCTCTCAAGGGCCTTGAAGGTGGACAAGATATTCCGTCTCCACAACTACGATGAGGAAAAGAAGATCGCCATGGCCTCCCTCGAGTTTCAAGACTACGTCCTCATTTGGTGAGAACAAGTGATCGAGCGACGACAAACAAGAGGAGAACCACCAATCATAACTTGGACGGAAATGAAGGATGTCATGAGAGCTCGATTCGTGCCTACACACTACACCCGTGATCTCTTCAAGAAGTTGCAAATCCTCAAGCAAGGCATGAAGACGGTGGAAGAGTACTACCAAGAAATGGGTATTGCCATGATACGAGACAATGTCAAGGAAGACGACAAGCAAACAATGGCACGCTTCTTGAACGTCCTCAACCACCCAGTCAAGCGGATTGCCGACTTCCAACCATACTCCAACCTTCTTGAGCTAGTTCATCAAGCGACCAAGGCCGAGCGACAAGTGCAAGATGATTTAAAATACACCAAGTACTCGTCCAAGACCTACGGCTCCTACTCTCAAGCTCCCGCGACTTCGGGAACTCCTACCTCCACTAGAGCATCACCAAGTACCGGCGACAAGTCAAGTTCCAAGCAAGCTACGCCTTCCTCGACTCGTCCTCCGGCAAGCACCTACAAATCCAAGACTCCCTCATCTTCGGCGCCACCGAACGACCCCGTCAAGACAAGTTCTTTCAAGTGCTTCACATGTGGTAGCCGAGGACACAAGTCCTTCGAATGCACCAACAAGCGGACAATGATCTTCAACGATGATGGCACATATGACTCGGTGAGTGAAGAAGAAATGGAAGCCCTTGAGCACGTAGCCATGCACCGACGCGTGAACGAAGACGAAGATGATCAAGTGTTTTGTGACAACGATTCAAGTCCCTCTCTCGTGGTTTCCAAGGTCTTAACGCTCCAACAACACCAAGATGAAGACCAACGATCCCACATCTTCCACACCAAGGCCGGCATTAACGGGCGGTCCGTGAAGGTCATCATCGACGGAGGAAGTTTTCACAACTTGGCAAGTGAAGAGCTATGTTCCAAGCTTCAATTGGTTAAGAAGAAGCACCCTCGTCCCTACAAGGTGCAATGGCTAAGCGACTCCGGCACTATTCAAGTGGAGCATACGGTGCAAGTTTCTTTCAAGATCGGCGCCTACGAGGACACCTTGGAGTGTGATGTAGTTCCTATGACCGCGTGCCATCTTCTTTTAGGACGATCGTGGCAATATGACCGTAGAGTCATCCACAGTGGAAGAACCAACCACTATAGCTTCAAGATGAAGGGCAAGGAATATGTGCTTCGACCAATGTCACCAAGCCAAGTGCTCGACGACAAGCAAGCATCCACCCATCATGGAGATACTAGTGAGAGAGTGAACTGTTGGAAATATGCCCTAGAGGCAATAATAAAATGGTTATTATTGTATTTCCTTGTTCATGATAATTGTCTATTGTTCATGCTATAATTGTATTAACTGGAAACCGTAATACATGTGTGAACACATAGGCCACAACATGTCCCTAGTAAGCCTCTAGTTGACTAGCTCATTGATCAATAGATGGTTATGGTTTCCTGACCATGGACATTGGATGCCATTGATAACGGGATCACATCATTAGGAGAATGATGTGATGGACAAGACCCAATCTTAAGCGTAGCACAAGATCGTGAAGTTCGTTTGCTAAAGCTTTTCTAATGTCAAGTATCATTTCCTTAGACCATGAGATTGTGCAACTCCCAGATAGCGTAGGAATGCTTTGGGTGTACCAAACGTCACAACATAACTGGGTGGCTATAAAGGTGCACTACAGGTATCTCCGAAAGTGTCTGTTGGGTTGGCACGAATCGAGACTGGGATTTGTCACTCCGTATGACGGAGAGGTATCTCTGGGCCCACTCGGTAATGCATCATCATAATGAGCTCATTATGACTAAGGAGTTGGTCACGGGATCATGCGTTATGGAATGAGTAAAGAGACTTGTCGGTAACGAGATTGAACGAGGTATGGGGATACCGACGATCGAATCTCGGACAAGTAACATACCGATAGACAAAGGGAATTGTATACGGGATTGATTGAATCCCCGACATCGTGGTTCATCCGATGAGATCATCGTGGAACATGTGGGAGCCAATATGGGTATCCAGATCCCGCTATTGGTTATTGGCCGGAGAGATGTCTCGGTCATGTCTGCATGGTTCCCGAACCCGTAGGGTCTACACACTTAAGGTTCGGTGACATTAGAGTTGTTATGGGAAATAGTATGTGGTTACCGAAGGTTGTTCGGAGTCCCGGATGAGATCCCGGACGTGACGAGGAGCTCCGAATTGGTCCGGAGGTGAAGATTGATATATTGGACGAAGGGTATTGGAGTCCGGGATTGTTCCGGGGGTACCGGGTGACGACGAGCGTGTCCGAAAGGGGTTTCGGAGGCCCCGTCAAGTGTTGGGGGGCCTTATGGGCCAAGGGGAAGGGGCACACCAGCCCACTAAGGGGCTGTGCGCCCCTCCCACCCCATCTCACATAACCAGGAGAGGTGGGGGCGCCTTCCCTAGGGCAGCCTCCCCTCCTGGCTTGGGGGGCAAGTCTCCTAGGGGTGGGGGCGCCCAAAACCCATCTAGGGTTCCCTCCCTGGCCGCCGCCCCTCCCCTAGATGGGATCTGAAGGGGCCGGCCCCCTCTACCCTTCTCCTATAAATAGTGGGGGTGGGAGGGCTGCCAGAAGCACTATACCCTTCCCCTGGCGCAGCCCCTCCCTCCTCCAACTCTTCCCTCTCCTCCGTAGAGCTTGGCGAAGCCCTGCAGGAATACCACAAGCTCCACCACCACGCTGTCGTGCTGCCGGAGTTCTCCCTCAACTTCTCCTCTCCCCTTGCTGGATCAAGAAGGAGGAGACGTCCCCGGGCTGTACGTGTGTTGAACGCGGAGGCGCCGTTGTTCGGCACTTAGATCGGAATCGACCGCGAGCTGAATCACTGCGTGACTCCACCAACCGCGTTCTTGTAACGCTTCCGCTTAGCAATCTTCAAGGGTATGAAGATGCACTCCATCTCTGTCTCTCTCGTTGCTAGTATCTCCTAGATTGATCTTGGTGACACGTAGGAAAATTTTGAATTATTGCTATGTTCCCCAACATGAACCACCAAAAAGAAAGTGTGCGTCACAAGCCAAAATTGAGCGACTCTTCGCCAAGAGAGAAAAACTTAGTCCTTGTAGCCACAAAAAGAGAGATGTGAGAAGTGTGTGAGAACCCATCGAGTGTCCTCCACTTTGTCCTCCTATGCAAAGATGAGGTGGCAAAAACTAACACTCCTAATCTGCTTCCTTTAGTGTTTTCTAACTTGTTGCAGGAATTCGAGGATGTATTTCCCGATGAGCTACCTCCCGGTCTCCCTCCTGTACATGGCATTGAACATAGGATCGACCTCATCCCCGAAGCACCTCTTCCGAACAAGGCTCCCTACCGCGTCAACCCGAAGAAACTAAGGAGATCCAACATCAAGTATAACAACTCATCGACAACGGCCATGTACATGAAAGCTTAAGCCCTTGTGCCATTTCGGTTATACTTGTGCCTAAGCAAGATGGTAGTTTTTGCATGTGCTCCGATTGTAGAACCATCAATGCTATCACCGTTAGATATATGCATCCCATACTTCGCCTTGATGATATGCTAGATGACTTAGCGGTGCCACTATTTTCTCAAAAATTGATCTCAAAAGCGGTTACTATCAAATCCGCATACAAGAAGGTGATGAATGGAAAACCGCTTTCAAAACTAAATTTGGCTTATACAAGTGGTTGGTTATGCCTATGGGTTTATCGAAGGCTCCCGGTACTTTCATGCGACTTATGCATTTTGGGTTCGTCCTTACAATGGAGTGTTTGTTGTGGTCTACTTCGATGACATACTTGTTTTTAGCAAATCCATCAAAGATCATGTAAATCATGTTCGAGCCATTTTGCAAACTCTTCGCAAGGAACGTCTTTATGCCAACATGAAAAAGTGCACGCTTGGTGTTGACAAGCTTGTTTTCTTGGGTTTCGTTGTTTCTTCCAAGAGTGTCCATGTTGATGAGTCTAAAATTGAAGCAATTAAAACTTGGCCACAACCCACTAATTTGCAACAAGTGCGTAGTTTTCTTGTCCTTGCGGGTTTCTATCATTGCTTTGTGAAAGACTTTAGCACTATTGTCGCACCGTTGCATGCCTTGAGTAAGAAAAATGCTCCTTTTGTTTGGGGACCTTTGCAATCTACCGCTTTTGATGAGCTCAAATCTTTGCTTACTCATGCTCCGATTCTTGCTTTGCCCAACTTTTACAAAACTTTTGAGGTTCATTGCGATGCTAGTGGTAATGGAA